>NC_057797.1:636773545-637126721 GCF_018294505.1 Triticum aestivum | reverse complement strand
TAGGGTTCCTGGGGGTGGGGGCATGTGTAGGCCAGGGGTGGGCCGGCCTGGGCCAGTTGGATTGGCCGGCTGGGCCGGTTGGCCCATGTGGGGAGGGGGGTTGTTCTCCTTTTGTTTGTTTTGTTTTGTTTTTTTACTGTTTTACTTTTAGTTTTCTTTATTTTAGTTTTATATATAATAAAATCATCACTAGCACCTAAGTTAATACTTTTAAATATACTACTGCCACATTAATTCTCAACCCAAATTAAAATACTTTAATAATTTATAAAATTCAAAAGGTATTTATTTTAATATTTAAACCTATGTTTTAATTATTTTGAACACTTAAACATTTTATTAAATTTAGGTTTCTCCACCACTATTATCCATGATTTATTTAACACCTTTACAACATTTTAGTTTTGACTATTGAAAACTTTTATTGTTTCCCTCATTTTAAATTTTGAATTTGGATCGGTTCCGAACTAATGCGAGATTAGCAACAATAACCGAGGTGACGTGGCATCGTTAACGTGGGATTACTGTAGCTTAATTATCCGGGCGTCACACTATGTTATGACTGTTACATGATGAACCGCATCCGGCATAATTATCCATCACTGATCTGATGCTTACAAGTTTTCCATATACTGGTTTACGCTTATTTACTTTCCCGCTGCTACTGTTACAATCACTACAAAATACCAAAAACATTACCTTTGCTGTCTTTACTTTTGTTGCCGCTACCACCACTATCATATTACTTTGCTACTAAACACTTTGCTACACATACTAAGTTTCCAGGTGTGGTTGAATTGACAACTCAGCTGCTAATACTTGAGAATATACTTTGGCTCCCCTTGTGTCGAATCAATAAATTTGGGTTGAATACTCTACCCTCGAAAGCTGTTGCGATCCCCTATACTTGTGGGCTATCACGTCCTTACAGGGGAATATTGGCCATCTCTGCATGGCACTTCTTCAACTGGGAAACGTGAAACACATCATGAACTCCTGACAGTCCTTCGGGTGACTCCAACTTTTTGGCCACTTCTCCCATACGCTCCAAAACTCGGTATGGTCCTACAAATCTCGGGGCTAACTTTCCCTTAACTCCAAATCGTTTAATGCCTCGCAGAAGGGACACATGAAGACATGCTCTCTCTCCAATTTCATAGACTACCTCCTTGCATTTTTGAGTCTGCATAACTCTTCTGCCTGGACTGAGCTACCTCCAGTCTATCTCGAATCAACTTAACACTCTCTTCTGACTCCTTGATCACATTTGGTCCAAACAACTGACGGTCTCCAACTTCATCCCACACACTCTTGGGGTATCACACATATTGTTGGGGATATTACTACTGGGCGTAAACCGGCCAGGACAGGCCGGGTTAACTTCATCAGTCATTGAGTATGATAAAAGCCCATGAGGGCAGATGAGGGATAAAGGCCCATAATCGGTTTAAGGCCTATAGCTATAAACCGGCGTCGGTATGTAACTTGTGTTATAAGTTAGGAATAGTGGAGACCGAACCGGACGCATCTATGAGCCGGTATCGGGACTCTGTAAACCGACGGGCGTCACCCATGTATATAAGGGGACGACCTGGCGGCGGTTCAACGAGAGACAACGACTCGAGACATAGGCGAACCTTATTTGCTCCCTAGTCATCGAAACACCCATCAAATCCATCACAACTAGAAGTAGGTTTTTACCTTCATTGAAGGGGCCAAACTAGTATAAACTTTCTTGCGTCCTTGTGTCCGCTTTAACCCCTTCAAGCTAACCCATAGGGATGGCTCCACGACTAAGTCCTTTCTCTAGGACATCTGCCGTGACAAAACCATGACAGTTGGCGCCCACCGTGGGGCTATCGCACGATGGTTTCCGGTTCTTGGAGGGCCGCTTTGAAGGACTCGAGGTCTATGCTGTAGGCCGGATGACTCAGAGTCGTCACGGCAGGCTCTGCATCGACGATGCAGGCTGGGGCCCCGAGGCCGGCTCAGTTGAGTACGGGTACCAGGTCCCCTTTGGTAGCATTCACGTTTTCATTGGGAAGATCGGTGAACCGGGCCCTGAGCCGGACATCTGCACCGACCTCGTCGAGACGGCTAAGCGTGTGCAATCCGCCCGGGTTAAACCGGCCATGAAGCATGCCTTCGTGGGAGTCATCCATGGAGGAGGTCATGAGGACGGATTGGGATTTCACGGGGCGACTGTCATTTGTTCCGATGACGAATCTTCGATCGGAGAAACTGAATCTCTTTATCACCTACAAGATGGCCGGATTGGGAGCTGTTCCGATGGCGACAGTATTCCGGACCCCTCTGATCTGCCCAACCGGGTTGGAGTATTCATGGCCGGAACACAAGCAGCGCTTCATTCTTCGACAGCTGAGGCAACGATTTTTGGTTCAGCAACAGCAACGGCCGCCGGGGCAGGAGGCCCTGTGCGCCCGCCGGCTCAGGTTCTATCAGAGCTATTTGATGCGTTGGCTGTGCTTATGGCGGAAGTTAATCTGCCAGATCAGGACGTTCACAATACGGAGATTGCAAAGGTAAAGGAACAGATCACCCAGGCCAAGGCAGATCTGGCGGCTGAGGACACCAGGATGGTCGCAGAGCGGGCTGCTTTAGACGCACAGGCCTACAGGCTTATGTTAGACCAGAGCGCATCACATGAAATCATGAGGAGGAAGCACCGGTCCCGCTTACCTCTGGTTTTCGAGGCCAGAGACCTTTTCAACACTCCAGGGCCAAGAGCCGGCAATCCGCTGGAGGGGAACCGGGCAGAAGCCCCTGGGACCGGTGCACCGGTTCAGCCTCGTCAGATCGACCCGCCTCGTCAAAACACCATTGTACCTCAGGCTGCTTTAACACCCCCGGGCCACTACTCCAGCCCGATGGACAATCTTGTTGCCGCTGCTGCACGGCTGGAGGCCATTCCAATTGAAGGTGACTCGCCACAGTTAGTAGAGACACGGCGGGTCAAGGAACTTCTGAGGACCGCTTTGGCCCAACAGGAAGCATACTCGTACAGCCGCGACCGGATCCACTCGACCCCTCGTCCAAGCCGGAGCTATAGCAGACATATGGATGAACCGGCAGTGTCGAGTAATGAACGACGTGGGGCACCCCGGGACAACAACCCGACGGGTGGTGCTGATGACGCTCAGGAAGTGGTGAACCGGGCCCGAGCACGTAGGGAGGCCGAGTTAGCCGCACAGCATCAGGCTCGGCAGCTCACGCCGGTTCGTCCAACCATTTCGATCGAACCTGGTGTTACTTCTAGTTCTTTGGGGGTGCCTTGCCTCGTCCCTGCTTTACGCAACGTGCGCTTGCCCAAGGATTTCAAAGGCCCACGCAAGGTACCAAATTATACGGCGGATCAACCACCAGAGACATGGATAGAGAGCTATGAGATGGCCATGGAGATGCTTGATGTGGATGACACGGCGTGTGCGAAATACTTCACCATGATGCTTGAAGGAACGGCCCGTACTTGGTTAAAAAGCTTGCCTGCTAATTCTATCAGTTCATGGGCCCAATTACGAGCCCGGTTTATCAACAATTTCAAGGATACCTGTAAACAACCTATGTCGATAGTGGACTTAGTTGCATGCGTCCAGGAGGAAGGAGAGTCAACGACTCATTGGGTGCACCGGGTTTCACAAGTGTTGCACTCCTCGGACCGCATCAATGCTGACACCGCAGTATTAACCCTAGAAGGCAACTGCCGGTTTGGGCCCTTGAAGTTGAAATTGGGACGGATGAAGCGTCATTGCACCGACATGGGGACCCTCATGGCCGCTTTGGTAAAATATGCTGATTCTGATAGTACCAAGGATCCCGAATCTGATGATGAGAAGACAGGGAAGGGGAAGAAGAACAACAGCTCCAAAGGTCAGCAGCATCACTGGGTAGGCAATGGCGGAGGAGGCAAGCGTAAAGCGGATGGCAACTTGGATTTTGTGGCTAATACCAACGTACAGGACAATGGCCAGCGGCGCAAGGATAGGCCGAAAAATAGTAGTGGAGCACCCAACCCCAACCCAAACCGCCTGAACTATCTGCTAAGCCAGCCCTGTCCAAGACATGAGACGAAGGAGGAGCCAGCAAACCACCTTTGGAAGGATTGCTTTATTATGCAGGAGTTCAAGAATTCTAATAATTTCCTTTATGATCACGGATCTGGCGGTGGCTCAGGGTCCGGGCCGGGTTACGGTGGAGGAAGTTCTGGTTCAGGATTTAATGGTAATCCGGGCAGACATAATGGTCAAAATAGTCAGAACAACCAGGGTGGTTACAACCAACAGCAGCAACAGTCAGGTTACCAAAGCAACCCAAAGCAGTTGAGTAATGGGCAGTACCATGTCTTCACCACTAGCCTGGACAAGTGAGACCGGAAGGTTCAGAGGCGGGCAGTCAACTCTGTTCAACCGGCCACACCCCGTTATCTACGTTGGTCTGAACAACCAACCATATGGAGCAGAGAGGATCGCCCACTCCAGGTCGATAATCCGGGTCCGTTGGCTCTGGTGGTGGTGCCTCAGGTGGGAGGTTATAAGTTCACCAAGGTGCTCATGGATGGAGGGAGCAGTATTAACATCCTATACTATGAGACCTTCCGTCGTATGGGACTTACAGATAAGAATCTTAAACCGTCCAATACAGTATTCCACGGTGTAGTGCCTGGCAGATCAGCATATCCCGTTGGTAAGATAGCTCTTGAAGTGGCCTTTGGGGATGACCATGATTCCAGGTCGGAGACATTAACGTTTGAAGTGGTGAAAATCCAAAGTCCATATCATGCCCTGTTTGGGCGTCCGGCATACGCCAAGTTTATGGCTCGGCCCTGTTATGTGTATTTGCAGCTCAAGATGCCGGGTCACAAGGGGACAATAACGGTTCACGGAAGCCGCAAAATCGCTTTGGAATGCGAGGAAGGTGATGCGGCTTATGCAGAGTCGGTTTGTGCCACCGAGGAGTTGAAGTACTATAAAGACAATGTTGATCCGGCGGACATGACTCCGTTGAAGAAGCCAACTACGGAGCATGATCCGGCCCTGAAGTTCAAATCGGCAGCAGAAACTAAGCTTGTTGACTTCGTACCTGGCGATTCGTCCAAGTAGTTCAGCATTAGTGCCAACTTGGATCCGAAATAGGAAAGCGCGCTCATCGAGTTCATCCGTGAGAATCGGGACATTTTTGCATGGAAGCCCTCTGACATGCCAAGTGTACCGAGGCAACTCACTGAGCACACACTTAATGTGGATCCTAAATACAAACCGGTGAAACAGTTCCTCCACCGGTTTAACGAAGAAAGACGCAAGCCGATTGGAGAAGAGGTAGCCAGGCTCTTAGCGACTGGTTTTATTGTTGAAGTTTTTCACCCTGAGTGGCTTGCCAATCCGGTGTTAGTCCTTAATAAAAACGGCACCTAGCGTATGTGTGTGGATTACACAGATCTTAATAAGGCTTGTCCAGCAGATCCTTTTGCCCTCCCCCGTATTGATCAAATCATTGATGCTACGGCGGGTTGTGAGCGTTTAAGCTTTTTGGATGCATATTCTGGCTATCATCAGATCAAAATGGCAGTTAAGGACCAGGAGAAGACAACATTCATAACTCCCTTTGGAGCCTTCTGCTATGTGTCTATGCCCTTTGGGCTCAAAAGTGCCCAGGCAACTTATCAATGGTGTGTACAAAATTGTCTTCACAAGCAGATTGGCCGTAATGTACATGCTTATGTGGATGATATCGTGGTTAAATCTAGGGAGAAGGAGACTCTGGTTGATGATTTGAAGGAAACCTTTGATAACCTAAGGACGTACAAGATGATGCTTAATCCGGACAAGTGTGTCTTTGCTGTACCGGCGGGCAAGTTATTGGGTTTTCTGCTGTCCAACAGGGGAATTGAGGCTAATCCGGAGAAGATCACAACCATCACCTCCCTGGCTAAACCGAAGTGTATCAATGATGTTTAACGCCTGGCAGGCCAGATTGCCGCGTTAAGCCGGTTTATCAGCCGCCTTGGTGAGAAGGCGATCCCTTTGTATCAGATGTTGAAGAAGACGGATCAGTTCGTCTGGAGTTCTGCTGCTGATGAAGCGTTTGAGGACTTAAAGCGGCAATTGGCCAATCCGCCTGTGCTCGCCGCTCCCATTGACAAGGAGCCATTACTGCTATATGTTGCTGCTAATGCTCGTGCGGTCAGCGTGGCTATTGTGGTGGAACGAAAGGAGGCAGGTAAGGAGCATCCGGTTTAATGTCCGGTCTATTATATCAGCGAGGTACTCATTGAGTCCAAGCAAAGGTATCCGCACTGGCAGAAGCTGGTGTACGGAGTTTTTATGGCAAGCCGGAAGCTTAAGAAATACTTCCAAGGGCATCCCATTACGGTGGTCAGTTCTGCTCCTTTGGGAGATATCATCCAGAACCGGGAAGCAACTGGCTGGATTGCAAAGTGGGCTATAGAGCTGGGGCCGTACGGTTTGAAATATGTACCTCGGACAGCGATTAAGTCTCAACCACTTGTTGATTTCATCAATGATTGGATGGAAATGCAAGCACCTCAAGAAAAGCCGGATCACACGTATTGGACCATCCATTTTGACGGATCCAGGCAGTTGGAAGGCTCGGGGGCTGGAGTCGTATTAACTTCCCCACGAGGTGATAAGTTTTGTTATGTTCTCCATTTAATGTTCCCTTGTACTAACAATGCAGCTGAGTATGAAGCCTTGCTCCATGGTCTTCGGATGGCTAAGGAGATGAATCTTAGTCGAGTTAAGTGCTTTGGTGATTCGGACCTTGTGGCTCAGCAAGTGTCTGGCACTTGGGACTCCAAGGACCCACTCATGGCAGCATATCGTCGTGAGGTAGATATTGTTGCAGGTTATTTCAGAGGCTATCAGGTGGACCACGTGGACCGGCGGAAAAATGAAGCGGCGGACGCTTTAAGCCGGCTGGGCTCTCAGCGCAAACCGGTCCCACCCAATGTTTTTCTGGATGTGCTGCACAACCCGTCGGTGAAGATCCCTGGTGAAGAGGATTTGGCCATTACTGATCCGGAGGCTCAATTGGTGGCAGTTCTTCATGTTATTCCGGATTGGACGCTTCCTTACCTAGCGTACAAGAACCGGGGCGAGTTGCCAGAAGATGAGATTCTGGCCCGGCAGATAATCCGGTGATCCAAGTCCATGGCTGTCATCAACGGTGAGTTGCATCATTGCAGTGTATCAGGAGCTTTTCAATGTTGCATGTCTCCTGAAGAAGGCCGTGAAATTTTGCGTGAGATCCACGAAGGAGATTGTGGTCACCACGCCGGTTCAAAGTCTCTGGTGGCTAAAGCGTTTCGCCATGGTTTCTATTGGTTAACTGCTCATGCTGATGCGAAGGATCTGGTCAGATGATGTGATGGTTGCCAAAGGTTTTCAAGACATGCTCATGTATCGGCTCAAGAATTGAGGATGATTCCAATTACTTGGCCGTTTGCGACTTGGGGGCTGGATATGGTTGGGCCTTTCAAAGGGTCCAAAGATAAGAAGACCCACCTCCTGGTGGCGGTGGACAAGTTTACGAAGTGGGTGGAGGCAGAACCTGTTAGCAAGTGTGATGCGGCCATAATGGTTCAGTTCATCAAAAAGGTGATTTTTTGGTTTGGCTTTCCGCACAGTATTATCACAGATAATGGTACCAATTTGTCCAAAGGTGCTATGAAGGAGTTCTGCGAACGGGAGCACATCCGGCTCGACGTTTCATCAGTAGCACATCCACAGTCCAATGGTCAAGCGGAGAGAGCTAATCAAGAGATCTTGAGAGGCATCAAGCCCCGGCTCATGGTTCCTTTGCAGAGAACGTCGGGTTGTTGGGTAGAAGAATTACCATCTGTGTTATGGAGCATCAATACAACACCCAATAGATCAACAGGATACACACCGTTCTTCATGGTTTATGGAGCGAAGGCAGTTCTCCCCAGCGATATCCATCATGACTCACCCCGTGTCACGGCTTATGTTGAAGCGGACAACGAGACAACACGGCAAGATGCTTTGGACCGATTGGATGAAGAGCGTGACATCGCAGCCACCCGGTCGGCGATTTACCAGCAGGATCTTTGTTGTTATCACAGTCGCCGAGTCAGAACCAGAGCCTTCCAGGAAGGAGATTTGGTGCTTCGGCTCATCCAAGATCAGACTGATATGCATAAGCTATCCCCACCTTGGGAGGGGCCTTCCGTGGTCAGCAAGAATCTGCACAACGGGTCGTACTATCTGATCGATATTCGAGAGCATAAGGACTCACGTACATCAAAGGAGGAGACTAACAGGCCGTGGAATATAGCTCATCTTCAGCCTTACTATACCTGAGCCATTGGCTATACTTATGTACATACAATGTATATATTATGATTAAGTATAATAAACTGGAACCTCAGCTAAAGCGGGGTATCTGTTCTTTTACATCATGTGAGGTTACACGGAGTTGCTCTAAAGCGGCCTCCGGTTTACCCCTTGAGTTCGCTTTGCTAAAAGCATCGTGTTATATCACTTGGAGGATTGGTCGTGTCCGAACCAATACCATGCCTCTTGATAGGCGAAAGCCACCAGATCACTTGGGGACTTGGTCATGTCTGAACCAGTCATGCCTCTTGATCGGCCTAAGGCCACAGAATCACTTGGGGGCTTGGTCAAACCCGAACCATGACCACGCCATTTGGTCGGCATAAAATGCCACAAGAATCACTTGGGGACCTGGCTAACTAGAACCATAGTTACACCTAACGGGAGTTTGGTCGTGTTTGGCCATGGTTACGCCATTTGATCAGATTAAATAAGTCTTTTTTGGCAAACATTTTTTTCGTTGTTTTTGCTTCATACCTTTCTTTGAAGGGTTTTTTTTTGCTTTTTATTGTGTTTCTTAAACCGACAATTTTTTTTTTCAATTGACGGAACACAGTTCACGTCAATCCGGAGGCTATTTGACCGGTTTAATCCGTGTTGTTAACATCCTCTTATGGAGTAACACGGTATTTATCGTAACTCGGCACGGTTTACATGGTAAACCAGCGTCATATATATATACAGGAGCTGTTATCTCCTCCAACAGTATTGGTTTGCAAAACTCCGCTTCAAGATTGGCCAAGCCGACTTCACGCTCAATGACGACAGGTATTATGTATCTCAAAATTTGGTCATACTTAAAATTTTGTTTTGATTTCATATATGCAGACATCATATTCCGCCTGACGGTACAACCGCGGTGGCACTTGATGAATTTTTCATTTCAGAAAGAGTTTTGGAAAGTTCATTACCACAGGAAGAACAAATTATGCACGAAGGCATATCAACATCAAAGGTATCAGCTAGCCTATTACAAGGCAACATGGTGCCCATAATAATATAATTGTTTTTCGTGAAGAAGAGGCAGTTTTAAACCGGCGTCCGGTTCAAGCTTGGTCACCAGCCTGGCCTGATGGTTGTGGGTCGTCCTGCGCCGCTTCAGCCTCCGTATCCCTACCCAGTGGCTGGAAATCCACGGTTGTCCAGTCGATTCCCATTAATGCTTGAAAAACAGCTTCATCGTGGATCAGCAAGGACGGGTCAATATCGGGAGCGTAAGTATGCTTACGGATTGGAGGAATCAGATTTTCCGATTCATGGATTTTCGCAGCTATTCGCTTGTTCTGACTGTCATATTGCGCTTGATAACGAGACAAGTCTGCTTCCTCAGCCAACTGACAAGCTAGTGGACGCACCTCCCGGTTTATCGCTCGCAGATCCGCCTCACCGAATTCTGATCCGTCTTCCTTCAAGCTGGGATAGCCCTGAGCCGCTTCAACATGATCAAAATCTGGCACCCAGGCTTTTGCCCGAATTAAAGCATTGATTGCGCTGATTCGAGCAGCAGATTTCTTTAGCTCTTCAATCCAAACAGGAAGCACCGACAGTTTCATCAGCGTATCTTGAATCAAAGTAGGCGCCGATTTGTTATGAGAGGCGGTACAGATGATCCGCTGGGCACCAGTATACAATTGTTCAACCAATGTATAGGCGGCTTTTAGCTTCTTCCGTACATCTGACCCCAAGTGACCAATGCGTGTCCCTGAAATACCATAAAGGGTTAATAAGCCAGGGACTTAGTCAGAAGGCAGAGCCAATTCAGTAGGAAAACTGGCTTACCAAAGATAGTAGCAGTCATGGCATGCACGTGCCGCTTTATGCTGGTCAGTTCATCTGCTACTGGTTTTAGTGCAGCCTCAGCATCCTCTGCTCATTTGATCAAAGCGGATTTCTCAATGGCCCAGTCCGCCCGTTTCTTTTTGAAGTTTCCCTTAAGTTGTTCCATGGCGCTTAACGCACTGGCCAATTCCTCTTTTGCTTTGGAGGTTTCAGCTTGTTGGGTTTTCAGGGCTTCTTGAAGATCGATGACTTGGTTCTCTTTCGTCTTCAGCTCCGCCTACATGCATACAGATATATGCTTCAGCAAACTAGTAGAAGGATTCAAGTACCAACCACATAACAAGTTATGTGCTTAGTACTTGGGGGCTAATGCATATTTGATCTAAAGCGGCCCCCGATTTACCCCTTCATCTTTCGATTGTTTACAAAGTCTCAAGATCAATACAAGTATTCAACTTGGCACTTGGGGGCTAATGGCTATTTGATCATATATATTCTGATACGGCAGTTTCAATTACTTAAAGTACCGGTTTAACTATGCTAAAGTTAAACCGGCCCTTGGGGGCTACATCAGCAAATTTCAAAGCAACAAGATTTATATTATTTAAGTCCCGGTTTGAAAGAATATTCCAAACCGGCCCTTGGGGGCTAGGAGAGTCAGGAATGGAAGCATACAAGCAAGAAGGAGCATATGGAAATTACCTCATATTTGTCTTTCATCATGTTGACCAGACCGGCTTCATAGTCACGGCTGGTATACAGCCGGTTCAGATAGCCGGAATGGATATCTTGGGCGTTCAGAGCAGCGTAAGTCGTCAGATCAGTGTTCCACTTGCCTTTACCAAAGGCAGCAAGTTCTTCCTTGGCAGAATGTTTGGATAAAGCGACATGATTGCTTGGCTCAGTATGGCCAGTGCCAGTAATGACAACTTCATCATCATTGGTACCGCCGGTTTGCACTGGAGCTGTTGGCTTGTCAGTAGGTTTTACGGGACTGGTGGAGCTTTCAACCCGAAGGGAACCTGTGGGCTGATGGATAGGATCTGAAGTATCAGTAGGTCTTTCCTCAACAGTAAGATCATCATCTGGTTGCGGTGGATCATTGGGAATATCCTCAGGAATAGCCGCTTCAAGATTGGGTGTGGTGCCTGGTTCAAGAATGACATCTTCTTCGGCCGCTTTATCCAGGCAGGCCTTCTTGCTCGGCCTAGGTTTGGCACTGAGAAGAATAATAAAATTAAATACAGCATATGTTCTAAGGCAATATACTGCAAACATCACAATAAATATAGCTTACCCAAGCACCGTTTTGAGCGGTGGGAGCTGAGTAGCCGATGACTCGCCAGAAGATGAGTGGGAAATAACCTGATAATCGGAGTCAGACGGATTAAGAGGTTGACGAAAGCAGCCCGCTTTAGGACAAGCACTGACAAGCGAATTAGAGACCTCGAAGTGACGTTTCCAAACCGGACTGTTCGGTAAACCGGCGGAGGTAACTACCTGGCCGCTGTGTCGGGTGGTGCGGCGAGCTTCGTGTTGTTGAGTCTTCATAAGAAGTTTAGGATCCAAATAAGCAAGAGGATGAGAAAATATAACTTTCCGGTTTGCCTGACGGATTTTTTGTGAAGGCAAAGTTTCTGAATCGAAAGAGAGAATAATTACCTCTGCAACATCCGCATGGCTGGCTTCGGCATCATCCTGACAAATATCATCATCAATAAGATGCATGAAAAATAAACCAAGTGAGTCAAGCTCTACCTCAAGGTCCGGATTATCCACCTCGTCATCAGGGGCCGGATTAGAAGATGCAGTGGTTCTTTTCCGGTGGGCAGTCTTCTTCACAGCTTTAGTCTTTTGCCGGGTTGCTCTTTCCGGTTTATCTGCTTTCTCTGGTTTCTCCTACGATAGCTTTTTGCTCCTAAACGGATCATCGCCCTGATTATGCAGACACTGATATTAAAAACAATGACCAGACATATCAATAACAGATTCAGCAAAGAGAAAAATCAAAGTCTCACAGCTGGCGGTTTGTTGGTGGCACAGAAGGGAAGCAGGCCGGTTCTAGCGCAGATGTGCTCCCGTTCATTCAGTATCTTACGCACAGCTTCTGTGATCTCTTCACTGGAGAGTTGGAGTCTTGAATGTCACAGTGGGTCATCTACACTATCAGTATATTCGCACATCAAACCGGAGCGCTGACTAAGGGGCAGTATGCTCCATGATATCCAACAGCGAGCAAGATCAACCCCTGTTAAACCGTTGGCCATAAAGGCTCTGAGCTTTGACAGCTGAGGAGCATATTTGCTTCTCTCCTGGGCACTCAATTGTTGAGGAAAAGGATGGGTATTGCTGAGCCGCTCCGGAAAAAAGCCAGGCAAGGGATTCTCACCAGTAGGGGAGGTGTCTTTGCAGTAGAACCATGTCTGATTTCACTCCTTGGGGTGACTGTGCAGCTTGGCGTGAGGGTATGTGACTTCTTTCCTTTTTTGAATCACCATGCCACCCAACTCCGTATTAGAGCCATCAGTAAACTCAGTATGGCGGTTTAGATGGAAAAGATCTCTGAATAATTCTACTGTGGGCTCCTCTTGAAAGAACACCTCACAGAGCACTTGGAAGTGGCACATATTTGTAACAGAGTTGGGGCCAGTGTCTTGCAGATGGAGTTGGAGATCAGCTAGAACATCCCGTAGAATTTAGAACCGGGCGGTTTAAAACCCCGGGCTAAGTGGTCTACGAAAACAACAACCTCTCCTTCTCGAGGTGTGGGGGGCATTCTTTGCCAGGAGCCCTCCAATGGACGGTGTCTTTGCTGCCCAAGGCGTCAATCAGGACTAAATCGTCCAGTTGATCCTCTATGACGCGAGAAGGGACCCAATTGCACTCATACACTTGCTTGGCCATGATGAAATCTACAAAATACATTGATATGTGCAATGTTAAACCGGAAGCAGATCTATCTAAACCGGAGTTTATGAAGCAACAGCATCACGGCGGTTCAACAAGGGGATTAATGATATATGATAAGATTTCTTTTTCAAAGGTGAACCGCCTATGTGGTAAAGAGGATACAGATCTAAGGCAAGAATGACTAAGGAAGGTAAAAACAGATTTCATAAGGTCGCAGTGAAATTTTGGATCTGCCGTAAGACAGGAAAATAAAAGGATTTAGACCTAAAAGGTTGATCTCAAAGCAATTCACAAGGGACCAGATCAATGTTTTATGCGCATAAAGGTTTGCTTTGGTAGCAGAAGATAAGCCGTTACGGGGAATACATCAGGTTTGAAGTTTTATTCATGGGCTAAAGAAGAAACAAAGGAAGAACAGCGCCAGAGTCTCGATGAACTTCGATGAACAAGGAAACCCTAGAACAGATCTGCAGGGGAAAGGAAAAAGATTTACCGGAGCTGAGGAAGAAGAGGAAGGTCGCCGCGATGCTCTGGTGTGCTCAGGTTGATGCAGCGGCCAAGGTTGATGCAGAGGTCGACGGTGGCGGCGGAGCTCCGAAGCTGGGCAACGCGAAGAAGATGAAGCAGAAGGGGTCGGAGGGAAAGAGAAAGGAAATGACCCTTCGGTCCTATTTATAAAGAAAGGGATATGTCAGGCACGAGAATCAAGGAGCCGTGAGTTTGGACACGAAGTTGCGGCCTTAATTGCCGCAGGCTTGTTAACAGGATAAGGTTTTTATAACCAGTGACGTCACACCGGTCTACCGCGAGCAGAGAAGATGACATCACGACGGTTCAACAAAATACAAGCAGATGTTGAAGATGAAGATTTTTGCTAAGGATTGACATCAACATGTTCAAATCAATTTGGGGCCTAATGTTGGGGATATTACTATTGGGCGTAAACCGGCCAGGACAGGCCGGGTTAACTTCATCAGTAGTTGAGTATGATAAAAGCCCATGAGGGCAGATGAGGGCTAAAGGCCCATAATCGGTTTAAGGCCTATAGCTATAAACCGGCGTCGGTATGTAACTTGTGTTATAAGTTAGGAATAGTGGAGACCGAACTGGACGCATCTATGAGACGGTATCGGGACTCTGTAAACCGACGGGCGTCACCCATGTATATAAGGGGACGACCCGGCGGCGGTTCAACGAGAGACAACGACTCGAGACATAGGCGAAGCTTATTCGCTCCCTAGTCATCGAAACACCCATCAAATCCATCACAACTAGAAGTAGGCTTTTACCTTCATTGAAGGGGCCAAACTAGTATAAACTCTCTTGCGTCCTTGTGTCCGCTTTAACCCCTTAAAGCTAACCCGTAGTGATGGCTCCACGACTAAGTCCTTTCTCTAGGACATCTGCCGTGACAAAACCACGACACATATCGAGACAAAACTCGTATTCATTTTGTCCGAAATCCACTCAGTGGAGTATCCTTATATTTTCCAGCGGTCAATGGTTCTTACAGGGTACTACCACCCTTAAAATTCACAATCTTCCATAGACCATATTTCTCATATCCTCAAAATGGCCAAAATTCTTCTTCATAGAGTAACAACTCATAAAATCCATATCAGTACCAACGATGCTAACTTTATTCATTCTCAAATGATTACAAGCTCTCGCTTTTCCATTACATGTCTCAACTCAACACCTCAATATAAAATAAAATGTTCTCACTTCTACTACTCCATTTCTTTTGTTGCAAACTTAACTATCTAGGACAAGTTTCCTACTCCTTGGGGCATTCTCTGTCAAAGTGCCCTGCTCCATTACAACTAAAACATATTACTTCTGACAAGTATCGAGGTTTCCTTTTTGGGCAATTGTTGAGGTAGTGCCCTGACTCCTTGCACCCGTAACAGGTGATATGACTCAGATCCCTCCTGGGCTCTAATCGGTTTCTCTTCCTGGACTTTTCCATTCCAATCAGGGCTTCTATTTCCTGTGGGTCATATTCTACTTCCTCTGTCAGGAATTCTACTAGATCCCCATTCAAACAATTTTGGGAGATGTGTCCTTCTTCTCCACATGAATAGCAAGACTTAGTGCAGGGTTTACTCGGGTCTTCTTTAGGTGTGTCCTCCATCTCTTCCTTCATCACAACTTCTTCTAAAATTTCCATGAGGGCTCCTTTCATTACTTCTTTCTTCTGCTGGATGGTTCGTTGTACCATGGGGTAAATGTGACATTGAGTAGGATAGGGGCTAGTCCCTTCACACAAGAAACAAGTAATCTGCCTAGTTGGGCATTCTTCAACTGGGTGACTTCTTTCACAATTAGGGCATTCATCCTTGTGTTCTTTATGGGTGTGTCCTATTTCTCCACAAATCTTGCATGCACAAGGTTTCTTCATATCCTTTCCATAAGGCTTCAACTTCTAGGACACAAGCCGAGACTTTGGCAGAGTAACTTAAATTCTTTCCAAGTGGTTACTCCTTGCCATCCATTGATGGTTTGGTACATCCTCCACCAAGTAGCAGCACCTCTTTCAAAGCACTGAAGAGCATGCTGGGTCATATCCTTTCCGACTATAGGGTTATTCTTCATGTGATCCTCCATGTTCTGAATCCATTGGTCCGTCTCCAATTGATTCATCGGTCCAGAAAATATAAGCTCATCTTCATTCATCCTCTATTGGGTCCATGGGTTTGGGGTGAGATAAGAGAGATAGAGGGGGATGCACACAATACAAACAATGGTTTTAAAAAGACAGATTTTATCTGTGGCTGTCGGAAAAACATCAAACAAATGACAGCTCACAAATGTCACATCTAGCATAGGCATATAACAGGGGTTGAGTATTCTAAAGGTCAATAAATCTTCAAAGTCATCAAGCTCTACGAGTCTTGTTCATGTCTCCAATGGCTTCTTCCGATCATGCTTGTCTTTCTCGAGTTCTTTTGCCAGATCAACTCTGTTGACACGAGGTCTCTTGAGACGTCCTTTAGTATTCTGGAGCTGCATTCCTAACTTCTAGGTTTCAACATCCTTGGCATGAATCATGGTCCTATTGTCCTTCAGTTCCTGACGAATCTCCTGTATCTCAAGGTTTTACTCCTCTAGCTTGGCTACTTTCAGCTTCCGGATCCTGAGTTCTTCACGAAATGCTCCTTGTCAAATATAGCTTCCTAAATGTCCATCTTAAAATCCTTCATGTAATACTCCAGATCCCGGTGTTACGTCAGCTAAGGTTAAAACTTCACCTCTTGCTGATAGGTGCTCCATTAGCCTTCTACCATCCAATCCTTCCATGCATATGCATGCTTAACTCAGCACGGTGAAAATATCATAAGCGGGCGATAACCTCATGGATACCCATGGTTCTGCTCTTGTCATTTCCATGAGCTATCTCTCCATAGTAGATATCTCCTGCCTTAGGGTTTTCCTTGACAGAACTTTGAGTTTTTAACTCTCCATGCTCCGGTCTTTCTCCGATACACCTTGATCTCGGGTATTAACAACTTCCATAGTCTGCCAAGTTCCATAAGGGTAGCCTTCCTAGGTCACACAAATCTGGAAATTCTTCGGAGCCTCCAATTCTCCTAGTCTTCAAAGTCTTCAACAGTTGTAGTTTCAATTATCATAATGTATGGTAAAATCCTCTTCATTCTGAATGATCTCAGTTGTCCGATATCTTGTACTTCTTGGAGTGGTCTCATCAGTCGAATGTTCGTGTGGTCAAAAGGGAAAAGGGGGTATGGTCTCACTAAAAGGGGATATTTGAATAAGCTCAGAAGAGAAGAGAGGTAAAAGATCTTTTTGAAAAGTAAAGTTTTAGAGAAAAATCTTTCCTATTGTCTTGCCAGTTTCTAGGGTCACGTTCTACAGTCAACATGTGCTCTGATACCATCTTGTAGCGACCCGACCCGAATGGATCAAGTCTTTGTGCTTAAGTGTCATCCCTGGATCGGTATGCTGACACACAGTACTCGAAGATTTATAACAGAGGTAAATCACATGTAAAAGTAACGTAAATACTATTACCTCAATCCAAAAAGCGGAAGTAACAACAAGGTTGTTGATTCCCATCAACACCAACGACAAAGTTGAGTGTAGAAATCGTAACCCTAACGTATCACTTACTCGTCGTAAGATACCTGTGACATGAGACGTTGCAGCCACAAGGGTAAGTACATTGAATGTATTGGCAAATTCACACCATAGAGAATGATGAACAATGGCTATCACTACATGCATATATGGCTGGTGGAAAAGCTCTATGGTTATATGTTTTTGCGAAAAGCCAATTTTTCCCTACTGCAAAGGAATACATTTTATTTAACTATCAAGGTGGTTGTTAAACATTGAGAGTGTAGACACCCTCTCAATCCCAATTAAGCATCATCATTAAAACCCAACAAAATTATTTAAAGTCACATGATGAGATTCACATGATAATTCAAGTACTAGATACTCAAGACGTCCATAACCGGGGACACGTCTAACCATGATTAGTTTATACACTATGCAGAGGTTTGTGCACTTTTCCCCACAAGACTCGATCTCCTCCGTTGGGATTCTCGCACTACATGGTGTTGGAGAAACGGATGACCGAGACATAGTTTTTCAGAAGCGCTAGCACCTTATGATCGGGTAGATCGTTACACCTACTTTCCCCTACATCTGCTAGTCTACCACTGTAAGAGTTCGCACGACTTAATCAACTATGCTAGAGCCCATAGTAGCTTGTGGCTGCACACGGAAGTTTCTAGTATGAATAATCTCATGATCCCTTTGAGCCTGGATGGCGGTCCATAAAGAAAAACAGGCAATCGCTGGAATACCCAGGTGCCTCAATCCACCCAGATGTGTATTTAAGTTGCCACCTTAAGTTTAACCATTAATTAAACAATCTCACATCTGTCATGAATACTCTTGAACCCAATCCACATATACAAGCATAGAATGGCAATATAAGCATAACGTAATAGTAACTCCCAAGGTTTGAATGCAGGACAATAGGTTCCTACCTCATCAACTACTTCCCAATACCCACATGTTATCAATCCTACTTAGGAAATGTTTGAGTGTGAAACTAATGCATAAAAACAGGGTATGAAAGGGATATGATCAAAGTGTGAACTTGCCTGCAATGTCGATGAAGATGGTTCGCACTCAAAACTCTTGATAGTTCTACTCGTCACACTCCATTCAATCTATCGTGAGCAAGCAATAGTAAACACACATAAGCAATCACTCAGAAGATCGGGAAGAACGAAGAAGACAGTTCGGAAAACATCAAAACCAAGCAAATAACTCTTGCAGCATAAAACAATTTTTAACAGTACCAAATTATGTGAATTTGGCCTTATCAGAAAGTTTAGGTCAAGAGCTTTGATTTGCAAAAAGAATCAACTAAATCGGAGTTACGAAACTCAAGTTATGAACAAAAGAAGTTTGAATATGAATCTGAACAAATTTCGAAATTTAACAATTATAAAAAGTTGACGTGACAGGTTAACTGGATAGGTGAAAACAAGACGAAACTATAGGCGTTGGTTTCATATAATTTGGATGAATGAATAAAAAGTTATGGCTATTTAAAAAATCAGGGCCAAGCTGTTTTACAAGAGAAAAATTATTACGGTTAAGGTCTAACGTATAAATACGTAGACTAATTGATAATCTAATTATTCTATCGTATTAGTCTAAAATAATAATCTATGGAAGTATAAAAAAACAAAGGAAGATACCTTTATAAGGCAGAGGAAAAGATGACTTTGGAGAAATGAGACAATTTCCAGAAGTCGCGTCGGAGAGGAGAAAAATATTTTTATCTAGTCAAACCAAAATATTGATTTAACGCAAACCGGATGATTTTTGAAGGCTCTATGTCTATATTTATAGATGGAAAAGAGGTTTAAGGGTTAAAGGTTAGACAATGTGGGACATATCGTAGATGAAAATATACGAAACAGAGAAGAAAAAAGCTAACGCCTCGCACGGGCATTCGGCCGGCCGCGCGCGCACGCTGCGGCTGCAGCTTTTTTTTAAACGAAATTTGGCCTAAGAAAAAAAAGGCTGCCTGGGCCTGGCCCATGTAGGAAAAAAAAAAGAAAGGACACCTGCTAGTACTATGATGCGCACGTGTGCAACATTTAGGGACGGGCCGCACGTACAGTTTTTTAAAAATAGAAGCAGAAGGTTAACCTGAATAAAGAAAAATAAAGTAAAAATTTTATATAGGCATATTATATATCAAAATTTTCACAAAAAGATTTTCTACAACATGAACATTTTTGTAGCACCAAATAAAATCTACAAATATTCAAATAAAGCAAACAATGCTACTGATGCAATAAAACCTCATAAAAATCATTTTAAAAATACCAAAATTAATTCAAATTTATTTCTCTCCATTTTTTTGATGTAGGGAATCATGTTACCCTATTTTCCATATATTTTATTTTTGGAGAAAAATAATTTGAATAAAACTCAAATAACTCTAAATTGAAAATAAATTCAAAAGAACGTTGAATTTAATTCTTTGAAACTCCCAACTCATATTTTATATATTTTGAAGAAGTCATTTTATCTTCGCTCGTGAAAATCATCGAGTTGCATAAAGTTCCTAGGTTGGAAATATTTTCCAAATGAAATTCAAATATTTTCAACACCCTTGTCATTTAAATAAATGGAAGAAGTCATGTCATCTTCTCTCCAGGGTTTGTGGTGAAAAGAATTAGAATTCACAGAGATCACGAATGCAAAATGAAAGTTTGGGAAAGTCCTTTTATTCCCTCTCATTTAACTTTCAAAAAGATTTCGTATTTCACTCAATCAATCAAAAAGTAATCAATTCTATTTATTTATTATAACATTCCAAAATTTAGAATTTTGGGATGTTACATCAGAGTTTTCAATAATCTCTCTTCCTCATGCTCTGAAAGGTTAGCACTAATAATAACAGGATATATCCTTTTCTCATCAAGATAAGCATATTTAATAGTATCAGGTAACGGTTTAAGCTCAAACACGGGATCACCCTTGGGAGGAGGAGGATCCCTTAGGATTTCAATAGGCAAATTGTGTTTCAGAATAGGTTCCTGTTTAAAGAATACTTCATCTATTTCCCTTCTTTCATTCATAAACATATCATTTTCATGGTCTAGCAAATATTGTTCTAAAGGATCACTAGGAGGTACGACAATAAAAGCAAGACCAATAATTTCATCCTTACTAGGTAATTTTTCTTCACGGTGTTGTCTATTAAATTTCGAGAAATTAAATTCATGAGACATATCATCTAACCCGATAGTAACAACATCCTTTTTGCAATCTATCTTAGCATTAACAGTGTTTAAGAAGGGTCTACCAAATATAATGGGACAAAAGCTATCTTGTGGGGAACCCAGAAAAAGAAAATCAGCAGGGTATTTAGTTTTCTAACACAAGACTTCAACATCTCTAACAATTCCCATTGGTGAAATAGTATCTCTATTGGCAAGTTTAATTGTGACATCAATATCTTCTATCTGAGCAGGTGCAATATCATGCATAATTTCTTTGTATAAGTCGTAAGGTATTGCACTAGCACCCATATCACATAAGCCATGATAATAATGATCTCCTATTTTAACATAAATAACAGGCATGCCTACCACAAGTCTGTTTTTTATCTTTAGCACAAGGTTTAGCAATTCTAGCAGTCTCATCAAGGAAATGAATAACATGCCCATCAATATTATCAAACAAGAGATCTTTAACAATAGCAATATCAGGTTCAACTTTAATTTGCTCAAAAGGTGTATAAGTTTTAATATTGCTTTTACGAACCACAGTTGAAGCTTTAGCATGATCCTTTATCCTAACAGGGAAAGGTGGTTTCTCAACATAAGAAGTAGGAACAATAGGATCATTATAAGTGATAGTCTTTTCTTCAACTTTAATAGGTGCAGCTACTTTTACTTCTATGGGGGGATGATATTCAAACCACCTCTCCTTGGGGAGATCAACATAAGTAGCAAAAGATTCACAGAAAGAAGCTACTATGTCAGAGTCAAGTCCATATTTAGTGCTAAATTTACAGAAAACATCGGTATCCATAAAAGATTTAACACAATCAAACTTAGGTGTCCTACCTGACTCCTTACCTTCGTCGAGGTCCCAATCTTTAGAGTTGCGTTTAATCCTTTCTAATAAATCCCATTTGAATTCAATAGTCTTCGTCATAAAAGAGCCAACACAAGAAGTATCGAGCATGGTGCGATTGTTATCAGAAAGCCGAGCATATAAAATTTGAATAATCATCTCTCTTGAGAGCTCATGATTGGGGCATGAATATAACATTGATTTAAGCCTCCCCCAAGCTTGAGCAATGCTTTCTCCTTCGTGAGGCCAAAAATTATATATATTATTGCGATCACGATGAACAAGATGCATAGGATAAAACTTCTGATGAAATTCCAATTTCAATCGTTTGTAGTTCCATGACCCCGTATCATCACATAGCCTATACCATGTCAATGCATCTTCCTTCAAAGATAAAGGGAAGACCTTCTTCTTAATAACATCCCCGGGTACACCTGCAAGCTTAAATAATCCACAAACTTCATCCACATATATTAGGTGCTCATCAGGATGCGTTGTTCCATCTCCTGCGAAAGGATTAGCTAGCAGTTTTTCTATCATACTTGAAGGAATTTCAAAGCAGAATAGCAACAATTAACAAAAGTAAATAAAGTGCATCAAGGTGGCCCAATCCTTTTATATGATTTGCGTTCCCGAGGACACATGGGAATATCATCAAGCTAGTTTTCATCACGTTCATATGATTCACGTACGGTACTTTGATAATTTGGTATGTGGGTGGACCGGTGCTTGGGTACTGTCCTTACTTGGACAAGCATCCCACTTATGATTAACCTCTATTGCAAGCATCCGCAACTACAACAAAAGTATTAAGGTAAACCTAACCATAGCATGATGTTGGGGAACGTAGCAGAAATTCAAAATTTTCCTACGTGTCACCAAGATCTATCTATGGAGAAACCAGCAACGAAGGGAAGGAGAGTGCATCTACATACCCTTGTAGATCGTTAAGCGGAAGCGTTCATAAGAACGGGGTTGAAGGAGTCATACTCGTCGTGATTCAAATCACCGGAGATCCTAGTGCCGAACGGACGACACCTCCGCGTTCAACACACGTACAGCCCGGTGACGTCTCCCACGCCTTGATCCAGCAAGGAGAGAGGGAGAGGTTGAGGAAGACTCCATCCAGCAGCAGCACAACAGCGTGGTGGTGGTGGAGGAGCGTGGCAATCCAGCAGGGCTTCGCCAAGCACCACGGGAGAGGAGGAGTAGGGAGAGAGGTAGGGCTGCACCAAGAGGGAGAGAACTCATGTGTTGGGCTGCTCCAAAACCTCCAATATATATAGGGGAAGGGGAGGGCTGCGCCCCCATCTAGGGTTTCCCCCCCCCAAGGGGTGCGGCCAGCCCTAGATGGGGCTTGGGGAGGCGGCCAAGAGGGGGAGAGAGGGGAGGCGCGCCTGGGGTGGGCCTTAGGGCCCATCTGCCCTAGGGTTTGCCCCCTCCACTCTCCCTTGCGCCTTGGGTCCCTTGTGGGGGCGCACCAGCCCTCCTAGGGGCTGGTCCCCTCCCACACTTGGCCCACGCAGCCTTCTGGGGCAGGTGTCCCCACTTGGTGGACCCCCGGGACCCTCCCGGTGATCCCGGTACATTACCGATAAAACCCGAAACTTTTCCGGTGACCAAAACAGGACTTCCCATATATAAATCTTTACCTCCGGACCATTCCGGAACTCCTCGTGACGTCCGGGATCTCATCCGGGACTCCGAACAACATTCGGTAACCACATACAAACTTCCTTTATAACCCTAGCGTCACCGAACCTTAAGTGTGTAGACCCTATGGGTTCGGGAGACATGCAGACATGACCGAGACGTTCTCCGGTCAATAACCAACAGCGGGATCTGGATACCCATGTTGGCTCCCACATGTTCCACGATGATCTCATCGGATGAACCACGATGTTAAGGACTCAATCGATCCTGTATACAATTCCCTTTGTCTAACGGTATTATACTTGCCCGAGATTCGATCGTCGGTATACCGATACCTTGTTCAATCTCGTTACTGGCAAGTCTCTTTACTCGTTCCATAACACATCATCCCGTGATCAACCCCTTAGTCACATTGTGCACATTATGATGATGTCCTACCGAGTGGGCCCAGAGATACCTCTACCTTTACACAGAGTGACAAATCCCAGTCTCGATTCGTGCCAACCCAACAGACACTTTCGGAGATACCTGTAATGCAGCTTTATAGCCACCCAGTTACGTTGTGACGTTTGGTACACCCAAAGCATTCCTACGGTATCCAGGAGTTGCACAATCTCATGGTCTAAGGAAAAGATACTTGACATTAGAAAAGCTTTAGCATACGAACTACACGATCTTTGTGCTAGGCTTAGGATTGGGTCTTGTCCATCACATCATTCTCCTAATGATGTGATCCCGTTATCAATGACATTCAATGTCCATGGTCAGGAAACCGTAACCATCTATTGATCAACGAGCTAGTCAACTAGAGGCTTACTAGGGACATGGTGTTGTCTATGTATCCACACATGTATCTGAGTTTCCTATCAATACAATTATAGCATGGATAATAAACGATTATCATGAACAAGGAAATATAATAATAACTAATTTATTATTGCCTCTAGGGCATATTTCCAACAGTCCCCCACTTGCACTAGAGTCAATAATCTAGTTCACATCACCATGTGATTAACACTGACAGGTCACATCACCATGTGACCAACATCCAAAGAGTTTACTAGTGTCATTAAATTAGTTCACATCATCATGTGATTAAGACTCAATGAGTTCTGGGGTTTGATCATGTTCTGCTTGTGAGAGAGGTTTTAGTCAACGGGTCTGGACCTTTCAGATCCGTGTGTGCTTTACAAATCTCTATGTCATCTCCTAGATGCAGCTACCACGCTCCATTTGGAGCTATTCCAAATAACTGTTCTACTTGGAGCTATTCTAAATTGTTGCTCCATTATACGTATCCGGTATCTCTACTCAGAGCTATCCGGATAGGTGTTAAGCTTGCATCGTCGTAACTCTTTACGTCGAACTCTTTATCACCTCCATAACCGAGAAAATTCCTTAGTCCACTAGTTACTAAGGATAACTTTGACCGCTGTACTGTGATCCATTCTTGGATCACTCTTGTACCCATGGCAAGGCACACTTTAGATGCGGTATACAGCATAGCATACTGTAGAGCCTACGTCTAAAGCATAGGGGACGACCTTCGTCCTTTCTCTCTTTTCTGCCGTGGTCGAGCTTTAAGTCTTAACTTCGTACCTTACAACTCAGGCAAGAACTCCTTCTTTGACTGGTCCATCTTGAACACCTTCAAGATCATGTCAAGGTATGTGCTCATTTGAAAGTATTATTAAGCATTTTGATCTATCCTTATAGATCTTGATGCTCAATGTTCAAGTAGCTTAATCCAGGTTTTCTATTGAAAAACACTTTTCAAACAACCCTATATGCTTTACAGAAAATTCTACATCATTTCTGATCAACAATATGTCAACAACATATTCTTATCAGAAATTCTATAGTGCTCCCACTCACTTCTTTGGAAATACAAGTTTCTCATGAACTTTGTATAAACCCAAAATCTTTGATCATCTTATCAAAGCGTACATTCCAACTCCAAGATGCTTACTCCAGTCCTTAGAAGGATCGCTGGAGCCAGCATACCTTTTAGCATCCTTAGGATCGACAAAACCTTTCTGATTGTATCACATACAACCTTTCCTTACGAAAACTGGTAAGGAAACTTGTCTTGACATCCATCTGCCAGATTTCATAAATGCAGCTAATGCTAACATGATTCCGACGGACTTAAGCATCGCTACGGATGAGAAAATCTCATCGTAGTCAACTCCTTGAACTTGTGAAAAACTCTTCGCCACAAGTCGAGCTTCATAGACGGTGACATTACCGTCCACGTCCGTCTTCTTCTTAAAGATCCATTTATCTCAATGGCTTGCCGATCATCGGGCAAGTCCACCAAAGTCCATGCTTTGTTCTGATACATGGATCCTATCTCGGATTTCATGGCTTCTAACCATTTGTCAGAATTTGGGCCCACCATCGCTTCTCCATAGCTCGTAGGTTCATTGTTGTCTAGCAACATGACCTTCAAGACAGGATTACTGTACCATTCTGAAGTAGTACGTATCCTTGTCATCCTACGAGGTTCGTTAGTGACTTGATCCGAAGCTTCATGATCACTATCATAAGCTTCCACTTCAATTGATGTAGGTGCCACAGGAACAACTTCTTGTGCCCTGCTACACACTAGTTGTAATGACGGTTCAATAACCTCATCAAGTCTCCACCATCCTCCCACTCAACTTTCCGAGACAAACTTTTCCTCGAGAAAGGACCCGATTCAAGAAACAATCGATATTGCTTTCGGATCTGAATTAGGAGGTATACCCAACTGTTTTGGGTGTCCTATGAAGATGTATTTTATCCGCTTTGGGTTCGAGCTTATCAATCCTGAAACTTTTTCACATAAGCGTCGCAGCCCCAAACCTTTAAGAAACGACAACTTAGGTTTCTCTAAACCATAATTCATACGGTGTCATCTCAACGGAATTACGTGGTACCCTATATAAAGTGAGTGCGGTTGTCTCTAATGCCTAACCCATGAACAATAGTGGTAATTCGATAAGAGACATCATGGTACACACCATATCCAATAGGGTGCAGTTATGATGTTCGGACACACCATCACACTATGGTGTCCCAGGCGGTATTAATTGCGAAACAATTTCCACAATGTCTTAATTGTGTGCCAAAACTCGTAGCTCTGATATTCATCTCTATGATCATATCATAGACATTTTATCCTCTTGTCACAATGATCTTCTACTTCACTCTGAAATTACTTGAACCATTCAATAATTCAGACTTGTGTTTCATCAAGTAAATATATTCAACATCTACTCGAATCATCTGTGAAGTAAGAACATAATGATATTCACTGCATGCCTCAGCACTCATTGGACTACACACATCAAAATGTGTTACTTCCAAGAAGTTGCTATCTTGTTCCATCTTATTGAAAACGAGGCTTTTTAGTCATCTTGCCCATGTGGTATGATTTGCATATCTCAAGTGATTCAAAATCAAGTGAGTCCAAACGATCCATCTGCATGGAGTTTCTTCATGCGTATACACCAATAGACATGGTTCGCATGTCTCAAACTTTTCAAAAATGAGTGAGTCCAAAGATCCATCAACATGGAGCTTCTTCATGAATTTTATACCATTATGACTTACATGGCAGTGCCACAAGCAAGTGGTACTATCATTACTATCTTATATCTTTTGGCATGAAAATGTGTATCACTACGATCGAGATTCAATAAACCATTCCTTTAGGTGCAAGACCATTGAAGGTATTATTCAAATTAACAGAGTAACCATTATTCTCCTTAAATGAATAACCGTATTGTGATAGACATAATCCAATTATATCTATGCTCAACGCAAACACCAATCTCGATGGTAGAGGGAGCGTGCGATGGTTGATCATATTAACATTAGAAACACTTCCAACACATATCGTCAGCTCACTTTTAGCTAGTCTCCGTTTATTCCGTAGCTCTTTTATTTCGAGTTACTAACACTTAGCAACCGAACCGGTATCTAATACGCTAGTGCTACTAGGAGTACTAGTAAAGTACACATTAACATAATGTATATCCAATATACTTCTATCGACCTTGCCAGCCTTCTCATCTACCAAGTATCTAGGGTAATTCTGCTCCAGTGGTTATTCCCCTTATTACAGAAGCACTTAGTCTCGGATTTGGGTTCAACCTTGGGTTTCTTCACTAGAGCAGCAGCTGATTTGCCGTTTCATGAAGTATCCCTTCTTGCCCTTGCCCTTCTTGAAACTAGTGGTTTCACCAACCATCAACAATTGATGCTCCTTCTTGATTCCTACTTTCGCGGTGTCAAACATCGTGAATACCTCAAGGATCATCATATCTATCCTTGATATGTTATAGTTCATCACGAAGCTCCAGCAGCTTGGTGGCAATGACTTTGGAGAAACATCACCATCTTATTGGAAGATCAACTCCCACTCGATTCAAGTGATTGTTGCACTCAGACAATCTGAGCACAAGCTCAACGATTGAGCTTTTCTCCCTTAGTTTGCAGGCTAAGAAAATCGTCGGAGGTCTTATACCTCTTGACGTGGGCACGAGCCTGAAATCCTAATTTCAGCCCTCAAAACAACTCATATGTTCTGCGATATTTCGAAAACGTCTTTAGTGCCTCAACTCTAAACCGTTTAACTGAACTATCACATAGTTATCAAAACGTGTATGTCCGATGTTCGCAACATCCACAAACGACGTTTGGGGTTCAGCACACTGAGCAGTGCATTAAGGACATAAGCTTTCTACTGTCCGCATAATTGCTACTATCAACTTTCAACTATATTTTCTCTAGGAACATATCTAAAACAGTAGAACTAAAGCGCGAGCTACGACATAATTTGCAAAAGGTCTTTTGACTATGTTCAGGATAATTAAGTTCATCTTATGAACTCCCACTCAGATAGACATCCCTCTGGTCATCTAAGTGATTACATGATCCGAGTCAACTAGGCCGTGTCCGATCATCACGTGAGACGGACTAGTCATCATCGGTGAACATCTTCATGTTGATCGTATCTGCTATACGACTCATGCTCGACCTTTCGGTCTCCGTGTTCCGAGGCCATGTCTGTACATGCTAGGCTCGTCAAGTTAACCCTAAGTGTTTTCGCGTGTGTAAATCTGTCTTACACCCGTTGTATGTGAACGTAAGAATCCATCACACCCGATCATCACGTGGTGCTTAGAAGCGACGAACTGTAGCAACGGTGCACAGTTAGGGGAGAACACTTCTTGAAATTATTGTAAGGGATCATCTTATTTACTACCGTCGTTCTAAGAAAACAAGATGCATAAACATGATAAACATCACATGCAATCAAATAGAGTAGTGACATGATATGGCCAATATCATATAGCTCCTTTGATCTTCATCTTCGGGGCTCCATGATCATCTTGTCACCGGCATGACACCATGATCTCCATCATCATGATCTCCATCATCGTGTCTTCATGAAGTTGTCACGCCAACGACTACTTCTACTTCTATGACTAACGCGTTTAGCAATAAAGTAAAGTAGTTTACATGGCGTTTTTCAATGACACGCAGGTCATACAATAAATAAAGACAACTCCTATGGCTCCTGCCGGTTGTCATACTCATCGACATGCAAGTCGTGATTCCTATTACAAGAACATGATCAATCTCATACATCACATATCATTCATCACATTCTTCTTGGCCATATCACATCACAAAGCATACCCTGTAAAAACAAGTTAGACGTCCTCTAATTGTTGTTTGCATGTTTTACGTGGCTGCTATGGGTTTCTAGCAAGAACGTTTCTTACCTACGCAAAACCACAACGTGATATGCCAATTGCTATTTACCCTTCATAAGGACCCTTTTCATCGAATCCGTTCCGACTAAAGTGGGAGAGACTGGCACCCGCTAGCCACCTTATGCACAAAGTGCATGTCAGTCGGTGGAACCTGTCTCACGTAAGAGTACATGTAAGGTCGGTCCGGGCCGCTTCATCCCACAATACCGTCGAAACAAGATTGGACTAGTAACGGTAAGCATATTGAACAACATCAACGCCCACAACTACTTTGTGTTCTACTCGTGCAAATAATCTACGCAATAGACCTAGCTCATGATGCCACTGTTGGGGAACGTAGCAGAAATTCAAAATTTTCCTACGTGTCACCAAGATCTATCTATGGAGAAACCAACAACGAAGGGAAGGAGAGTGCATCTACATACCCTTGTAGATCGTTAAGCGGAAGCGTTCATGAGAACGGGGTTGAAGGAGTCGTACTCGTCGTGATTCAAATCACCGAAGATCCTAGTGCCGAACGGACGGCACCTCCGCGTTCAACACACGTACAGCCCGGTGACGTCTCCCACGCCTTGATCCAGCAAGGAGAGAGGGAGAGGTTGTGGAAGACTCCATCCAGCAGCAGCACAACGGCATGGTGGTGGTGGAGGAGCGTGGCAATCCAGCAGGGCTTCGCCAAGCACCACGGGAGAGGATGAGTAGGGAGAGAGGTAGGGCTGCACCAAGAGGGAGAGAACTCATGTGTTGGGCTGCTCCAAAACCTCCAATATATATAGGGGAAGGGGAGGGCTGCGCCCCCATATAGGGTTTCCCCCCCCAAGGGATGCGGCCAGCCCTTGATGGGGCTTGGGGAGGCGGCCAAGAGGGGGAGAGAGGGGAGGCGCGCCTGGGGTGGGCCTTAGGGCCCATCTGCCCTAGGGTTTGCCCCCTCCACTCTCCCTTGCGACTTGGGTCCCTTGTGGGGGGCGCACCAGCCCTCCTAGGGGCTGGTCCCCTCCCACACTTGGCCCACGCAGCCTTCTGGGGCAGGTGGCCCCACTTGGTGGACCCCCGGGACCCTCCCGGTGATCCCGGTACGTTGCCGATAAAACCCGAAACTTTTCCGGTGACCAAAACAGGACTTCCCATATATAAATCTTTACCTCCGGACCATTCCGGAACTCCTCGTGACGTCCGGGATCTCATCCGGGACTCCGAACAACATTCGTTAACCACATACAAACTTCCTTTATAACCCTAGCGTCATCGAACCTTAAGTGTGTAGACCCTATGGGTTCGGGAGACATGCAAACATGACCGAGACGTTCTCCGGTCAATAACCAACAGCGGGATCTGGATACCCATGTTGGCTCCCACATGTTCCACGATGATCTCATCGGATGAACCACGATGTCAAGGACTCAATCGATCCCGTATACAATTCCCTTTGTCTAACGGTATTATACTTGCCCGAGATTCGATCGTCGGTATGCCGATACCTTGTTCAATCTCGTTACCGGCAAGTCTCTTTACTCGTTCCGTAACACATCATCCCGTGATCAACCCCTTGGTCACATTGTGCACATTATGATGATGTCCTACCGAGTGGGCCCAGAGATACCTCTCCGTTTACACGGAGTGACAAATCCCAGTCTCGATTCGTGCCAACCCAACAGACACTTTCGGAGATACCTGTAATGCAGCTTTATAGCCACCCAGTTACATTGTGACGTTTGGTACACCCAAAGCATTCCTACGGTATCCGGGAGTTGCACAATCTCATGGTCTAAGGAAAAGATACTTGACATTAGAAAAGCTTTAGCATACGAACTACACGATCTTTGTGCTAGGCTTAGGATTGGGTCTTGTCCATCACATCATTCTCCTAATGATGTGATCCCGTTATCAATGACATTCAATGTCCATGGTCAGGAAACCGTAACCATCTATTGATCAACGAGCTAGTCAACTAGAGGCTTACTAGGGACATGGTGTTGTCTATGTATCCACACATGTATCTGAGTTTCCTATCAATACAATTATAGCATGGATAATAAACGATTATCATGAACAAGGAAATATAATAATAACTAATTTATTATTGCCTCTAGGGCATATTTCCAACACATGAAACATATGGATCCAAATCAGCCCCTTACGAAGCAACGCATAAACTATGGTTTAAGCTTCTGTCACTCTAGCAACCCATCATCTACTTATTACTTCCCAATGCCTTCCTCTAGGCCCAAATAATGGTGAAGCGTTATGTAGTCGATGTTCACATAACACCACTAGAGGAGAGACAACATACATCTCATCAAAATATCGAACGAATACCAAATTCACATGACTACTAATAGCAAGACTTCTCCCATGTCCTCAGGAACAAACGTAACTACTCACAAAGCATATTCATGTTCATAATCAGAGGGGTATTAATATGCATATAGGATATGAACATATGATCTTCCACCAAAGAAACCAACTAGCATCAACTACAAGGAGTAATTAACACTACTAGCAACCTACTAGTACCAATCCCGGACTTGGAGACAAGAATTGGATACAAGAGATGAACTAGGGTTTTGAGAGGAGATGGTGCTGGTTAAGATGTTGATGGAGATTGCCCTCTCCCGATGAGAGGAGCGTTGGTGATGACGATGGCGATGATTTCCCCCTCCCAGAGGGAAGTTTCCCCGGCAGAATAGCTCTGCCGGAGCCCTAGATTGGATCCGCCAAGGTTCCGCCTCATGGCGGCGGAGTTTCGTCCGAGGAGATGGCTTATGATTTTTTCCTCATCGAAAGACTCCATATAGCAGAAGATGGCCATCGGAGGGCCACCAGGGGGCCCACGAGGTAGGGGGCGCGCCCAGGGGATAGGGCGCGCCCCCACCCTCGTGGGCAGGGTGTGGCCCCCCTGGTGAATTTCTTGCGCTCAGTCTTTTTTATATATTCTGAAAATGTCTTCCATGAAGTTTCAAGACTTTTGGAGCAGTGCAGAATAGGTATCTAATATTTGCTCCTTTTCCAGCCCAGAATCCCAGCTGCCGGCATTCTCCCTCTTTATGTAAACCTTGTAAAATAAGAGAGAATAGGCATACGTATTGTGACATAATGTGTAATAACATCCCATAATGCAATAAATATCGATATAAAAACATGATGCAAAATGGACGTATCAGAGATACCTGTAGAGCATCTTTATAATCACCCAGTTACATTGTGACGTTTGATAGCACACTAAGTGTTCCTCCGGTATTCGAGAGTTGCATAATCTCACAGTCATAGGAACATGTATAATTTATGGAGAAAGCAATAGCAATAACCTAAACGATCATAGTGCTAAGCTAACGCATGGGTCAAGTCAATCACATCATTCTCTAATGATGTGATCCCGTTAATCAAATGACAACTCATGTCTATGGCTAGGAAACTTAACCATCTTTGATTAACGAGCTAGTCAAGTAGAGGCATACTAGTGACACTCTGTTTGTCTATGTATTCACACATGTACTAAGTTTCCGGTTAATACAATTCTAGCATGAATAATAAAAATTTATCATGATATAAGGAAATATAAATAACAACTTTATTATTGCCTCTAAGGCATATTTCCTTCCCATTGCACATCCCGATACACCGTCGGAGGCATTCACATAGAGTCATATTTTTGTTTTAGTATCGACTTGTAATTTTTGAGTTGTAAGTAGACAGAAGTGTGATGATCTTCATTATTAGAGCATTGTCCCAAGTGAGTAAATAAAATAAAATAAAATAAAGGAGAAAAGGCCAAAAAAAGAGAAGGACCAAAAAAAGAGAGAAAAAGAAATAAGGGACAATGTTACTATCCTTTTGCCACACTTGTGCTTCAAAGTAGCACCATGATCTTCATGATAGAGAGTCTCCTATGATATCACTTTCATATACTAATGGGAATTTTTCATTATAGAACTTGGCTTGTATATTCCAACGATGGGCTTCCTCAAAACGCCCTAGGTCTTCACGAGCAAGCAAGTTGGATGCACACCCACTTAGTTTTCTTTTTGAGCTTTCATACACTTATAGCTCTAGTGCATCCGTTGCATGGCAATCCCTACTCACTCACATTGACATCTATTAATGGGCATCTCCATAGGCTGTTGATACGCCTAGTTGATGTGAGACCGTCTCCTTCTTTTTTTGTCTTCTCCACAACCACCGTCTATTCCACCTATAGTGCTATGTCCATGGCTCACAGTCATGTATTGCGCGAGAGTTGAAAAGGTTTTAGAACATCAAAAGTATGAAACAATTGCTTGACTTGTCATCCGGGTTGTGCATGATTTGAATATTTTATGTGATGAAGATGGAGCATAGCCAGACTATATGATTTTGTAGGGATAAGCTTTCTTTGGCCATGTTATTTTGAGAAGACATAATTATTTGTTAGTATGCTTGAAGTATTATTGTTTTTATGTCAATATTCAACTTTTGTTTTGAATCTTACGGATCTGAAAATTCATGCCACAACAAAGATAATTACGTGGATAAATATGTTAGGTAGCATTCCACATCAAAAATTCTGTTTTTATCATTGACCTACTCGAGGACGGGCAGGAATTAAGCTTGGGGATGCTTGATACGTCTCCAATGTATCTATAATTATTGATTGTTCCAAGCTATTATATTATCTGCTTTGGATGTTTTATATGCATTAATATGCTATTTTATATGTTTTTTGCGACTAACCTATTAACCTAGAGCCCAGTGCCAGATTCTGTTGATTCCTTGTTTTGGAGTTTCGCATAAAAGGAATACCAAACGGAGTCCAAATGAAATTAAACTTTCACGATGATTTTTCTTCGACCACAAGACACCCAGGAGACTTGGAGTGCAAGTCAGAAGAGCCACAAGGCGGCTGATACATCTCCAACGTATCTACTTTTCCAAACACTTTTGACCTTGTTTTGGGCTCTAACTTGGATGGTTTGAATGGAACTAACCTGGTCTGACGCTGTTTTCAGCAGAATTGCCATGGTGTTATTTTTGTGCAGAAATAAAAGTTCTCGAAATGACCTGAAACTTCATGGAGAATATTTTTGGAGGTTATAAAAAATACTAGCGAAAGAATCAACACCAGGGGGCCCACACCCTGTCCACGAGGGTGGGGGCGCGCCCACCCCCATGGGGCGCGCCCCCTAGTCTTGCGGGCCCCCTGAGACTCCACCGACATCAACTCCAACTCTATATATTCACGTTCGGGGAGAAAAAAATCAGAGAGAAGGATTCATCGTGTTTTACGATATGGAAACGCCGCCAAGCTCTAATCTCTCTTGGGAGGGCTGATCTGGAGTCCGTTCGGGACTCCAGACAGGGGAATCCGTCGCCATCGTCATCATCAACCTTCCTCCATCACCAATTTCATGATGCTCACTGCCGTGCGTGAGTAATTCCATCGTAGGCTTGCTAGACGGTGATGGGTTGGATGAGATTTATCATTTGATCGAGTTAGTTTTGTTAGGGTTTGATCCCTAGTATCCATTATGTTCTGAGATTGATGTTGCTATGACTTTGCTATGCTTAATGCTTGTCACTAGGGCCCGAGTGCCATGACTTCAGATCTGAACCTATTATGTTTTCATGAATATATGCGAGTTCTTGATCCTATTCTGCAAGTAAATAGTCACCTACTATGTGTTATGATCCGGTAACCCCAAAGTGACAATAATCGGGACCACTCCCGGTGATGACTATAGTTTGAGGAGTCCATGTATTCACTAAGTGTTAATGCTTTGTTCCCGTACTCTATTAAAAGGAGGCCTTAATATCCCTTAGTTTCAATAGGACTCCGCTGCCACAGGAGGGTAGGACAAATGATGTCATGCAAGTTCTTTTCCATAAGCACGTATGACTATATTCGGAATACATGCCTACATTACATTGATGAACTGGAGCTAGTTCTGTGTCACCCTATGTTATAACTGTTGCATGAGGAATCACATCCGACATAATTATCCATCACTGATCCAATGTGTCGTGGATTTGTCATGGCAGATGTCCTAGTGAAAGGACTTAGTCGTGGAGCCATCGCCACGAGTTTACTTGAAGGGGTTAAAGCGGACACAAAGACACGAGGGTTTTATACTAGTTCAGCCCCTTCGATGAAGGTAAAAACCTACGTCTAGGTGTGATGGAATTGATATGATCTCGATGGCTAGGGAGCAAACAAGCTTCGCCTAGGCTCGAGTTGTGGTTGTCCCTGAACCGCCGTCGGGTCGTCCCCTTATATACACGGGTGACGCCCGTCGGTCCATAGAGTCCCAACCGGTTCATACTCGTATCCCGGTCGGTATCTCTTTATTCCTAACTTACAATACAAGTTATACATCTGGTCGGTTTACGGCTACAGATTCTAAACCGACTATAGGCCTTGGGCCTTCATCTGCTTATACCACTAATGAAGTTAACCTGGCCCAAGTAGGCCGGTTTACGCCTAGTGGTAATATCCCCAACATTAGGCCCCAGATTGATTTGAACTGGTTCATGTCAATCCTTCACAAAATCTTGTGTCTTGGACATCTTCTGGAAATTGGTAAACCGCCATGTTGTCATCATTTCTGGTTGTTGTAAACCGGCATGACGTCATCATGAAATTTGTCATTTATAATGCCCTCTTTTAACGGCAGCTCCTGGATCCGCGCGCTTGACCTAACTCTGTTGCCTTATAAATAAGACCGAATGGTCATCTCCTTTCTTTCCCCTCATCTCTTCTTCTTCGTCTTCCTCGCGTCGCCAGCCTTGGAGCTCCGCCGCCACCGTCGACCTCTGCTTCGTCTTGGGCCGCTGCGTCAACCTGAGCGCACCAGAGCACTGCGGTATCGTTCCGCATCTTCTCCGTTCCCAGTAAGCTTTCTCCTCTTCTTGACCTAGATCTATTCTTAGGGTTCCATGTTCGTGCTGTGTTCGTCACTTGCTCATACTTGTATTCCGATTCTTGGATGAATCTGTAAACTCCCGCTGTGTTCAGTAGTAATCTTTAAGCATCCGCCTGTTATTTCTTATCTAAGCCCATAGATCTCACGCACATACCCGCTCAATGGTTCACTTCCGTTCCGCCTCACTCTTCGGAATATTTTCTGTTTTTTGTGAGCTCGCTGTAGATCCGTGGCTGAAATAAGATCTTTGTGAAACCTGTTTTTGTATACCTAGTTGTCCATAGCTTCAATTTCTTCCGATGCTTGGGTCAGGCGGTTTAACTTATCATAGAAAAAAGTTACTAAACCGGTGTATACCATTAGTCCCCTGGTTGAACCACCAGAATCCACATGATGCCGCATTGTGGAAGACCAGTTCATTGTAATTTAGATCAACACCTTCTTTTACCCAGCGTGTTCTTGAACCGGATCATCTATTTCTTGTAGATCTCGCCATGGCCAAACAAGTGTATGAGTGCAATTGGGTTCCTTCTCGCATCACGGAATCATAGTTGGACGATCTAGTCTTGATCGGCGCTTTAGACAGTAAAGATATGATCCACTGGAGGGTTCCTGGAAATGAATGTCCACCTACCCCCCAGGAAGGAGAAGTTGTGGTCTTCGCAGATCACTTGGCCCGGGGCTTCAAACCGCCCGGCTCTAAATTTTACCGAGATGTATTAGCCAATTTTTAGCTCCGTCCACAGGATATTGGCCCCAACTCTGTTACCAATCTATGCCACTTTCAAGTGCTTTCTGAGGTATACTTTCAAGAGGAGCCTTCAGTCGAATTGTTTAGAGATCTGTTTCATTTAAACCATCGCACTGAATTCACCGATGGCCCCAACACTGAATTGGGCGGTATGGCCATTCAGAAGAGGAAGGAAATCACTTATCCCCACGTCAAACTCCATACTCACCCCAAGGAGTGGAATGCAACTTGGTTTTATTGCAAGGATACCTCCCCTGACAATGAAAATCCCTTGCCTGGTTTCCGTTCGGAACGGCTCAGCAACACGCACCCTTTTCCACAAAGATTAAGCGCCAAGGAAAGAATTAAATACGCTCCGCAACTGTCCAAGCTCCGAGCTTTTATGGCCAACGGCTTAACGGGAATAGATCTTGCACGTTGTTGGATATCATGGAGCATACTGCCTCTGAGCCGGCGCTCCAATTTGATGTGCAAGTATACTGATAGTGTCGATGACCCACTCCGACACACTAAAATCCAACTCCCTGATGACGAAGTCACAGAATCTGTAAAAAAGATGCTGAATGAACCGGAGCACCTCTGTGCTCAAACCGGTCTGCCTCCTTACTGCACCACCAACAAACCGCCAGCGGTAATATTTTAATTGCTCTATTGTTGAACCGGTTACTGATTTATATGTTTGACATTTAATTACTGCTGATCCAGGGCGATAATCCATTTTGGAGCAAGAAACTTCCTCAAGACAAAACGGAGAAGGCAGGACGGCCAACCCGGCCCAAGACCAAGGTTATCAAGAAACCAGCTCATAAGAGAAAAACCACCGCTTCATCTGACCCATCCATTGATGACGATGTGGGTAATCCGGATCTTGAGGTAGAACTTGATTCACTTGGCTTGCTTTTTACACGCCTTATTGATGATGATGCTTGTCAGGATGACGCTGAAGCCAGCAATGCGGGTTTCGTTGAGGTAACCATTCTCTCTTCCGATTCAGAAATCTTGCTTTTGCCAAAATTTCGCCGGGCAAACCGGAAAGTTAAATTTTCTCATCCTCTTGCTTATCTGGATTCCCAATTTCTTATGAAGACCCAGCAACACGAAGCTCGCCGCACAACCCGGCACAGTGGTCAGGTAGTTACCTCTGCCGGTTTACCAAACAGTCCGGTTCGAAAACGCCGCTCCGAGGTCTCCGACCTTTTTATTGATTTAAATCGTAAAGCGGGTTTCTTCCGTCAACCTCTTAATCCATCCGACTCCGATTATCAGGTCACTTCTCATTCATCGTCTGGTGAATTGTCAGCCACTCAGCTACCACCTTTGAAAACAGTTGCTGGGTAAGTTAAACTGAACATATGCTTCCAGTATACCGCATAATGGCTTATGCTTTTCCTGGACTTTTTGTTTTTCTTTCAGGGCTAAACCGAAACCAAGCAAGAAGGCCCGCCTGGATAAAGCGGCTGAAGAAGATGTGGCCCCAGAACATGACCAAGCGCCGGATCGTGAAATGTTTACTTCTGAAGATATCCCCAATGATCCTCCTTTGCAAGATGACATTATTCCCGAAGATGGGCTTGTTAATACTCCAGCCTCTGCCGATCCGCCTGCCAGCTCCATCCAGATTGAGAAATCCCACACTCCTGCTGACCAAACGTCCGCACCAACACAAACTGGCGAGTCCAAAGATGATGATGTTGTGATTACCGGTGTGGGCCGCTCTGAACCCGGGAATCCTGTCACCCTTACTAAGCATACCATCAAAGAGGATTTTTCCGCTTTGAACAAAGAAAAATGGGATGTTGAACTAGAGACATATGCTGCCCTGAGTGCCCAAGACCTTCACTCCGGCTATTTAAACCGGCTTTACACTAGCCGTGACTGTGAAGCTGGCCTGGTCAAAATGATGAGGGATAAATTTGAGGTAACTTACTTCTTTCCTTGCTGCCATTACCTCCATCCTTCTAGCCCCCAAGGGCCGGTTTGTAACGTTGGTCAAACCGGGACTTGATCCTGAACATTCTTGAAACCGATCGGTATAGCCCGCAAGAACCGGTCTAACTTAGCATAAGTAAACCGGGGCTCCAATAGAGAACTGTCCTTAGAACATAACTTGATCAAATAGCCATTAGCCCCCAAGTGCCAAGTTGAATACTTGTATTGAGCTTGGGACTTTGTAATCGAGTAATATATAAAAATTGAAGGTGCATTAGCCCCCAAGTGTCAGGCATATAACTTTGTTATGTGGTTGATACTTCAACTCCTTGGATCGCCTGTGCAAAGCTTAAACGCTGTCTGTGTGCAGGCTGAGGTGAAAATCAAGGAGGACCGAGTTGCCGATTTGCAGGAGGCGTTGAAAACCCAGCAGGCTGAAACAGATAAGGCAAAGCAAGAATTAACCAGCACTTTGAGCACTGCTGAACGGCTGAAAGAAGGCTTCAAGAAAGAGCAGGCTGACTGGGCCACTGAGAAGGCCGGTTTAACCAAAAGAGCGGAAAACACTGAAGCTGCCCTTAAACCGGTGGTGGATGAACTGACGGCCGTACAGCGGCAAATACACTCCATGACTGCTGCAATCTTTGGTAAGCTCCTTGTAACTTCTGTGATAACTTAAACCTGCTGTAGCGTAAACCCGGTTTGAGACCATTCCAATATTGTTGTAGGCACACGTATTGGGCACTTAGGAAATGATGTGCGGAAGAAATTGAAAGCTGCCTACACCTTGGTGGAACAATTGTATACCGGAGCCCAATGGATCATCACCACAGCTTCTCACAACAACCCGGCACCCTCGTTAATCCAGGACACTCTTAGCAAGTTGTCAATGCTTCCAGCCCGGATTGAGGAGCTGAAAAAATCCGCTGCCCGAACCGGAGCCATCAATGCCTTAATCCAGGCAAAGGCATGGGTGCCAGATTTTGATCCTTCGGAAGCAGCCCAAGGCTATCCCAGCCTGAAAGAAGATGGCTCTGAATTCAACGAAGAGGATTTAAGGGCAATAAACCGTGCAGTGCGCCCTCTGGCTTGCCAACTAGCTGAAGAGGCAGATTTGACGCATTATCAAGCGCAATATAATGAGCAAAACAAGCGAGTGCCTGCCCCAACTGTTGAAGCGGAGAATCTGATCCCTCCAATCCGTAAGCACACTTATGCCCCTGATATTGAACCATCTTCCCTGATTCATGAAGAGGCTGTTTTCCAAGCTTTAATGGGAATCGACTGGACCACTGTTGATTTCCAGCCAATGGGTAGAGACGAGGAAGCTGAAGCGGCGGAGGATGAGGAGCAGGCTTGAACCAGAAACTGGTTTGGAAAGTTGTTTGTGACATCTTCCGAAAAGAACAATGATCTTATTTAGGTACCGTGCTGCCCTGTAATAGGATAGTTAATGCTTCTAACTGGAATATGCCTTCGTGCATAAGTACTGAAGCTTTCGTTTGAAGAACTCCAATTCATATTTCCTGCAATCAGAAAAATTTGAACTTCGGTGGCGGTTATACCGCCAGCCGGTTTATGATCCTGATATGTGTATCAGTAATATAACAAATATATGATACATAAATACCTGTCATGTTTGGGTATGAAGCTGGCTTAGCCAAGCCTGAAGCAGCGGTTTTATAAACCATTACCGTCAAAAGAAAAAAGGTGGGAGAAAATAGCTCCCGTATAAACCGTACTGAATCAATACGAGCCCCCTTGTTACTCCATGATGTTTAACAGGAAAAAGGTAAACCGGGCATACTCCTCCGGATTAAAGGGGAATCAAATCCATCGGCTGAATCGGAAAGAAGGTGTTTGTCGACATAAAAGAAATCCGACAAAAACAAAGAATAAACAAACCATGAAAATAACATGGAAGAAAAGGTAATGATAAAAACCATTTGCAAAAATATGCTATACTGAGCTGATCAGATGGTATTACCATGGTCGGACAGGATCAAGGCCCCCAATAGGAGTGACAATGATTCAAGTCAGCCAGGTCCCCAAATGATTCGTGGCATATATGCCAGATCAAGAGGCGTGGCAATGGTTCGGGTTCGACCATGCCCCCAAGTGATTTTGTGGCCTTAGGTCGACCAAGAGGCGTGACTGGTTCAGACTTGACTATGTCCCCAAATGATCTGGTGGCTGTCGCCTATCAAAGGGTGTCGCGTTGGTTCGGACACGACCAAGGCCCCCAGTGATATATAAAAAACAAATGTCAAGGGGTAAACCGGAGGCCGCTTTAAACAGAACCACTCCGTGTAACCTCGCATGATGAGAAAGACAGAGACCCCGCTTTAGCTGAGGCTCCGGTTTGATATATCAAAGATAATATATACATTGTCATGATATGTACATAGATAGAGCCGATGGCTCAAGTATAGTAAGGCCGAAGATGAGCTATATTCCACGGCCTGTTGGTCTCCTCCTCTGATGTACGTGAGTCTTTATGCCCTCGAATATCAATCAGATAGTACGACCCGTTGTGCAAATTCTTGCTGACCACGAAAGGTCCCTCCCAAGGTGGGGACAACTTGTGCATATCCGTTTGATCTTGGATGAGTCGAAGCACCAAATCTCCTTCTTGAAAAATTCTGGTTCTAACCCGGCGACTGTGATAGCGACGAAGATCTTGCTGGTAAATCGCCGAACGGGCAGCGGCTATATCACGCTCCTCGTCCAATAGGTCCAAAGCGTCTTGCCGTGCTGTCTCATTGTCTGCTTCAACATAAGCTGCCACACGAGGCGAATCGTGCCGGATATCACTAAGGAGAACTGCCTCTGCTCCATAGACCATGAAAAATGGCGTGTATCCTGTGGACCGGTTTGGCGTAGTATTGATACTCCATAACACAGATGGTAGCTCCTCAACCCAACATCCTGGTGTTCTTTGCAATGGGACCATAAGCCGGGGTTTGATGCCTCGCAAGATTTCCTGATTAGCTCGTTCTGCCTGTCCATTGGACTGGGGGTGTGCCACTGACGATACGTCAAGTCGGATGTGCTCACGTTCACAGAACTCCTTCATAGCGCCCTTGGATAAATTGGTACCATTGTCAGTAATGATACTGTGTGGAAAACCAAACCGGAAAATCACCTTCTTGATGAACTGCACCGCTGTTGCTGCATCACACTTGCTGACAGGCTCCGCTTCAACCCACTTGGTATATTTGTCAACTGCCACCAAAAGGTGGGTTTTCTTATCCTTGGATCTTTTAAAAGGTCCAACCATATCCAGCCCCCAAGTTGCAAACGGCCATGTTATTGGGATCATCCTCAATTCTTGAGCCGGCACATGAGCACGCCTTGAAAATTTCTGACATCCATCACACCGTTTAACCAAGTCCTCCGCGTCAGCATGCACTGTCAACCAGTAGAACCCGTGACGAAACGCCTTTGCCACCAGAGACTTTGAACCGGCGTGGTGCCCACAATCCCCTTCATGGATTTCTCTTAAGATTTCACAGCCTTCCTCAGGAGAAACACAACGTTGAAACGCCCCTGATACACTGCAATGATGTAATTCACCATTGACAATCGTCATAGACTTGGATCGCCGGACTATCTGCCTGGCTAGAATCTCATCCTCTGGTAACTCCCCCCGGTTCATGTACGCAAGATAAGGAACTGTCCAATCCGGAATAACATGCAGGGCTGCCACCAATTGAGCCTCCGGATCAGGAATAGCCAAATCCGCCTCACCTGGGAGCTTGACTGACGGGTTGTGCAACACGTCCAAAAAGACGTTAGGCGGGACCGGTTTACGCTGGGAGCCCAACCGGCTTAAAACATCCGCCGCTTCATTCTTCCGACGGTCCACATGATCCACTTGATAACCCTTGAAACAACCTGCAATATTATCCACTTCCCAACGATATGCAGCCATGAGCGGGTCCTTAGAATCCCAAGTGCCAGACACCTGTTGAGCCACTAGGTCCGAGTCACCAAAGCACTTAACCCGGCTTAAATTCATCTCTTTAGCCATCCGGAGACCATGGAGCAAGGCTTCGTACTCAGCTGCATTATTAGTACAAGGGAACATTAAGCGGAGAACATAACAAAACTTATCACCTCGTGGGGAAGTTAATACGACTCCAGCCCCCGAGCCTTCCAATTGCCTGGATCCGTCAAAATGAATAGTCCAATATGTGTGATCCGGCTTCTCCTCTGGTGCTTGTAACTCCGTACAGTCATTGATGAAATCAACAAGTGCTTGAGACTTCACTGCCGTCCGAGGCACGTACTTCAGTCCGTGTGGCCCAAGCTCTATAGCCCACTTGGCAATCCGGCCAGTCGCCTCCCGGTTCTGTATAATATCACCCAAGGGAGCTGAACTGACCACTGTGATGGGGTGCCCTTGAAAATACTGCTTCAACTTCCGACTGGCCATAAAAACACCATATACCAGCTTCTGCCAATGCGGATACCTTTGCTTGGATTCAATAAGCACCTCGCTGATATAATAAACCGGCCGCTGAACCGGATATTCCTGCCTGCCTCTTTGTGTTCCACCACAATAGCCACGCTAACTGCCCGAGCATTGGCCGCTACGTATAATAATAGTGGCTCCTTGTCGACCAGAGCTGCAAGAACAGGCGGATTGGCTAACTGCCGCTTCAGGTCCTCAAACGCTTCATCAGCAGCCGGACTCCAAACGAAATGGTCTGTCTTCCTCAGCATTTGGTACAAAGGAATGGCCTTCTCTCCGAGGCGGCTGATAAACCGGCTTAGTGCAGCGATCCGGCCCGCCAAACGCTGAACATCGTTGATACATTTTGGTTTAGCTAGGGATGTAATAGCCGTAATCTTCTCCGGGTTAGCCTCGATTCCTCTGTTAGACACCAGGAAACCCAGTAACTTGCCTGCTGGAACACCAAAGACACACTTGGCCGGATTAAGCATCATCTTGTAAACTCGCAAGTTGTCAAAGGTCTCCTTCAAATCATCCACCAGCGTCTCCTTCTGTCTTGACTTCACTACAATATCATCCACATAGGCATGCACATTGCGGCCGATCTGTTTATGCAGGCAATTCTATATACACCGTTGATAGGTGGCTTGCGCACTCTTGAGCCCGAAGGGCATAGATACATAGCAGAAGGCTCCAAAGGGTGTAATAAATGTTGTTTTCTCCTGGTCCTTAACCGCCATCTTGATCTGATGATATCCAGAGTATGCATCCAAAAAACTCAAACGCTCACAACCCGCCGTGGCATCAATGATCTGGTCAATACGGGGGAGGGCAGAAGGATCTGCCGGACAGGCTTTGTTAAGATCTGTGTAATCCACACATATACGCCAAGTGCCGTTTTTCTTAAGAACCAGCATCGGATTAGCAAGCCACTCTGGATGGAACACCTCAATAATAAAACCAGCTGCTAAAAGTCTGGCCACTTCCTCTCCGATGGCTTTGCGTCTTTCTTCGTTAAACCGGCGGAGGAACTGTTTCACCGGTTTATACTTAGGATCCACATTAAGAGTGTGCTCAGTGAGTTCCCTCGGTACACCTGGCATGTCAGACGACTTCCATGCAAAAATGTCCCGATTCTCACGGATGAACTCGATGAGCGCGCTTTCCTATTTGGGATCCAGGTTGGCACTGATAGTGAACTACTTGGACGAATTGCCGGGCACGAAGTCAACAAGCTTGGTCTCAGCTGTCGATTTGAACTTCAGATCTGAATCATGCTCTGTAGTTGGCTTCTTTAAAGGGGTCATATCCGCCGGATCAACATTGTCCTTATAATACTTCAACTCCTCCGTGGTACAGACTGACTCTGCATAAGCCGCATCACCTTCCTCACATTCCAAAGCGATCCTACGGCTCCCATGAACCGTTATGGTCCCCTTGTAACCCGGCATCTTGAGCTGCAAGTAGATATAACAAGGCCGCGCCATGAACTTGGCGTAAGCCGGCCGGCCAAACAAGGCGTGATACGGGCTCCGGATCTTCACCACCTCAAATGTTAGTTTTTCCGACCGGGAGTCGTGCTTATCCCCAAAAGCCACATCCAGGGCTATCTTACCAACAGGATATGCAGATTTGCCAGGCACCACACCATGGAACACCGTATTCGACGGTCTGAGATCTTTGTCTGTTAAACCCATGCGGCGGAATGTCTCATAGTACAATATGTTAATACTGCTTCCTCCATCCATGAGTACCTTGGTGAATTTATAACCCCCCACCTGAGGGTCTACCACTAATGCTAGCTGGCCCGGATTATCAACCCGGGGCGGGTGATCCTATCTGCTCCACACGATAGGCTGCTCCGACCAGCGCAAGTAACATGGTAAGGCCGGTTCAACAGAATTTACCGCTCGCCTGTGGAGTTTTCGGTCGCGTTTATCCAAACTAGTTGTGAAAACATGATATTGCCCATTGTTCAACTGTTTTGGCTGGCTCTGATAACCCGACTGCTGCTATTGCTGCTGGCTGTTCTGATTATTCTGATGATTATGACCGCCCTGATTGCGACCTGAACCGGAAGCTCCATCGCGATCCAGCCCGTGGAAACCGGATCCTGAACCGCCACCTGATCCGTGATCATACCGGAAAGCATTAGAGTTTTTGAACTCCTGCATGATATAACAATCTTTCCAAAGATGGTTAGCCGGCGCCTCCTTCGTCCCGTGCTTCGGGCAAGGCTGATTCAGCAAATAGTTCAAACGGCTTGCGTTAGGATTGGGAGCCCCATTACGATTTGCCGCTTTACCTCTGCGCCGCTGCCCCCTGTCCTGTGCATTAGTGTTGGCCACAAAGTCCATGCTGCCATCCGCCTTGCGCTTGCCTCCGTTTCCATGACCCGCTAGTTTGTACTGCTGCTGTTTGGAGTTGCTATTCTTCTTTCCCTTCCCTGCTTCATCATCATCAGGCTCGGGATCCTTGGTACTGTCTGAATCGGCATATTTCACTAAAGCGGCCATGAGGGTTCCCATGTCATTACAGAACCGCTTCATGCGTCCCAACTTCAATTTTAGAGGCTCAAACCGGCAGTTGCCTTCCAGAGTTAGGATCGCAGAGTCAGCATTAATCCTGTCAGACGAGTGCAAAATTTCCGAAACGCGGCGCACCCAACGGGTCGTTGATTCTCCTTCCTCCTGGACACAAGCCGCCAGGTCTACTATGGACTTGGGCTGCTTACATGTATCCTTAAAATTCTGTATAAACCGGGCCCGCAACTGGGCCCATGAGCTGATAGAATTGGGTGGTAGGCTCTTTAACCAAGTACGAGCCGTGCCCTCAAGCATCATGGTGAAGTATTTTGCACATGCGGCCTCATCCACGTCTAGCATTTCCATGGCCATCTCATAACTCTCTACCCATGCTTCAGGGGATAAATCAGCGGTGTAATTCGGCACCTTGCGTGGACCCTTGAAATCTTTGGGCAGGCGCACATTACGTAAAGCAGGGATCAAGCAAGGCACTCCCAAAGCGGATGTGACTCCTAGTCCGGCGAAGGTGGTAGAACGAACCGGCGTAAGTTGACCCGCATTATCCTGGGCTGCTGGCTCGGCCTCCCTTTGTGCTCGGGCCCGGTCCACCACATCCTGCGCACCGCGGACACCGCCTGCCGGGCTATCGCCACGGGCTGCTTCACGGCCTCGCGCATTGCTCGATACGGCGGGTTCATTCAAGCGCCTGCTATAACTCCGGCTTGGACGGGGTGTAGAGTGGATCCGATCACGGCTATACGAATATGCTTCCTGCTGAATCAACGCAGTCCGGAGAAGCTCCTTAACCCGACGCGTCTCTATCGCTTGCGGAGAATCCCCTTCGACTGGGATGGCCTCTAACCGTGTAGCGGCCGCAACAAGGTTGTCCATAGGATTCGAATAATGACCCGGGGGCGTCTGGACCGGCGGAGGAACCACAATGTTTTGGTAAGGAGGTTCCATCAGGCGAGGTTGGACCGTCGCCCCTGGTCCTGGTGCCTCAATCCGGCTTGTCTCCGGGTACTGCGGCGGATTACTAGGTCCAGCTCCTGGAGTGTGAAAGAGATTTCGGGGGTCAAACCCTAACGGCAGGCGTGATCTGTGCTTCCGCTTCAAAACCTCCTGTGATGCGTTCTGGTCAAGCATGAGTTTATAGGCCTGGGCGTCCAAAGCGGCCCGCTCTGCAGCAATCCTATCTTTTTCTGCTGCCAGATCCGCTCTGGCTTGCACGATCTGCTCTCTCACCTTCGCAATTTCTGCATTATGGGCCTCCTGATCCGCCGGATTGTCCTCTGCCATAAGCGCGGCTAATGCATCAAACAGATCAGATAGAACTTGAACCGGCGGGCGCACAAGGCCTCCTGCCCCTGCTGCTGCTGCCGCTGCTGATCCGGAGAGCATTCTGCGGCGGTCGAAGAGTGATTCGCCGCCTGTGTGCCGGCCATGAATATTCCAACCCGGTTGACCTGGCCTGGGGGGTCCGGAATACTGTCGCCATCGGAACAGCCCCTAATCTGGTCGTCTTGCAACTGGTACAGCGATTCGGTCTCTCCGGTCGAGGACTCGTCATCGGAATAGACGACGGTCTCGCTACCGTATTCTGATTCGTCCTTACGCTCTCCTTCGTGGACGACTCCAACGAAGACACGCTTCACGGCCGGTTTAGCCCAGGTAGATCTCGCACGCTGAGCCGTCTCGATGAGGTCGGTGCAGATGTCCGGCTTAGGCCCAGGCTCACCGATTTTGCCAATGAAAACGTGTATGCCACCAAAGGGGACCCGGTACCCGTACTCGATCGAATCGGCCTCGGGACCCCATCCTGCGTCGTCGATGTAGATCCTGCCCCGACGACTCTTGGTCATCCGGCCACAACATAGCCTTCGAGTCCCTTGAGCTTGCCCTCCAAGATCGTCAAACCATCGTGCGATAGCCCCACGGTGGGCGCCAACTTTCGTGGATTTGTCACGGCAGATGTCCTAGTGAAAGGACTTAGTCGTGGAGCCATCGCCACGGGTTTACTTGAAGGGGTTAAAGCGGACACAAAGACACGAGGGTTTTATACTAGTTCGGCCCCTTCGATGAAGGTAAAAACCTACGTCTAGTTGTGATGGAATTGATATGATCTCGATGGCTAGGGAGCAAACAAGCTTCGCCTAGGCTCGAGTTGTGGTTGTCCCTGAACCGCCGCCGGGTCGTCCCCTTATATACACGGGTGACGCCCGTCGGTCCATAGAGTCCCAACCGGTTCATACTCGTATCCCGGTCGGTATCTCTTTATTCCTAACTTACAATACAAGTTATACATCAGGTCGGTTTACGGCTACAGATTCTAAACCGACTATAGGCCTTGGGCCTTCATCTGCTTATACCACTAATGAAGTTAACCCGGCCCAAGTAGGCCGGTTTACGCCTAGTGGTAATATCCCCAACACAATGCCTACGAGCTTTTCACATATTGATCTTTGCTTAGTTACTTTTCCGTTGCCACTGTTACAATTACTACAAAGCTGCTACTGTTACCTTTGCCACTGTTACCGCTAATTCCATATTACTTTGCTACTAAATACTTTGCTGAAGATATTAAGTCTTTCAGGTGCGGTTGAATTGACAACTCAACTGTGAATACTTGAGAATATTCTTTGGCTCCCCTTGTGTCGAATCAATAAATTTGGGTTGAATACTCTATTCTCAAAAACTGTTGCGATCCCCTATACTTGTGGGTTATCAAGACTATTTTCTGGCGTCATTGCCGGGGAGCATAGCTCTATTATTTGAGTCACTTGGGATTTATATCTGTTGATCACTATGAGGAACTTGAAAGATGAAAGAATCAAGATTTTCCCTCAACTACGAGGGGAGGTAAGGAACTTCCATCTAGCTCTGCACTTGATTCACCTTCTGTTTTGAGTAAACTTGCGAAACCTACTCCTGCTATTCATTCTGATATGTCGCATGTTATTGATGATGCCACTTCTGCTTTGCATGATACTTATGATGAAACTACTTCTATGCTTGATAATACTGTGCCATTAGGTGAATTTCTTGATGAACAACTTGCTTGGGTTAGAGAAAATGAAATTATTGAAACAGATAATATTGATGAAAGTGACGATGAAGATTCTCCCCCTAGATATGAATTGCCTGATGTGCCGGAGGGTTATGTTATGGATGAAGAAACTGCTAGAGATGTTTTAGCTTGCAATGATAGATATGATCTTAAGAAACTGTAAGCTAAGCTGAAAGAAAAATCTTTCAATGCTAGCATGAAATATGACCCTGCTTTTGCTACTTCACCTATCTGTATTTCTGATAAGGATTATGATTTCTCTGTCGATCCTGAGTTAATTACTTTGGTTGAATCTGATCCTTTTTATGGATATGAATCTGAAACTGTTGTGGCACATCTTACTAAATTGAATGATATAGCCACCCTATTCACTAATGAGAAAAAAATTCGTTACTACTATATCCTTAAGTTATTTCCGTTTTCATTAAAGGGTGATGCTAAAATATGGTTTAATTCTCTTGATCCTGCTTGTGTGCGTAGTCCCCAGGATATGATTTATTACTTCTCAGCTAAATATTTCCCCGATCATAAGAAACAAGCTGCCTTAAGGGAAATATATAATTTTGTGCAAATTGAAGAAGAGAGTCTCCCACAGGATTGGGGGAGGCTTCTCCGATTACTTAATGCTTTGCCTGATCATCCTCTCAAGAAAAATGAAATACTTGATATCTTTTATAATGGACTAACTGATGCTTCCAGAGACCACCTGGATAGTTGTGCTGGTTGTGTTTTTAGGGAAAGAACTGTTGATCAAGCTGAATTGCTATTGAATAATATGTTGAGTAATGATAATGATTGGACACTTCCTGAACCAACTCCTAAGCCAACTCCGAACAAAAGGGGTATTCTATTCCTTAGTCCTGGAGATATGAAAGAGGCAAAGAAATGTATGAAATAAAATGGTATTAAAGCTGAAGATGTTAAGAATTTACCACCTACTGAAGAAATGCATGGTCTTGATAACCCTACACAGGTAGTAAAGGTAAATTCTCTCTATATATTTGATGAAGGTGATATTCCTCGTTATAAGTCTGCTAGCCAATGCTTCGATGAGTTTGATAATTTTATTGTTAAACAAGAAAACTTCAATGCTTATGTTAGTAGACAATTGGAACATAATGCCTATATGATTGAACACTTGAGTGATTATATGTCTAGAGTTAAAGGTGAACTTAAACTTATTAGTAAACATGCTTCTATGGTTACCACTCAAGTAGAACAAATGCTTAAATCTCAGAATGATTTGCTCATTGAATTAGATAATAAGAAAAATTATGATGTTGTTAGAGTTGTGACTAGAGGGGATAAAATGACTCAGGAACCTTTGTATCCTAAGGGCCACCCTAAGAGAATTGAGCAAGATTCTCATAGAACTAATCTTAATGCACCTAGTTCTTCTAAGAATAAGAAAAAAGAAAAATGATAGGACTTTGCATGCTTCTAGTGAACCTGTTGTTGACACACCTGAGAATCCCAATGATATTTCTATTTCTGATGTTGAAACACAATCTGGTAATGAACATGAACCTAGTGATAATGTTAATGATGATGTTGATGTTGATGCTCAACCTAGCAATAACAATGATGTAGAGATTGAACCTGCTGTTGATCTTGAAAACCCACAATCAAAGAATCAACATTATTATAAGAGAGACTTTATTGCTAGGAAGCATGGTAAAGAAAGAGAACCATGGGTTCAGAAACCCATGCCTTTCCCTCCTAAACCATCCAAGAAAAAGGATGATGAGGATTTTGAGCGCTTTGCTAAAATAATTAGACCTATCTTTTTACGTGTGCGTTTGACTGATATGCTTAAAATGAATCCACATGCTAAGTACATGAAAGATATTGTTACAAATAAAAGAAAGATACCGGAAGCTGAAATTTCCACCATGCTTGCTAATTCTACTTTTAAAGGTGGAATACCAAAGAAACTAGGAGATCCAGGAGTACCAACTATACCGTGCTCCAATAAAAGAAACTATGTTAAAACTGCTTTATGTGATCTTGGAGCCAGTGTTAGTGTTATGCCTCTCTATTTATATCATAGACTTGATTTGAATAAGCTAACACCTGCTGAAACATCTTTGCAAATGGCTGATAAATCAACTGTTATACCTGTCGATATTTGTGAGGATGTGCCTGTTGTGGTTGCAAACGTTACTATTTTAACGGACTTTGTTATTCTTGATATTCCCGAGGACGATAGTATGTCTATTATTCTTGGTAGACCATTTTTTAATACTGCAGGGGCTGTTATTGATTGCAACAAAGGCAATGTCACTTTCAATGTTAATGGTAATGAGCATACGGTACATTTTGCAAGGAAACAACCTCAAGTCCACAGTATCAATTCTATTGGAAAAATTCCAACAATTACTATTGGAGGTTTTGAATTCCCTCTTCCTACTGTCAAGAAGAAATATGATATTCTTATTGTTGGGGATGTGCATTTCCCCATTGAGGTAACTTAGTGTTATTCGAAAATTCTCCGGTTTCATGTTATTCGGAAAGAGTTTGTTAACAAGACTTGATCAACCTTGTTAGTGGATTCCTTTTGATGAGCATGAGATGGATGAAGTTAGAAAGCACAACTCTCTGTACCCTCTTTTTACTTTTTATTATTTAGATTAAATAAAGCAAAAATAGTAGTTTCTGTCTGTTTTCTGAATTATCCTTGTAATAAAAAATACCCCGAAAAATAAAAGTTCTCCAAATGTCCTGAAAATTTTAGATGATTTTTTGTAGAATATTTAACAATATATGGCACTGAGAACACACCGGGGGGCCACACCACCTGGCCACGAGGGTCCATGGCGCTCCCACCCCCTTGGGGCATGCCCCCTGCCTCATGGACCCCACGCGGGCCTTCTCCAGTTATTCCAGTACCCACACACTTTGTATTCCTCCAGAAAAAATCCTCCCGCAGCTCAAACCCGTGTTCTAGCTCATCTTGCTGCCATTTTCGACCTCCTAGCTCAAAGCTCCATTCACAAAACAGCTTTGGGGGATTGTTCTTCGGTATGTGACTCCTCCAATGGTCCAATTAATTTTTGTTCTAGTGATTTATTTATTGCAAACTTTTGCTGCTAAGGTGACCATGTCCTTGAGCTCGCATGTCAAATTTATATGGTCCCAAGTAGTTTTAATGCATGATATGGCCTCTAGGCACTTGTGGGAGTAGTTGCTATCAATCTTGTTAAGTTTGGTTCACTTTTATTTTGAGTCACTAAAAATTTCAGAAATTTTTTAGAGGAAGAAAATGATGAAGAGATTGTTGAGGGGCTCCTCGAGCCGAAGCTCAAAGGATAAGCAAGGTGAAAAGAATAAGAAGCCCAAATGCAATCTCCCTCGCACTGCTGAGGTTCGGCCGTGCGAATGGCCTTGTGATGGCTTCTTGAGAGCAGCCGGGATTTATGAGGACTTTTATTATTTGGCTGAGAATGCAGGCCTCATTGACTTCCTCCGCGACCAGCGCGAATAGTATCTCCTCCTCACTAATATTTTCATGCAATTTTTTTATTTTCATGCTAAGAAATCACCACCTTCAGTGGAGTTTCACTTATATGATGAGGTTAAGGAGATGTCACTATATGATTTTTGTCGGGTCTGTAAGATACCCTTTGTGGGCAACATAGAGGAACCACATCGTAATGATGTGGAGGGGTTTATTGATACAATTTATGTAGGGGAAATAAGGAAGGTTTTTGATGCAAGAATTACTAGCATACATTTTCCTGTTCTACGTTACTTTGCAATATTTGCTAGTAGATGCTTAATTGGTCGCGGGAACAGTGGAAATCTCAGTGCTCCTGATATTATTATTCTGCGCCATGCTTTGTTTCGTGATACCACTTTCAGTTTAGGCACTATTGTTGCGAAAAATTAAATCTGAACCATACAAAGGGCCCCATCTTCGGAGGCATCTTTGCTTCGCGCCTTGCTGCACACTTTAGGATACCTATTAGGCATTATGAGAAAGAGGAAAATTTGTTGCCCCCTATTTTTCTAGATTATAAGAGTATGGTAGCACATGATTATATTGTTAAAGATAAGAAGAAGATTCTTAAGTATAAATTGATATTTGATGAAAATTACTGTGAGATTATTACCTTGCATGCGCCCTCTTTGTTTAACATATTTTCAGGCACGTACCTCACTTTGCCGGAGGCTGTTTATGCATACTGGAGCCTGACACAAGCTCTAGAGCCTGAGCCAGAGCCATCCCTTGACCCTTATCGACAGTCTGTTTATCAGTGGGATCCAGAGGAGATCACCAACCAGTGGCACCCAGAGGACACTCCTCCATACACCGGAGAGGGCAGCTTTGAGACATGGCCAAAAGTCTATGCTTGGGGGAGTACGTATTTCTCACCGACATTACATTCATGTTCACACACTCATTAGTTCTCGGTGCACATACTTTTTCATTGTACTATCAATGCTAGTTTAATTTCTTTTTAAGCCTTCTTCTTGTGTGTTTGAAAAACCTTAAGAAAACCCCAAAAAAATAGTTGTAGCTTTTAGCTAGTTTACTTTCCATGCTTGTAGTAGTAATAATTAAAAACAAAACCCAAAAATATTTCTCATTCTTCTTTTGCTTGTTCTCATGTAAATAGTATTGTTTCTTTTCTTTGGGGGCTGAGAGGAGAAGACCATGATGAAAATGCTGAGTGGCTCTCATATGCATTATTGTCGATCTAACAAAGAGCCCATATTACCTTGTCTTCTCCCTTGTATTGAATGCTTGCAGATTCCAGCTTAGTCCAATGCACGTGCACTATTATTATTATCCACACCATTCGGTCGTGCAAGTGAAAGGCAATAATGATGATATATGATGGACTGATTGAGATGAGAGAAGCTGGTATGAACTCGACGTATCTTGTTTTTGTAAATATGATTATTTCATCATTCCTAATTCAGCCTATTATGAATGAAACATGTTTGCAATGACAATTAGAGATTATAGTTGCTCATGCCATGCTTAATTAGCTAGGAGTTTATAATGGTTTACCTTGCGTGCCAACATGCTATTAAAATGGTTGTGATGTGGTATGATAGGGTGGTATCCTCCTTTGAACGATTCGAGTGGCTTGACTTGACACATGATCACGCATGTAGTTGAACAAAATCAACATAGCCTCCACGATATTTATGTTCATGGTGAATTATATACTACTCATGCTTGCACTCAGTGTTGATTAATTTTAATGCATGTTCATGACTGTTGTCGCTCTCTAGTTGGTCACTTCCTAGTCTTTTTCTAGCCTTCACTTGTACAAAGCGGGAATACTACTTGTGCATCCACTTCCATAAACCCCAAAAGTTATTCCATATGAGTCCACCATACCTTCCTATATGCGGTATCTACCTGCCGTTCCAAGTAAAATTGTATGTGCCAAACTCTAAAACTTCAAATGAAATTCTATTTTGTATGCTCGAATAGCTCATGTATCAACTAGGGTTGTCTATATCTTCCATGCTAGGTGGGTTATTCTCATGAGGAGTGGACTCCGCTCCTCATTCACGAGAAAATGGCTAGTAACCAGGATGCCCAGTCCCATGCTTAAACTAAAATAATTGCAAACAAAACTCCCCCAGGATTGTTGTTAGTTGGAGGTGTAGGGGAACGTAGTAATTTCAAAAAAATTCCTACGCACAAGCAAGATCTGTTGGGGAACATAGTAATTTCAAAAAAATTCCTACGCACACGCAGGATCATGGTGATGCATAGCAACGAGAGGGGAGAGTGTTGTCTACATACCCTCGTAGACCGTTCGCGGAAGCGTTATATCAACATGGTTGATGTAGTCGTACGTCTTCACGATCCGACCGATCCAAGTATCGAAAGCACGACACCTCCGAGTTCTGCACACATTTGGCTCGGTGACGTCCTCGCCTTCTCGATCCAGCAAGAGGGGCGAAGTAGTAGATGAGTTCTGGCAGCACGACAGCGTGGTGACGGTGTTGGTGAAGAACAATCTTCACAAGGCTTCGCCTAAGAACTACAAAAACTATGACGGAGGATAAACTAGAGGGGACGGGGTTGCCGGCACACGGCTTGGTGTTTCTTGATGTGTCTTGGGTGCTAGCCCTACCCCTCTATTTATATGTTGAGCCTTGGGGTCGAAACTTGGAGTAAAAGCCTCCACAAGGTCGGTTTCACCCGAAAGGCAAGAGTCCTTCTCGGACTCCAGGGCCAGATGCCAGGGTTCCCGGCGTCTGGACCCAGATGCCAGGGACCCTAGTGTCTGGCCCCTCGACTCTGCAAAACTTCCTTTTGCGCTTTCCAAAAACCTTGTGGGCTTTCCCCTTTGGCCCAAATAAAGTGTTCTCGTACCCAAACATTTCGAGAAACATCCGGAACCCCTTCCGGTGAATTCTGGAACCCTTGCGGTGACCAAACACTATTATCCCATATATCAAACTTTATCTCCGGGTCATTCTGGAGTTCCTCGTCATGTCCGTGATCTCATCCCGGACTCCGAACAACATTCGGTCACCAACAACATAACTCATAGTACTATATCATCAACGAACGTTAAGCGTGCGGACCCTACGGGCTCGAGAACTATGTAGACATGACCGAGACACCTCTCTGGTCAATAACCAATAGCGGGATCTAGATGCCCATATTGGATCCTACATATTCTACGAAGATCTTTATCGGTCAGACCGCATAACAACATACATTGTTCCCTTTGTCATCGATATGTTACTTGCCCGAGATTCGATCGTCGGTATCTCAATACCTAGTTCGATCTCGTTACCGGCAAGTCTCTTTACTCTTTCCGTAATACATCACCCCACGACTAACTCATTAGTTGCAATGCTTGCAAGGCTTATAGTGATGTGCTTTACCGAGTGTGCCCAGAGATACCTCTCCGACAATCGGAGTGACAAATCCTAATCTTGAAATACGCCAATCCAACAAGTACCTTCGGAGACACCTGTAGAGCACCTTTATAATCACCCAGTTACGTTGTGACGTTTGGTGGCACACAAAGTGTTCCTCCGGTAAACAGGAGTTGCATAATCTCATAGTCATAGGAACATGTATAAGTCATGAAGAAAGCAATAGCAACAAACTAAACGATCAAGTGCTAAGCTAACGGAATGGATCAAGTCAATCACATCATTTTCCTAATGATGTGATCCCGTTAATCAAATGACAACTCATGTCAATGGCTAGGAAACATAACCATCTTTGATCAACGTGCTAGTCAAGTAGAGGCATACTAGTGACACTCTGTTTGTCGATGTATTCACACAAGTATTATGTTTCCAGCTAATACAATTCTAGCATGAATAATAAACATTTATCATGATATAAGGAAATAAATAATAACTTTATTATTGCCTCTAGGGCATATTTCCTTCAGTCTCCCACTTGCACTAGAGTCAATAATCTAGATTACACAGTAATGATTCTAACACCCATGGAGTCTTGGTGCTGATCATGTTTTGCTCGTGGAAGAGGCTTAGTCAACGGGTCTGCAACATCCAGATCCATATGTATCTTGCAAATTTCTATGTCTCCCACCTGGACTAGATCCCGGATGGAATTGAAGCGTCTCTTGATGTGCTTGGTTCTCTTGTGAAATCTGGATTCCTTTGCCAAGGCAATTGCACTAGTATTGTCACAAAAGATTTTCATTGGACCTGATGCACTAGGTATGACACCTAGATCGGATATGAACTCCTTCATCCAGACTCCTTCATTTGCTGCTTCCGAAGCAGCTATGTACTCCGCTTCACACGTAGATCCTACCACGATGCTTTGTTTAGAACTGCACCAACTGACAGCTCCATCGTTCAATATAAATACGTATCCGGTTTGCGATTTAGAATCGTCCGGATCAGTGTCAAAGCTTGCATCGACGTAACAATTTACGACTAGCTCTTTGTCACCTTCATAAGCGAGAAACATATCCTTAGTACTTTTCAGGTATTTCAGGATGTTCTTGACCGCTGTCCAGTGATCCACTCCTGGATTACTTTGGTACCTCCCTGCTAAACTTATAGCAAGGCACACATCAGGTCTGGTACACAACATTGCATACATGATAGAGCCTATGGCTGAAGCATAGGGAACATCTTTCATCTTCTCTCTATCTTCTGCGGTGGTCGGGCATTGAGTCTTACTCAACTTCACACCTTGTAACACAGGCAAGAACCCTTTCTTTGCTTGATCCATTTTGAACTTCTTCAAAACTTTGTCAAGGTATGTGCTTTGTGAAAGTCCAATTAAGCGTATTGATCTATCTCTATAGATCTTGATGCCCAATATATAAGCAGCTTCACCGAGGTCTTTCATTGAAAAACTCTTATTCAAGTATCCCTTTATGCTATCCAGAAATTATATATCATTTCCAATCAACAATATGTCATCCACATATAATATCAGAAATGCTACAGAGCTCCCACTCACTTTCTTGTAAATACAGGCTTCTCCAAAAGTCTGTACAAAACCAAATGCTCTGGTCACACTATCAAAGCATTTATTCCAACTCCGAGAGGCTTGCACCAGTCCATAAATGGATCGCTGGAGCTTGCACACTTTGTTAGCTCCCTTTGGATCGACAAAACCTTCTGGTTGCATCATATATAACTCTTCTTCCAGAAATCCATCCAGGAATGCAGTTTTGACATCCATTTGCCAAATTTCATAATCATAAAATGCGGCAATTGCTAACATGATTCAGACAGACTTAAGCATCGCTACGGGTGAGAAATTCTCATCGTAGTCAATCCCTTGAACTTGTCGAAAACCTATTGCAACAAGTCGAGCTTTATAGACAGTAACATTACCGTCAGCGTCAGTCTTCTTCTTGAAGATCCATTTATTCTCAATGGCTTGCCGATCAACGGGCAAGTCAACCAAAGTCCACACTTTGTTCTCATACAAGGATCCCATCTCAGATTTCATGGCTTCAAGCCATTTTGCGGAATCTGGGCTCACCATCGCTTCTTCATAGTTCGTAGGTTCATCATGGTCTAGTAACATGACTTCCAGAACAGGATTACCGTAGCACTTTGGTGCGGATCTTACTCTGGTTGATCTATGAGGTTCAGTAATAACTTGATATGAAGTTTCATGATAATCATCATTAACTTCCTCACTAATTTGTGTAGGCATCACAGGAACCAGTTTCTGTGATGAAGTACTTTCCAATAAGGGAGCATGTATAGTTACCTCATCAAGTTCTACTTTCCTCCCACTCACTTCTTTCGAGAGAAACTCCTTCTCTAGAAAGGATCCATTCTTAGCAACGAATGTCTTGACTTCGGATCTGTGATAGAAGGTGTACCCAATAGTCTCCTTTGGGTATCCTATGAAGACACATTTCTCCGATTTGGGTTCGAGCTTATCAGGTTGAAGCTTATTTACATAAGCATCACAGCCCCAAACTTTAAGAAACGACAACTTTGGTTTCTTGCCAAACCACAGTTCATAAGGCGTCGTCTCAACGAATTTCGATGGTGCCCTATTTAATGTGAATGCAGCCGTCTCTAAAGCATAACCCCAAAACGATAGCGGTAAATCAGTAAGAGACATCATAGATCACACCATATCTAGTAAAGTACGATTACGACGTTCGGACACACCATTACGCTGTGGTGTTCCGGGTGGCGTGATTTGCGAAACTATTCCGCATTGTTTCGAATGTAGACCAAACTCATAACTCAAATATTGCCCGCCACGATCAGATCGTAGAAACTTTATTTTCTTGTTATGATGATTTTCAACTTCACTCTGAAATTCTTTGAACTTTTCAAATGTTTCAGACTTATGTTTCATTAAGTAGATATACCCATATCTGCTCAAATCATATGTGAAGGTGAGAAAAATAATGATATCCACCACGAGCTTCAATATTCATTGGACCACATACATCTGTATGTATGATTTCCAACAAATCTGTTGCTCTCTCCATAGTTCCGGAGAACGGCGTTTTAGTCATCTTGCCCATGCGTTCACAAGTACCAAGTGATTCATAATCAAATGGTTCCAAAAGTCCATTAGTATGGAGTTTCTTCATGCGCTTTACACCAATATGACCTAAACGGCAGTGCCACAAATAAGTTGCACTATCATTATGAACTCTTCATCTTTTGGCTTCAACATTATGAATATGTGTATCACTACTATCGAGATTCATAAAAAATAGACCACTCTTCAAGGGTGCATGACCATAAAAGATATTACTCATATAAATAGAAAACCATTATTCTCTAATTTAAATGAATAACCGTCTCGCATCAAACAAGATCCAGATATAATGTTCATGCTCAATGCTGGCACCAAATAACAATTATTTAGGTCTAATACTAATCCGAAAGGTATATGTAGAGGTAGCGTGCCGACGGCGATCACACTGACTTTGGAACCGTTTCCCACGCGCATCGTCACCTCGTCCTTGGCCAGTGTTTGCTTAATCCGTAGTCCCTGTTTCGAGTTGCAAATATTAGCAACAGAACCACTATCAAATACCCAGGTGCTACTGCAAGCTCTAGTAAGGTACACATCAATAACATGTATATCACATATACCTTTGTTCATCTTGCCATCCTTCTTATCCGCCAAATATTTGGGGCAGTTCCGCTTCTAGTGACCAGTCTGCTTGTGCTACCTCTTGAGCACTGCGTTGGATTTCCCCGAAGAGGAGAGGACGATGCAACAAAGTAGCGTAAGTATTTCCCTCAGTTTTTGAGAACCAAGGTATCAATCCAGTAGGAGGCCACGCACAAGTCCCTCGTACCTACACAAAAACAATAGCTCAACGCAACCAACACGCTTAGGGGTTGTCAATCCCTTCATGGTCACTTACGAAAGTGAGATCTGATAGAGATGATAAATAATATTTTTGGTATTTTTGGTATAGAGATGCAAAGTAAAAAGTAAAAGCAAAGTAAAAGCAAAGCAATAATAAAGTGATGGAGATTGATATGATGAGAAAGAGGCCCGGGGGCCATAGGTTTCACTAGTGGCTTCTCTCAAGAGCATAAGTATTCTACGATGGGTGAACAAATTACTGTTGAGCAATTGACAGAATTGAGCATAGTTATGAGAATATCTAGGTATGATCATGTATATAGGCATCACGTCCGAGACAAGTAGACCGACTCCTGCCTGCATCTACTACTATTACTCCACTCATCGACCGCTATCTAGCATGCATCTAGAGTATTAAGTTAAAAATAGAGTAACGGCTTAAGCAAGACGACATGATGTAGAGGGATAGTTTCATGCAATATGATAAAAACCCCATCTTGTTATCCTCGATGGCAACGATACAATACGTGCCTTGCTGCCCCTTCTGTCACTGGGAAAGGACACCGCAAGATCTAACCCAAAGCTAAGCACTTCTCCCATGGCAAGAAAAACCAATCTAGTAGGCCAAACCAAACTGATAATTCGAAGAGACCCGCAAAGATAACCAATCATACATAAAAGAATTCAGAGAAGATTCAAATATTATTCATAGATAGACTTGATCTTAAACCCACAATTCATCGGTCTCAACAAACACACCGCAAAAAGAAGATTACATCGAATAGATCAACACGAGAGAGGGGGAGAACATTGTATTGAGATCCAAAAAGAGGGAAGAAGCCATCTAGCTACTAACTATGGACCCGTAGGTCTGAAGTAAACTACTCACACTTCATCAGAGAGGCTTGGATGATGATGTAGAAGCCCTCCGTGATCGATGCCCCCTCCGGCGGAGCTCCGGAACAAGCCCCAAGATGGGATCTCGTGGATATAGAAAGTTGCGGTGGTGGAATTAGGTTTTTGGCTCCGTCCCCGGTCGTTTGGGGGTACGTGGATATATATAGGAGGAAGAAGTACGTCGGTGGAGCTTTGAGGGGCCCACGAGGCAGGGGGTGCGCCCTAGAGGGGCGCGCCCTCCATCCTCATGGCTTTCTTGACGGAGGGTCCAAGTCTCTTGGATCTTATCTGATGAGAAAATCACGTTTCCGAAGGTTTCATTCCGTTTGGACTCCGTTTGATATTCTATTTCTCCGAAACACTGAAATAGGCAAAAAAAACAGCAATTCTGGGCTGGGCCTCCGGTTAATAGGTTAGTCCCAAAAATAATATAAAAGTGAAAAATAAAGCCCAATATAGTCCAAAACAGTAGATAATATAGCATGGAGCAATCAAAAATTATAGATACGTTGGAGACGTATCAAGCATCCCCAAGCTTAATTCATGCTCGTCCTCGAGTAGGTAAATGATAAAAAGAGAATTTTTGATGCGGAGTGCTACTTGGCATAATTTTAATGTAATTCTTCTTAATTGTGGTATGAATATTCAGATCCGAAAGATTCAAGACAAAAGTTCATATTGACATAAAAATGATAATACTTCAAGCATACTAACTAAGTAATTATGTCTTCTCAAAATAACATGGCTAAAGAAAGTTCATCCCTAGAAAATCATATAGTTTAGTCATGTTTCATTTTCGTCACACAAGAATGCTCTCATCATGCACAACCCCGATGACAAGCCAAGAAATTGTTTCATACTTTAGTAATCTCAAACCTATAAACTTTCATGCAATATATGAGCGCGAGCCATGGACATAGCACTATGGGTGGAATAGAATATAATGAGGGGGGTTATGCGGAGAGGACAAAAAAGGAGAATGTCTCACATCAACGAGGCTAATCAATGGGCTATGGAGATGCCCACCGATTGATGTTAATGCAAGGAGTAGGGATTGCCATGGAACGGATGCACTAGAGCTATAAATGTATGAAAGCTCAACAAAAGAAACTAGTGGGTGTGCATCCAACTTGCTTGCTCACGAAGACCTAGGGCACTTGAGGATGCCCATTGTTGGAATATATAAGCCAAGTTATATAATGAAAAATTCCCACTAGTATATGAAAGTGATAACATGAGAGACTCTCTACTATGAAGATCATGGTGCTACTTTGAAGCACAAGTGTGGCAAAGGATAGTACCATTGTCCCTTCTCTCTTTATCTCTCATTTTTGGGGCCTTTTATTTTTTATGGCCTTTCCTTATTTTGGGGCCTTCTCTTTTTTTTATGACCTTTCTTTTTTTATTCCTCACTTGGGACAATGCTCTAATAATGATGATCATCACACTTCTATTTGTTTACAACTCAATGATTACAACTCGATACTAGAACAAATATGACTCTATATGAATGCCTCCAGCGGTGTACCAGGATATGCAATGAACCAAGAGTGACATGTATGAAAGAATTATGAATGGTGGCTTTGGCACAAATACTATGTCAACTACATGATCATGCTAAGCAATATGACAATGATGAATGTGTCATGATGAACGGAATGATGGAAAGTTGCATGGCAATATATCTCGGAATGTCTATGGAAATGCCATAATAGTTAGGTATGGTGGCTATTTTGAGGAAGATATAAGGAGTTTTATGTGTGAAAGAGCGTATCATATCACGGGGTTTGGATGCACCGGCGAAGTTTGCGCCAACTCTCAATGTGAGAAAGGGCAATGCACGGTACCGAAGAGGCTAGCAAGGATGGAAGGGTGAGAGTGTGTATAATACATGGACTCAACATTAGTCATAAAGAACTCACATATTTATTGAAAAAATCTACAAGTCATCAAAAACCTCGGCACTACACGCATGCTCCTAGGGGGATAGATTGGTAGGAAAAGACCATCGCTCGTCCCCGACCGCTACTCATAAGGAAGACAATCAAATAACACCTCATGTTTCAAATTTGTTGCATAACATTTACCATACGTGCATGCTACGGGACTTGCAAACCTCAACACAAGTATTTCTCAATTTCACAACTACTCAACTAGCATGACTTTGATATTATTACCTCCATATCTCAAAACAATCATCAAGCATCAAACTTTTCTTAGTATTCAACACACTCATACGAAAGTTTTATTATTAATCTTGCATACCAAGCTTATTAGGATTTTAAGAAAATTACCATGCTATTAAGACTATCAAAATAATCTAAGTGAAGCATGAGAGATCAATAGTTTCTATAAAACAAATCCACCACCGTGCTCTAAAAGATATAAGTGAAGCACTAGAGCAAAACTATAAATCTCAAAAGATAGAAGTGAAGCACATAGAGTATTCTATCAATTTCCAAATCATGAATGGATCTCTCAAAAGGTTTGTACAGAAAGGATGATTGTGGTAGACTAACAAGCAAAGACTCAAATCATAAAAGACGCTCCAAGCAAAACACATATCATGTGGTGAATAAAAATATAGCTCCAAGTAAAGTTACCGATAGAAGTAGACGAAAGAGGGGATGCCTTCCGGGGCATCCCCAAGCTTTGGATTTTACATGTCCTTAGATTATCTTGGGGGTGCCATGGGCATCCCCAAGCTTAGGCTCTTGCCACTCCTTGTTCCATAGTCCATCAAATCTTTACCCAAAACTTGAAAACTTCACAACACAAAACTTAAAGTAGAAAATCTCGTGAGCTCTGTTAGCGAAAGAAAACAAAACACCACTTCAAGGTACTGTAATGAACTCATTCTTTATTTATATGGGTGTTATACCTACTGTATTCCAACTTCTCTATGGATTATAAACTATTTCACTAGCCATAGATTCATCAAAATAAGCAAACAACACACGAAAAACAGAATCTGTCAAAAACAGAACAGTCTGTACTAATCTGTAGCTAGCGCAAGATCTGGAACCCCAAAAATTCTAAAATAAATTTATGGACGTGAGGAATTTATATATTAATCATCTGAAAAAATAATTAACTAAATATCACTCTCCAAATAAAAATTACAGAAGTTCTTGTGAGCGCTAAAGTTTCTGTTTTTTACAGCAAGTTCAACAAGACTTTCCCCAAGTCTTCCCAACAGTTCTACTTGGCACAAACACTAATTAAACACAAAAAACACAACAAAAACAGAGGCTAAATAATTTATTTATTACTAAACAGGAGCAAAAACAAGGAATAAAAATAAAATTGGGTTGCCTCCCAACAAGCGCTATCGTTCAACACCCCTAGCTAGGCATAACAAGCAAGAATAGATCTAGGTATTGCCATCTTTGGTAGGCAATCCATAAGTGGCTCTCATAATAGATTCATATGGTAATTTTATTTTATTTCTAGGGAAGTGTTCCATGCCCTTTTTAATGGAAATTGGAATCTAATATTCCCTTCCTTCATATCAATAATTGCACCAACCGTTCTAAGGAAAGGTCTACCGAGAATAATAGGGCAAGAAGGATTGCAATCTATATCAAGAACGATAAAATCTACGGGCACATAATTCCTATTTGCAACAATAAGAAAATCATTAATTATTCCCATAGGTTTCTTAATAGTGGAATCCGCAAGATGCAAGTTTAGAGAGCAATCATCAAAATTACGGAAATCTAGCAAATCACACAAAGTTTTGGGAATAGTAGATACACTAGCACCCAAATCACACAAAGCATAAAACTCATGATTTTTAATTTTAATTTTAATAGTTGGTTCCCACTCATCATAAAGTTTTCTAGGGATAGAAACTTCCAATTCAAGTTTTTCTTCATAAGACTGCATCAATGCATCAACGATATGTTTAGTAAACGCTTTATTTTGACTATAAGCGTGAGGAGATTTTAGCATGGATTGCAACAAGCAAATACAATCAATTAAATTGCAATTTTCATAGTTAAATTCCTTGAAATCCAATATAGTGGGTTTAGCAACATCTAGGGTTTTAATTTCTTCAATCCCACTTTTATCAAATTTAGCATCAAGATCAAAAGATTCAGAATTATTGGAACGCCTTCTAGGTAAAGGTGGATCATATTCACTCCCATCATTATCAAGATTCATATTGCAAAACAAAGATTTAATAGGGGACACATCAATAAATTTTAGATCTTCATCATTATTTTCATAGGAACTAGAAGAACACGCTTTAATAAAGGCATCTTTCATAGCACGTGTCCTAGCGGTTCTTTCTTTGCACTCATCAATGAAAATTCTCATGGTTTAAGAGACTCAGTGATACCATGCTTAGGTGGAATAGATCTAAGTTTCAAAGAATCAACATCAAGAGCAATTCTACCAATGTTCCTAGCCAAATCATCAATCTTAAGCAATTTTTCTTCAATCATAGCATTAAAATTCTTTTGTGAAGTAATAAATTCTTTAATATTAGATTCAAAATCAGAGGGCATATTATTATAATTTCCATAAGAATTGTTGTAGGAATTACCATAATTATTAGAGGGATTACTAGGATAAGGCCTAGGATTGAAATTTCCTCTATACGCGTTGTTACCAAAATTGTTCCTACCAACAAAATTCACGTCCATAGATTCATTATTATTCTCAATCAAGGTAGATAAAGGCATATCATTAGGATCAGATGAAACACTCTTAGTAGCAAATAATTTCATAAGTTCATCCATCTTTCCACTCAAAACATTGATTTCTTCTATCGCATGCACCTTTTTAGTAGATCTTTCAGTATGCCATTGAGAATAATTAATCATAATATTATCTAGGAGTTTAGTAGCTTCTACTAAAGTGATTTCCATAAAAGTGCCTCCCGCGGCTGAATCTAAAAGATTTCTAGAAGCAAAATTCAATCCAGCATAAAAATTCTGAACAATCATCCACAAATTTAAACCATGAGTAGGGCAATTACATATCATTAATTTCATTCTCTCCCAAGCTTGTGCAACATGTTCATGATCAAGTTTCTTAAAATTCATAATATCGTTTCTAAGAGAGATGATCTTAGCGGGAGGAAAATACTTAGAGATAAAAGCATCTTTGCACTTGTTCCATGAATCAATACTATTTTTAAGAAAAGATGAAAACCAAGCTTTAGCATGATCTCTAAGAGAAAAAGGAAATAGCTTCAATTTAACAATATCATTATCGACATCTTTGTTCAGACTCCCCGGCAATGGCGCCAGAAATTCTTTTGCGCAGACTCCCCGGCAATGGCAATGGGATTGTGATGGGTACTTGGTATGTTGACTTTTGCGCAGACTCCCCGGCAATGGCGCCAGAAATTCTTCTTGCTACCTCTTGAGCACTGCGTTGGATTTCCCCGAGGAGGAGAGGATGATACAGCAAAGTAGCGTAAGTATTTCCCTCAGTTTTTGAGAACCAAGGTATCAATCCAGTAGGAGGCCACGCACAAGTCCCTCGTACATACACAAAAACAATAGCTCAACGCAACCAACGCGCTTAGGAGTTGTCAATCCCTTCATGGCCACTTACGAAAGTGAGATCTGATAGAGATGATAAATAATATTTTTGGTATTTTTGGTATAGAGATGCAAAGTAAAAAGTAAAAGCAAAGTAAAATCAAAGCAATAATAAAGTGATGAAGATTGATATGATGAGAAAGAGACCCGGGGGCCATAGGTTTCACTAGTGGCTTCTCTCAAGAGCATAAGTATTCTACAGTGGGTGAACAAATTACTGTTGAGCAATTGATAGAATTGAGCATAGTTATGAGAATATCTAGTATGATCATGTATATAGGCATCACGTCCGAGACAAGTAGACCGACTCCTGCCTGCATCTACTATTATTACTCCACTCATCGACCGCTATCCAGCATGCATCTAGAGTATTAAGTTAAAAATAGAGTAACGGCTTAAGCAAGATGACATGATGTAGAGGGATAGTTTCATGCAATATGATAAAAACCCCATCTTGTTATCCTCGATGGCAACAATACAATACGTGCCTTGCCGCCCCTTCTGTCACTTGGAAAGGACACCGCAAGACCGAACCCAAAGCTAAGCACTTCTCCCATGGCAAGAAACACCAATCTAGTAGGCTAAACTAAACTGATAATTCGAAGAGACTTGCAAAGATAACCAATCATACATAAAGGAATTTAGAGAAGATTCAAATATTATTCATAGATAGACTTGATCATAAACCCACAATTCATCGATCTCAACAAACACACCGCAAAAACAAGATTACATCGAATAGATCTCCATGAGAGAGGGGGAGAACATTGTATTGAGATCCAAAAAGAGAGAAGAAGCCATCTAGCTACTAACTATGGACCCGTAGGTCTAAAGTAAACTACTCACACTTCATCAGAGAGGCTTGGATGATGATGTAGAAGCCCTCCATGATCGATGCCCCCTCCGACGGAGCTCCGGAACAGGCCCCAAGATGGGATCTCGTGGATACAGAAAGTTGCGGCAGTGGAATTAGGTTTTTGGCTCCGTTCTCGATTGTTTGGGGGTACGTGGATATATATAGGAGGAAGAAGTACGTCGGTGGAGCTTCGAGGGGCCCATGAGACAGGGGGCGCGCCCTAGGGGGGCGCCTTCCACCCTCGTGGCTTTCTTGACGGAGGGTCCAAGTCTCCTGGAACTTATCTGATGAGAAAATCACGTTTCCGAAGGTTTCATTCCGTTTGGACTCCGTTTGATATTCTGTTCCTCCGAAACACTGAAATAGGCAAAAACAGCAATACTGGGCTGGGCCTCCGGTTAATAGGTTAGTCCCAAAAATAATATAAAAATGGAAAATAAAGCCCAATATAGTCCAAAACAGTAGATAATATAGCATGGATCAATCAAAAATTATAGATACATTGGAGATGTATCAGCTTGCAGTAGAAGGACTCAGTCTCAGGCTTAGGTCCAGACTTGGGTTTGTTCTCTTGAGTAACAACTTGCTTGTTGTTCTTCTTGAAGTTCCCCTTCTTCTTCCCTTCGCCATTTTTCTTGAAACTGGTGTCTTATTGACCATCAACACTTGATACTCCTTCTTGATTTCTACCTCCGCAGCCTTTAGCATTGCGAAGAGCTCGAGAATCGACTTATCCAACCCTTGCATGTTATAGTTCATCATGAAGCTTTTGTAGCTTGGTGGCAGTGATTGAAGAATTCTGTCAATGATGCTATCATCCGGAAGATTAACTCCCAGTTGAATCAAGTGATTGTAGTACCCAGACATCTTGAGTATATGCTCATTGACAGAACTATTCTCCTCCATCTTGCGGCTGTAGAACTTACTGGAGACATCATATCTCTCAATCCGAGCATTCTTTTGAAATATTAACTTCAATAACTGGAACATCTCATATGCTCAATGGCGTTCAAAACGTCGTTGAAATCCCGGTTCTGAGCCATAAAGCATGGCACACTGAACTATCGAGTAGTCATCAACACGTGACTGCCAGGCATTCACAATGTCTGTAGTCGCTGGCGCGGGTGGTACACCTAGCGGTGCTTCCAGGACGTAACTTTTCTGTGCAGCAATGAGGCTAATCCTCAAGTTACAGACTCAGTCTGTGTAATTGCTACCATCATCTTTCAACTTTGCTTTCTCAAGGAACGCATTAAAATTCAACGGAACAAAAGCACGGGCCATCTATCTATAATTAACATAGACAAGCAAGATACTATCAGGTACTAAGTTCATGATAAATTTAAGTTCAATTAATCATATTACTTAAGAACTCCCACTTAGATAGACATCCCTCTAATCCTCTAAGTGATCACGTGATCCAAATCAACTAAACCATAACCGATCATCACGTGAAATGGAGTAGCTTTCAACGGTGAACATCACTATTTTGATCATATCTACTATATGATTCACGCTCGACCTTTTGGTCTCAGTGTTCCGAGGCCATATCTGCATATGCTAGGCTCGTCAAGTTTAACCTGAGTATTCTGCGTGTGCAAAACTGGCTTGCACCCGTTGTAGATGGACATAGAGCTTATCACACCCGATCATCACGTGGTGTCTGGGCACGACGAACTTTGTCAATGGTGCATACTCAGGGAGAACACTTTTATCTTGAAATTTAGTGAGATATCATCTTATAATGCTACCGTCAATCAAAGCAAGATAATATGCATAAAAGATAAACATCACATGCAATCAATATAAGTGATATGATATGGTCATCATCATCTCGTGCTTGTGATCTCCATCTCCGAAGCACCGTCATGATCACCATCATCACTGGCGCAACACCTTGATCTCCATCGTAGCATCATTGTCATCTCGCCAATCTTATGCTTCTACGACTATCGCTACCGCTTAGTGATAAAGTAAAGCATTATAGGGCGATTGCATTGCATACAATAAAGCGACAACCATATGGCTCCTGCCAGTTGCCGATAATTTGGTTACAAAACATGATCATCTCATACAATAAAATTTAGCATCATGTCTTGACCATATCACATCACAACATGCCCTGCAAAAACAAGTTAGACGTCCTCTACTTTGTTGTTGAAAGTTTTACGTGGCTGCTACTGGGCTTAGCAAGAACCGTTCTTACCTACGCATCAAAACCACAATGATAGTTCGTCAAGTTGGTGTTGTTTTAACCTTCGCAAGGACCGGACGTAGCCACACTCGGTTTAAATAAAGTTGGAGAAACTGACACCCACCAACCACCTGTGTGCAAAGCACGTCGGTAGAACCAGTCTCGCGTAAGCGTACGTGTAATGTCGGTCCGGGCCGCTTCATCCAACAATACCGCCGAACCAAAGTATGACATGCTGGTAAGCAGTATGACTTATATCGCCCACAACTCACTTGTGTTCTACTCATGCATATGACATCTACGCATAAAACCTGGCTCGGATGCCACTGTCAGGGAACGTAGTAATTTCAAAAAATTCCCTACGCACACGCAGGATCATGGTGATGCATAGCAATGAGAGGGGAGAGTGTTGTCTACGTACCCTCGTAGACCATTTGTGGAAGCATTATATCAACGCGGTTGATGTAGTCGTACGTCTTCATGATCCGACCGATCCAAGTACCAAAAGCACGGCACCTCCGAGTTCTGCACACGTTCGGCTCGGTGACGTCCTCGCCTTCTCGATCCAGCAAGAGGGGCGAAGTAGTAGATGAGTTCCGGCAGCACGACGGCATGGTGACGGTGTTGGTGAAGAACAATCTTCGCAGGGCTTTGCCTAAGCATTACAAAAACTATGATAGAGGATAAACTAGAGGGGACGGGGTTGCCGGCACACGGTTTGGTGTTTCTTGATGTGTCTTGGGTGCTAGCCCTACCCCTCTATTTATATGTTGAGCCTTGGGGTCGAAACTTGGAGTAAAAGACTCCACAAGGTCGGTTTCACCCGAAAGGCAAGAGTCCTTCTCGGACTCCAGGGCCAGACGCCAGGGTTCCCGGCGTCTGGACCCAAACACCAGGGACCCTGGCGTCTGGCCCCTCGACTCAGCACAACTTCCATTGCGCTTTCCAAAAACCTTGTGGGCTTTACCCTTTGGCCCAAATAAAGTGTTCTCGTACCCAAACATTTCGAGAAACATCCGGAACCCCTTCCGGTGAATTCCGGAACCCTTCCGGTGACCAAACACTATTATCCCATATATCAAACTTTATCTCCGGACCATTCCGGAGTTCCTCGTCATGTCCATGATCTCATCCCGGACTCTTAACAACATTCGGTCACCAACAACATAACTCATAGTACTATATCGTCAACGAACGTTAAGCATGCGGACCCTACGGGTTCGAGAACTATGTAGACATGACCGAGACACATCTCTGGTCAATAACCAATAGCGGGACCTGGATGCCCATATTGGCTCCTACATATTCTACGAAGATCTTTATCGGTCAGACTGCATAACAACATACGTTGTTCCCTTTGTCATCGGTATGTTACTTGCCCGAGATTCGATCGTCGATATCTCAATACCTAGTTCAATCTCGTTACCAACAAGTCTCTTTACTCATTCCGTAATACATCATCCTGCAACTAACTCATTAGTTGCAATGCTTGCAAGGCTTATAGTGATGTGCTTTACCGAGTGGTCCCAGAGATACCTCTCCGACAATCGGAGTGACAAATCCTAATCTCGAAATATGCCAACCCAACAAGTACCTTCGGAGACACCTGTAGAGCACCTTTATAATCACCCAGTTACGTTGTGATGTTTGGTGGCACACAAAGTGTTCCTCCGGTAAACGGGAGTTGCATAATCTCATAGTCATAGGAACATGTATAAGTCATGAAGAAAGCAATAGCAACAAACTAAATGATCAAGTGCTAAGCTAACGGAATGGGTCAAGTCAATCACATCATTCTCCTAATGATGTGATCCCGTTAATCAAATGACAACTCATGTCAATGGCTAGGAAACATAACCATCTTTGATCAACGAGCTAGTCAAGTACAGGCATACTAGTGACACTCTGTTTGTCTATGTATTCACACAAGTATTATGTTTCCGATTAATACAATTCTAGCATGAATAATAAACATTTATCATGACATAAGGAAATAAGCAATAACTTCATTATTACCTCTAGGGCATATTTCCATCAAGATCATGGTGATGCATAGCAACGAGAGAGGAGAGTGTTGTCCACGTACCCTCGTAGACCGAAAGCGGAAGCGTTATGACAACGCGGTTGATGTAGTCGTATGTCTTCATGATCGACCAATCCTAGTACCGAACGTACATCACTTCCACGATCTGCACACGTTGAGCTCGGTGACGTACCACGAACTCCGATCCAACAAAGTGTCGAGGGAGATTTTCGTCAACATGACGGCGTGATGACGGTGATGATGATGCTACTGACGCAGGGATTCGCCTAAGCACCGCAATGATATAACCGAGGTGGATTATGGTGGAGGGGGCACCGCACACGGCTAAGAGAGATCAATGATCAACTTGTGTATCTATGGGGTGCCCCCTAGCCACGTATATAAAGGATGGAGGGAGGAGGAGGCCGGCCCTCACAGGGCGCGCCCAAAGTGTGGAGTCCTACTAGGACTCCCTAGTCCTAGTAGGATTCCACCTCCCACATGGAATAGGAAAAGGGGAAGTTAGAAGGAGAAGGAAGGAAGGGGGCACCCCCTTTCCGTAATTCGGACCAGTCCATGGGGAGGGATGTGTCCACCCTTGAGGCCTTTTCTCTCCTTTCCCGTATGGCCCATTAAGGCCCAATACGAATTCTCGTAACTCTTCGGTACTCCAAAAAATACCCGAATCACTTGGAATCTTTCTGATGTCCGAATATAGCCTTCCAATATATCAATCTTTACGTCTCGATCATTTCGAGAATCCTCGTCATGTCCCCAATCTCATCCGGGACTTCGAACAAACTTCGGTCATAAAATCACATAACTCATAATATAAATCGTCACCGAACGTTAAGCGTGCGGACCCTACGGGTTTGAGAACTATGTAGACATGACTGAGACACATCTCCGGCAAATAACCAATAGCGGAACCTGGATGCTCATATTGGCTCCTACATATTCTATGAAGATCTTTATCGGTCAAACTGCATAACAACATACGTTGTTCCTTTTGTCATCGATATGTTACTTGCCCGAGATTCGATCGTCGGTATCTTAATACCTAGTTCAATCTCGTTACCGGTAAGTCTCTTTACTCGTTCCGTAATGCATCATATCGTAACTAACTCATTAGTCACATTGCTTGCAAGGCTTATAGTGACGTGCATTATCGAGAGGGCCCAGAGATACCTCTCAGACAATCGGAGTGACAAATCCTAATCTCGATCTATGCCAACTCAACAAGTACCATCGGAGACACCTGTAGAGCACCTTTATAATCACCCAGCTACTTGTGACGTTTGGTATCACACAAAGTGTTCCTCCGGTATTCGGGAGTTGCATAATCTCAAAGTCATAGGAACATGTATAAGTCATGAAGAAAGCAATAGCAACAAACTAAACGATCAAGTGCTAAGCTAACGGAATGTGTCAAGTCAATCACATCATTCTCTAATGATGTGATCCCGTTAATCAAATGACAACTCATGTCTATGGCTAGGAAACTTAACCATCTTTGATTCAACGAGCTAGTCAAGTAGAGACATACTAGTGACACTCTCTTTGTCTATGTATTCACACATGTACTAAGTTTCCGGTTAATACAATTCTAGCATGAATAATAAACATTTATCATGGTACAAGGAAATATAAATAACAACTTTATTATTGCCTCTAGGGCATATTTCCTTCAGTCTCCCACTTGCACTAGAGTCAATAATCTAGTTCACATCACCATGTGTTTTAACACCAATATTCACATCTGTATGTGATTAACACCCATAGTTCACATCGTCATGTGGTCAACACCCAAAGGGTTTACTAGAGTCAATAATCTAGTTCACATCGCTATGAGATTAACACCCAAAGATTACTAAGGTGTGATCATGTTTTGATTGTGAGAAAAGTTTAGTAAACGGGTCTGTCACATTCAGAGCCATGTGTATTTTGCAAATATTCTATGTCTACAATGCTCTGCACGGAGCTACTCTAGCTAATTGCTCCTACTTTCAATATGTATCCAGATTGAGACTTAGAGTCATCTGGATTGGTGTTAAAGCTTGCATCGATGTAACTCCTTACGACGAGCTCTTTTATCACCTCCATAGTCGAGAAATATTTCCTTAGTCCTCATTAAGGATAATTTTGACCGCTATCTAGTGATCTACTCCTAGATCAAAATTGTACTCCCTTGCCAAACTCAGGGCAGGGTACACAATAGGTGTGGTACACAACACAACATACTTTATAGAACCTATGACTGTGGCATAGGGAATGACTTTCATTCTCTTTCTACTTTCTGCCGTGGTCGGGTTTTGAGTCTTACTCAACTTTACACCTTGTAATACAAGCAAGAACCCTTTCTTTGACTGATCCATTTTGAACTTCAAAACTTTACCAAGGTATATACTCATTGAAAAATCTTATCAAGCATCTTGATCTATCTCTATAGATCTAGATGCTCAACATGTAAGCAACTTCATGGAGGTCTTTCATTGAAAAAACTCTTATTCAAGTATCCCTTTATGCTCTGCGGAAATTCTATATCATTTCCAATCAACAATATGTCATCCACATATAATATTAGAAATGCTACAGAGCTCCCACTCACTTTCTTGTAAATACAGGCTTCTCCAAAAGTCTGCATAAAACCATATGCTTTGATCAACTCATCAAAGCGTATATTCCTAACTCCGAGAGGCTTGCACCAGTCCATAAATGGATCGCTGGAGCTTGCACACTTTTTTAGCACCCTTTGGATCGACAAAACCTTCTGGTTGCATCATATACAACTCTTCTTCCAGAAATCCATTCAGGGATGAAGTTTTGACATCCATCTGCCAAATTTCATAATCATAAAATGCAGCAATTGCTAACATGATTTGGACAGATTTAAGCATCGCTACAGTTGAGAAAATCTCATTGTAGTCAACACTTTGAACTTGTCGAAAAAGCTTTTATGACAAGTCAAGCTTTATAGATAGTAACACTACTATCAGCGTCCGTCTTCCTCTTGAAGATCCATTTATTTTCTATGGCTTGCCGATCATCGGGAAAGTCCACCAAAGTCCACACTTTGTTCCCATACATGGATCCCATCTCAGATTTCATGGCCTTCAAGCCATTTCGTGAAATTTGGGCTCATCATCACTTCCTCATAGTTTGTAGGTTCATCATGGTCTAGTAACATGACTTCCAGAACAGGATTACCGTACCACTCTAGTGCGGACCGTACTCTGGAAGACCTACAAGGTTCTGTAGTAACTTGATATGAAGTTTCATGATCATCATCGTTAGCTTCCTCACTAATTGGTGTAGGAATAACTAAAACTGATTTCTGTGATGAACTACTTTCCAATTCGGGAGAAGGTACAATTACCTCATCAAGTTCTACTTTCCTCCCACTCACTTCTTTCGAGAGAAACTCCTTCTCTAAAAAAAGGATCTATTCTTAGCAACCAATATCTTGCCTTCGGATATGTGATAGAAGGTGTACCCAACAGTTTCCTTTGGGTATTCTATGAATACGCACTTCTCTGATTTGTGTTCGAGCTTATCAGGTTGAAGCTTTTTCACATAAGCATCACAACCCCAAACTTTAAGAAACGACAACTTTGGTTTCTTACCAAACCACAGTTCATAAGGCTTCGTCTCAACAGATTTTGATGGTGCCCTATTTAAAGTGAATGCAGCTGTCTCTAATGCATAACCCCAAAACGATAGTGGTAACCCGATAAGAGACATCATAGATCGCACCATATCCAATAAAGTGTGGTTATGACGTTCGGACACACCATTACGTTGTGGTGTTCCAAGTGGCGTGAGCTGTGAAACTATTACACATTGTTTTAAATTAAGGCCAAACTCATAACTCAAATATTCTCCTCCACAATCAGATTGTAGAAACTTTAGTTTCTTGTTATGATGATTCTCCACTTCACTCTGAAATTCTTTGAACTTTTCAATTATTTCAGACTTGTGTTTCATTAAGTAGATATACTCATATCCGCTCAAATCATCTGTGAAGGTCAGGAAATAACGATACCCGCCACGAGCATCAACACTCATTAGACCACATACATCGGTATGTATTATTTCCAATAAGTCACTAGCTCATTCCATTGTTTCGGAGAACGGAGTTTTAGTCATCTTGCCCATAAGGCACGGTTCGCAAGCATCAAATGATTCACAATCAAGTGATTCCAAAAATCCATCTTTATGGAGTTTCTTCATGCGCTTTATACCGATATGACCCAAACGGCAGTGCCACAAATATGTTGCACTATCATTATCAACTTTGCATCTTTTGGCATCAATATTATAAATATGTGTATCACTACAATCAAGATCCAACAAACTATTTTCATTGGGTGTATGACCATCGAAGGTTTTATTCATGTAAATAGAACAACAATTATTCTCTGACTTTAAATGAATAACCGTATTGCAATAAACATGATCAAATCATATTCATGCTCAACGCAAATGCCAAATAACATTTATTTAGGTTTAACACTAATCCCAAAAGTATAGGGAGTGTGCGATGATGATCATATCAATCTTGGAACCACTTCCGACACACATCGTCACTTCACCCTCAACTAGTCTCTGTTTATTTTGTAACTCCTATTTCGAGTTACTAATATATTTTTGAGCAACCGAATCAAGTATCAAATACCCAGGGGCTACTATAAACACTAGTAAGGTACACATCGATAACTTGTATATCAAATATACCCTTGTTCACTTTGCCATCCTTCTTATGCACCAAATATTCAGGGCATTTCCGCTTCCAGTGACCATTTCCTTTGCAGTAGAAGCACTCAGTTTCAGGCTTTAGTCTAGCTTTGGGCTTCTTCATGGAAGTGACAACTTGCTTTCCATTCTATATTAAGTTCCCTTTCTATCCCTTTGCCCTTTTCTTGAAACTAGTGGTCTTGTTAATCATCAACCCTTGATGCTCTTTCTTGATTTCTACCTTCATCGACTTCATCATCATGAAAAGCTTGGGAATCGTTTTCGTCATCCCTTGCATACTATAGTTCATCACGAAGTTCTACTAACTTGGTGATGGTGACTAGAGAACTCTGTCAATCACTATCTTATCTGGAAGATTAACTCCCACTTGATTCAAGCGATTGTAGTACCCAGACAATATGAGCACATGCTCGCTGCTTGAGCTATTCTCCTCCATCTTTTAGCTATAGAACTTGTTGGAGACTTCATATCTCTCAACTCGGGTATTTGCTTGAAATATTGACTTCAACTCCTGGAACATCTCATATGGTCCATGACGTTCAAAACATCTTTGAAGTCCTGATTCTAAGCCGTTTAAGCATGGTGCACTAAACTATCAAGTAGTCATCATATTGAGCTAGCCAAACATTCATAACGTCTGCATCTGCTCCTGTAATAGGTTTGTCACCTAGCGGTGCATCAAGGACATAATTCTTCTGTGTAGCAATGAGGATAAACCTCATATCACGGACCCAGTCTGCATCATTGCTACTATCATCTTTCAACTTAGTTTTCTCTGGGAACATATAAAAAACATAGGGAAGCTATAACACGAGCTATTGATCTACAACATAATTTACAAAATACTATCATGACTAAGTTCATGATAAATTAAAGTTCAATTAATCATATTACTTAAGAACTCCCACTTAGATAGACTTCCCTCTAATCATCTAAGTGATCACGTGATCCAAATCAACTAAACCATGTCTGGTCATCACGTGAAATGGAGTAGTTTTCAATGCTGAACATCACTATGTTGATCATATCTACTATATGATTCATGCTCGACCTTTCGGTCTCAGTGTTCCGAGGCCATATCTGCATATGCTAGGCTCGTCAAGTTTAACCCGAGTATTTCTGCGTGTGCAAAACTAGCTTGCACCCGTTGTATGTGAATGTAGAGCTTATCACACCCGATCATCACGTGGTGTCTCAGCATGACGAACTTTGGCAACGGTGCATACTCAGGGAGAACACTTGTTCCTTGAAATTTAGTGATAGATCATCTTATAATGCTACCGTCAATCAAAGCAAAATAAGATGCATAAAAGATAAACATCACATGCAATCATTATAAGTGATATGATATGGCCATCATCATCTTGTGCCTTTGATCTCCATATCCAAAGCACCGTCATGATCACCATCGTCACCGGCGCGACACTTTGATCTCCATCGTAGCATCGTTGTCATCTCGCCAACTATTGCTTCTATGACTATCGCTACTGCTTTAGTGATAAAGTAAAGCAATTACATGGCGATTGCATTTCATACAATAAAGCGACAACCATATGGCTCCTGCCAGTTGTCGATAACTCCGTTACAAAACATGATCATCTCATACAATAAAATATAGCATCACGTCTTGACCATATCACATCACAACATGCCCTGCAAAAACAAGTTAGACATCCTCTACTTTGTTGTTGCAAGTTTTACGTGGCTGCTACAGGCTAAGCAAGAACCGTTCTTACCTACGCATCAAAACCACAACGATATTTCGTCAAGTATGTGTTGTTTTAATCTTCACAAGGACCGGGAGTAGCCACACTCGATTCAACTAAAGTTGGAGAAAGTGACACCTGATACGTCTCCGTCGTATCTACTTTTCCAAACACTTTTGCCCTTGTTTTGGACTCTAACTTGCATAATTTGAATGGAACTAACCCGGGCTGATGCTGTTTTCAGCAGAATTGCCATGGTGTTATTTATGTGCAGAAACAAAAGTTCTCGGAATGACCTAAAACTCCAAGGAGATTATTTTTGGAAATAATAAAAAATACTTGCAAAGAATCAAGGCCAGGGGGCCCACACCCTAGCCACGAGGGTGGGGGGCGCGCCCCCCTACCTCGTGGGCCCCATGGAGCTCCTCTGACCTCAACTCCAACTCTATATATTCGTGTTCGGAGAGAAAAAATCAAGGAGAAGGATTCATCGCGTTTTACGATACGGAGCCACCGCCAAGCCCTAAACTCTCTCGGGAGGGCTAATCTGGAGTCCGTTCGGTGCTCCAGAGAGGGGAATCCATCGCCATCGTCATCATCAACCATCCTCCATCACCAATTTCATGATGCTCACCGCCGTGCGTGAGTAATTCCATCGTAGGCTTGCTGGACGGTGGTGGGTTGGATGAGATTTATCATGTAATCGAGTTAGTTTTGTTAGGGTTTGATCCCTAGTATCCACTATGTTCTGAGATTGATGTTGTTATGACTTTGCTATGCTTAATGCTTGTCACTAGGGCCCGAGTGCCATGATTTCAGATCTGAACCTATTATGTTTTAATGAATATATGTGAGTTCTTGATCCTATCTTGCAAGTCTATAGTCACCTACTATGTGTTATGATCCGGCAACCCCGAAGTGACAATAATCGGGACCACTTTCGGTGATGACCGTAGTTTGAGGAGTTCATCTATTCACTATGTGTTAATGCTTTGGTTCGGTACTCTATTAAAAGGAGGCCTTAATATCCCTTAGTTTCCATTAGGACCCCGCTGCCACGGGAGGGTAGGACAAAAGATGTCATGCAAGTTCTTTTCCATAAGCATGTATGACTATATTCGGAATACATGCCTACATTACATTGATGAATTGGAGCTAGTTCTGTGTCACCCTATGTTATGACTGTTACATGATGAACCACATCCGGTATAATTCTCCATCACCAGTCCAATGCCTACGAGCTTTCCATATATTGTTCTTCGCTTATTTACTTTTCTGTTGCTATTGTTATCATCACTACAAAACACCAAAAATATTACTTTTGCTATTGTTACCTTTTGCTACCGTTACCACTACTATCATATTACTTTTCTACTAAAAACTTTGCTACAGATACTAAGTTTCCAGGTGTGGTTGAATTGACAACTCAGCTGCTAATACTTGAGAATATTCTTTGCCTCCTCTTGTGTCGAATCAATAAATTTGGGTTGAATACTCTACCCTCGAAAACTGTTGCAATCCCCTATACTTGTGGGTTATCAAGACTATTTTCTGGCGCCGTTGCCGGGGAGCATAGCTCTATTCTTTGAGTCACTTGGGATTTATATCTGCTTATCATTATGAAGAACTTAAGAGATCCAAAAACCAAGATTTATCCCTCAACTACGAGGGGAGGTAAGGAACTACCATCTAGCTCTGCACTTGATTCACCTTCTGTTTTGAGTAAGCTTGCGACACCTAGACCTACTTCTGCTATTAATTCTTATATGTCGCATATTATTGATGATGCCACTTCTGCTATGCATGATACTTATGATGAAACTACTTCTATGCTTGATACTACTGTGCCACTTGGTGAATTTCTTGATGAACAACTTGCTAGGGCTAGAGAGAATGAAATTGTTGAAATTAATAATATTGATGAAAGTAATGATGAAGGCTCTCCTAATAAATATGAACTACCTGTTGTGCCTGAGGGCTATGTTATGGATGAAGACACTAAAACAGACTTTCTTGCTTGCAATGATAGAAGTGATCTTAAGAAACTATTAGCTAAGCTTAAACAAAAAACTTTGAATGCTAGAATGAAATATGATCCTACTTATGCTACTTCACCTATCTTTGTTACTGATAAGGATTATGAATTCTCTATTGATCCTGATATAATTACTTTGGTTGAATATGGTCTTTTTTATGGCTATGAATCTGAAACTGTTGTGGCACATCTTACTAAATTAAATGATATAGCCACCCTGTTCACTAATGATGAGAGAACTCACTACTTTTATATCCTTAAAATATTTCCGTTCTCATTAAAGGGTGAAGCTAAGATATGGTTTCTCTTGATCCTGGTTGTGTGCGTAGTCCCCAGGATATGATTTATTACTTCTCTGCTAAATATTTCCCTGCTCATAAGAAACAAGCTGCCTTAAGGGATATATATAATTTTGTGCAAATTGAAGAAGAGAGTCTCCCATAAGCTTGGGGGAGGCTTCTCCAATTACTTAATGCTTTGCCCGATCATCCTCTTAAGAAAAATGAAATACTTGATATCTTTTATAATGGACTAACCGATGCTTCCAGAGATTACCTGGATAGTTGTGCTGGTTCTGTTTAGGGAAAGAACACCGGATGAAGCTGGAATTCTATTGAATAATATGTTGAAAAATGAAAATAATTGGACACTTCCTGAGCCAGCTCCTGAGCCTATTCCTAAACCAACTCCGAAGAAAAGAGGTGTTCTATGCAAGAGGCAAAGAAATCTATGAAAGAAAAGGGTATTAAAGCTGAAGATGTTAAGAATTTACCTCCTATTGAAGAAATACATGGTCTTAATTTACCGCCTGTTGAAGAAATATATGGTTTTAATCCATCACCTATTGAAGAAACACATGGTCTTGATAACCCAACACAGGTAGTAAAGGTAAATTCTCTCTATAGATATGATAAAGCTGAAATCCCTCCTACTAAGTTTGCTAGTCAATGTTTGGATGAGTTTGATAACTTTATGGTTTAGCAAGAAGACTTCAATGCTTATTTTGGTAGACAATTGAAACAAAATGCTTATATGATTAAACACTTGGGTGATTATATGTCTAGAGTTAAAGGTGAACTTAAACTCATTAGTAAACATGCTTCTATGGTTACCACTCAAGTAGAACTAGTACTTAAAGCTCAGAATGATTTGCTCAATGAATTAAATAGTAAGAAAAATGATAATGTTGTTACAGTTATGACTAGAGGTGGTAAAATGACTCAGGAACCTTTGTATCATGAAGGCCATCCTAAGAGAGTTGAGCAAGATTCTCAGAGAAATAATATAGATGAACCTAGTCCCTCTAAAAGGAAGAAAAAGAAAAATGATAAGACTTTGCATGCTTCTAGTGAACCTATTATTGACGCACCTGAGAATCCCAATGATATCTCTATTTATGATGCTGAAACACAATCTGGTAATGAACATGAAACTAGTGATAATGTTAATGATGATGTTCATGTTGATGCTCAACCTAGTAATGATAATGATATAGAAATTGAACCTGCTGTTGATCTTGATAACCCACAATCAAAGAATCAACGTTATGATAAGAAAGACTTTGTTGCTAGGAAGCACGGTAAAGAAAGAGAACCATGGATTCAGAAACCCATGACTTTTCCTCTCAAACCATCCAAGAAAAAGGATGATGAGGATTTTGAGCGCTTTGCTGAAATGATTAGACCTATCTTTTTGCGTATGCGATTAACTGATATGCTCAAAATGAATCCTTATGCTAAGTATATGAAAGAAATTGTCACTAATAAAAGAAAGATACCGGAAGCTGATATTTCCACCATGCTTGCTAATTATACTTTTAAGGGTGGATTACCAAAGAAACTTGGAGATCCAGGAGTACCCACTATACCATGCTCCATTAAAAGAAACTATGTTAAAACTACTTTATGTGATTTTGGAGCCGGTGTTAGTGTTATGCCTCTCTCTTCATATCGTAGACTTGATTTGAATAAGTTGACACCTACTGAAATATCTTTGCAAATGGCTGATAAATCAACTGCTATACCTGTCGGTATTAGTGAGGATGTGCCTGTTGTGGTTGCAAACATTACTATTTTAACGGACTTTGTTATTCTTGATATTCCTGAGGACGATAGTATGTCTATTATTCTTGGAAGACCCTTTTTGAATACTATAGGGGCTGTTATTGATTGCACCAAAGGCAATGTCACTTTTCATGTTAATGGTAATGAGCATACGGTACACTTTCCGAGGAAACAACCTCAAGTTCACAGTATCAATTCTATTGGAAAAATTCCATCGATTATTTCTAGAGGCTTTGAATTTCCTCTTCCTACTGTCAAGAAGAAATATGATATTCTTATTGTTGGGGATGTGCATATCCCCGTTGAGGTAACCTAGTGTTATTAGAAAATTCTCCAGTTCCATGTTATTCAGAATGAGTTCGTTAAAAAGACCTGATCAACCTTGTTAGTGGATTCCTTTTGATGAGCATGAGATGGACGAATTTCGAAAGCACAACCTTCTATACCCTCTTTTTTACTTTCTATTATTTATATTAGATAAAGCAAAAATAGTAATTTCTGTCTGTTTTCTAATTATTCGTGCAATATAAAAATACCCCGAAAATAAAAGTTCTCCAAATGCCCTGAAATTTAAATATGATTTTTTCTGGAATATTTGAGAATATCTAGCACTGAGAACACAGCAGGGGGAGCAAGCACCTGGCCATGAGGGTCCACGGCGCGCCCACCCCCTGGGCGCGCCCCCTGCCTCGTGGGCCCATGGTGGCTCCCCTCCACTTATTCCTGCACCCACACACTTCTTCTTCCTCCCAAAAAAATCACTATCCAGCAAAAGCACGAGTTCTAGCTCATTTTGCTGCGATTTTCGATCTCCTTGCTCAAAGCACCTCTCACAAAACTGCTTTGGGGGATTGTTCCTTGGTATGTGACTCCTCCATTGGTCCAATTAGTTTTTGTTCTAGTGCTTTATTCATTACAAATTTGTGCTGCCTAGGTGACCATGTTCTTGAGCTTCCATGTCAAATTTATATGGTTCCAAGTAGTTATAATGCATGATATAGGCTCTAGGCACTTGTAGGAGTAGTTGCTATCAATTTTGTTGAGTTTGGTTTACTTTTATTTGAAGTTACTAAAAAATTTAGAATTTTTTCAAAGAAGAAGAAATATGTTTAGGAAAATGTACCAAGGTGGTTCTTCAAGGAAGCAAGGACCCAAGCTTGCAATGCGTGATGCTGATGATGAGCCACCAAGGGACGCTCCAGTGTGGCCTTGTGAATGGCCTTCAGAGGACTTCATGGATCGAGCAGGAATTAAGGAAGAATTAACGCATATTTGCGTAACGCTGATCTTGTGAGCTTTGAGGCAGAAAAGTGCCGCCAGTACCACTATCTCACTAGTTCCTTTGTGAGGAGGTTTGAATTTTCATCTTCACGCAATTCTCAAACTGTCATGTTTGATCTTTATGAAAATTCTTATACTATGGACTTAGAGGACTTTACCACTGCTTGCAAACTTCCACAATGGGGTAGTGCTAGTGAACCTCGTAAATCTGAATTTAGAGATTTTCTTGCTAGTATAACTGTGGGGGAATCTAGAGATATAGCACAAGCTACCATAGGGAGCATTCATTTTACTGCTATACATTATTTTGCTCTCTTCATAGGTAGGTGCATAAATGGTAAGGATGAAGCATGTCACATGTGTGTCCCTGACCTCAGTATTCTTAGGAGTGCTGTGTTAGGAGATAATTCTTATAATTTGGGAGCCATTATTGCACGTAGGTTGCGCCATAATAGATTTAATGGAGATTTCTTTGGTGGAATTTATGCAACCCGTATAGCTACTTTTCTTGGTATAACCATACGTGAGGATGATATTGAGTTGCCTCCTACTTATTTGGATTATGAGGCTATGGTTCGTCATCATTTTGTTGAGAGGAACGATCAGTTCCTCCAGTATCGACTAATCTTTGACAAACGACGCACCTATCACGTCGCTCTCCCTGCTTCTACTTTCTTTGACTTTCACACAAAAGGGAGAACCAGAGAGGAGGCGGCAGAGTATAAGAGGAGGGATGAGATAGCTCGCCTCCAAGCTGCAGCCCACGATGCAATGACTGCTGCATCATAGTACGACCCCAACTACAACTTTGGATATCCGCTAGGCCATCCGTGACATTAGACCAACTTCGGCCAAAAGCCTAAGCTTGGGGGAGTACATATTTCCCACCAACATTACATTTATGTTCACACACTCATTGCTAGTTGTCGGTGCTCATACTTTTTCATTGTAATATCCATGCTAGTCTATTTCCTTTTTATGCTTTCTTCTTGTGTGTTTGATAAACCTTAAGAAAAAAATTAGTTGTAGCTTTTAGCTAGTTTTAATTTCCATGCTTGTAGTAGTAATTAAAAAGAAAACCCAAAAAGATTTCATGTTCTTCTTTTACTTGTTGGGAGCTTTCCCGTGTAAATAGTTTCATTTCTTTTCTTTTCTTTGGGGGTCGATAGGAGAAGACCATGATTAAATTGTTGAAGTGGCTCTTATATGCATTATTGTTGATCTGACAAAAGAGTCCATATTGCCTTGTCTTCTCCTTTTTATTGAATGCTCACAGATTCCAGATTAGTCCAATGCACGTGCACTGTTATTATTATTCACATCATTCGATCGTGCAAGTGAAAGGCAATTATGACGATATATGATGGACTGATTGAGATGGGAGAAGCTGGTATGAACTCGACCTCTCTTGTTTTTGTAAATATGATTAGTTCATCGTTCCTGAATAAACATGTTTGCAATGACAATTAGAGATTATAGTTGCTTATGCCATGCTTAATTAGCTAGGAGCTTATAACGGTTTACCTTGCGTACCAACATGCTATTAAAATGGTTGTGATGTGGTATGATAGGGTGGTATCGTCTTTTGAACGATTCAAGTGGCTTGACTTGGCACATGTTCACACATGTAGTTGAAACAAAATCAATATAGCCTCTACAATATTTATGTTCATGGTGCATTATATCCTACTCATGCTTGCATTCGATGTTGATTAATTTTAATGCATGTTCATGACTGGTGTCGCTCTCTAGCTGGTTGCTTCCTAGTATTTTTCTAGCCTTCACATGTACTAAGCGGGAATACTGCTTGTGCATCCAATCCCATAAACCCCAAAGTTATTCCATATGAGTCCACCGTACCTACCTATATACGGTATCTACCTGCTGTTCCAAGTAAATTTGTATGTGCCAAACTCTAAACCTTCAAATAAACATTCTGTTTTGTATGCTCGAATAGCTCATGTATCAACTAGGGATGTATGCATCTTCCATGTTAGGCGGGTTATTCTCAAGAGGAGTGGACTCTGCTCCTCGCTCACGAGAAATGGCTGGTCACCGAGATGCCCAGTCCCATGCTTTATGCAGATCAAATCAAAATAATTGCAAACAGAACTCCCCCGAGAATGTTGTTAGTTGGAGGCACTCGTTGTTTCGAGCAAGCCACGGATTGATGCTTGTTTGTGGAGAGGGAGTATAAACTTTACCATTCTGTTTGGGAACCGCCTATAATGTGTGTAGCATGGAAGATATCGCCATCTCTTGGTTTTTATGTTGACAATCAAAGTATGCTGCTCAAAATATTATTCACCTCTATTTCAAAACCGAGCTCTGGTACCTCTACAAATCCTTGCTTCCCTCTGCGAAGGGCCTATCTATTTACTTTTATGTTGAGTCATCATCCTCTTATTAAAAAAGCACCAGTTGGAGAGCACCACTGCCATTTGCATTCATTACTTTTAGTTTACATTGAGTATGACTTGACTGGATCTCTTTTACCATGAATTACAATGTCTAGTCAGTCCTTGATCTTTAAAGGTGCTCTGCATTTATGTTTTGCGGTCTCAGAAAGGGCTAGCGAGATACCATCTTGTTATATCATATTATGATTGTTTTGAGAAAGTGTCATCCGAGATTTATTAGTATTGCTCGCTAGTTGATTATGCCATCGATATGAGTAAACATGAGACCTAAGAGTTATTGAGAATATGGTTAGTTCATAATCTTTGCTGAAAACTTGAATGCTGGCTTTACATATTTACAACAACAAGAGCAAACAGAGTTTGTAAAAGTTTATCTTCATCACTTTTTGTTTATCAACTGAATTGCTTGAGGACAAGCAAAGGCTTAAGCTTGGGGGAGTTGATACGTCTCTGTCATATCTACTTTTCCAAACATGTTTGCCCTTGTTTTGGACTCTAACTTGCATGATTTGAATGGAACTAACCCGGACTGACGTTGTTTTCAGCAGAATTGCCATGGTGTTATTTATGTGCAGAAACAAAAGTTCTCGGAATGACCTGAAACTCCACGGAGATTATTTTTGGAAATAATAAAAAAAATACTGGCAACGAATCAAAGCCAAGGGCCCACACCCTAGCCACGAGGGAGGGGGGCGCGCCTACCCCCCTGGGCGCGCCCCCCTACCTCGTGGGCCCCCTAAGCTCCTCTGACCTCAACTCCAACTCTATATATTTGTGTTCGGAGTGAAAAAAACAAGGAGAAGGATTCATCGCGTTTTACGATACGGAGCCACCGCCAAGACCTAAACTCTCTCGGGAGGGCTGGTCTGGAGTCCGTTCGGGGCTCCGGAGAGGGGAATCTGTCGCCATCGTCATCATCAACCATCCTCCATCACCAATTTCATGATGCTCAGCGCCGTGCGTGAGTAATTCCATTGTAGGCTTGCTGGGCGGTGATGGATTGGATGAGATTTATTATGTAATTGAGTTAGTTTTGTTAGGGTTTGATCCCTAGTATCCACTATGTTCTGAGATTGATGTTGCTATGACTTTGCTATGCTTAATGCTTGTCACTAGGGCCCGAGTGCCATGATTTCAGATCTGAACCTATTATGTTTTCATGAATATATGTGAGTTCTTGATCCTATCTTGCAAGTCTATAGTCACCTACTATGTGTTATGATCCGGCAACCCCGAAGTGACAATAATCGGGACCACTTCCAGTGATGACCGTAGTTTGAGGAGTTCACGTATTCACTATGTGTTAATGCTTTGGTCCGGTACTCTATTAAAAGGAGGCCTTAATATCCCTTAGTTCCATTAGGACCCCGCTGCCACGGGAGGGTAGGACAAAAGATGTCATGCAAGTTCTTTTCCATAAGCACGCATGACTATATTCGGAATACATGCCTACATTACATTGATGAATTGGATCTAGTTCTGTGTCACCCTATGTTATGGCTATTACATGATGAACCACATCCGGCATAATTCTCCATCACCGATCCAATGCCTACGAGCTTTCCATATATTGTTCTTCGCTTATTTACTTTTCCGTTGCTATTGTTATCATCACTACAAAACACCAAAAATATTACTTTTTTCTATCGTTACCTTTTGCTACCGTTACCACTACTATCATATTACTTTGCTACTAAACACTTTGCTGCAGATACTAAGTTTCCAGGTGTGGTTGAATTGACAACTCAGCTACTAATACTTCAGAATATTCTTTGTCTCCCCTTGTGTCGAATCAATAAATTTGGGTTGAATACTCTACTCTCGAAAACTGTTGCGATCCCCTATACTTGTGGGTTATCAACACCCGCCAGCCACCTATGTGCGAAGCACGTCGTCAGAACCAGTCACGCGTAAGCGTACACGTAATGTCGGTCTGGACCGCTTCATCCAACAATACTGCCGAATCAAAGTATGACATGCTGGTAAGCAGTATGACTAGTATCGCCCACAACTCACTTGTGTTCTACTCGTGCATATAACATCTACGAATAAACTTGGCTCTGATACCAATGTAGGGGAACATAGTAATTTCAAAAAAATTCCTATGCACACGCAAGATCATGGTGATGCATAGCAACGAGAGAGCAGAGTGTTGTCCATGTACCCTCATAGACCGAAAGCGGAAGCGTTATGACAACACAGTGGATGTAGTCGTACGTCTTCATGATCGACCGATCCTAGTATCGAACGTACAACACCTCTCCGATCTGCACACGTTCATCTCGGTGACGTCCCACAAACTCCGATCCAGCAAAGTGTCAAGGGAGAGTTTCGTCAGCACGATGGCGTGATGACGGTGATGATAATGCTACCGACGCAGGGCTTCGCCTAAGCACGACAACCATATAATTGAGGTGGATTATGGTGGAGGGGGGCACCGTACACGGCTAAGAGAGATCAATGATCAACTTGTGTGTCTATGGGGTGCCCCCTGGCCACGTATATAAAGGATGGAGGGAGGAGGAGGTCGGCCCTCATAGGGCGCGCCCAAAGTGTGGAGTCCTACTAGGACTCCCTAGTCCTAGTAGGATTCCACCTCCCACATGGAATAGGAAAAGGGGAAGGGAGAAGGAGAAGGAAGGAAGGGGGCGCCCCCTTTCCCTAGTCCAATTCGGACCAGTCCATGGGGAGGGGTGCGGCCACCCTTGAGGCCTTTTCTCTCCTTTCCCGTATGGCCCATTAAGGCCCAATACGAATTCCCGTAACTCTCTGGTACTCCAAAAATATCCGAATCACTTGGAACCTTTCCGATGTCCGAATATAGTCTTCCAATATATCAATCTTTACGTCTCGATCATTTCGAGACTCCTCGTCATGTCCCCAATCTCATCCGGGACTACGAACAAACTTCGGTCATCAAATCACATAACTCATAATATAAATTGTCAACGAACGTTAAGCGTGCGGATCCAACGGGTTCGAGAACTATGTAGACATGAACGAGACACATCTCCGGTCAATAACCAATAGCGGAACCTGGATGCTCATATTGCCTCCTACATATTCTACGAAGATCTTTATCGGTTAAACCGCATAACAACATACGTTGTTCCTTTTATCATCGGTATGTTACTTGCCCGAGATTCGATCGTCGGTATCTCAATACCTAGTTCAATCTCATTACCGGCAAGTCTCTTTACTCGTTCCGTAATGCATCATCCCGTAACTAACTCATTAGTGACATTGCTTGCAAGGCTTATAGTGACGTGCATTACCGAGAGGGCCCAGAGATACCTCTCCGACAATCGGAGTGAAAAATCCTAATCTCGATCTATGCCAACTCAACAAGTACCATCAGAGACACCTGTAGAGAACCTTTATAATCACCCAGCTACATTGTGACGTTTGGTAGCACACAAAGTGTTCCTCCGGTATTCGGGAGTTGCATAATCTCATAGTCATAGGAACATGTATAAGTCATGAAGAAAGCAATAGCAACAAACTAAACAATCAAGTGCTAAGCTAACGGAATGGATCAAGTCAATCACATCATTCTCTAATGATGTGATCTCGTTAATCAAATGAGAACTCATGTCTATGGCTAGGAAACTTAACCATCTTTGATTCAACGAGCTAGTCAAGTAGAGACATAATAGTGACACTCTGTTTGTCTATGTATTCACACATGTACTAAGTTTTCGGTTAATACAATTCAAGCATGAATAATAAACATTTATCATGATATAAGGAAATATAAATACCAACTTTATTATTGCCTCTAGGGCATATTTCCTTTAGGAGGCACCCGTTGTTTCAGACAAGCCATGTATTGATGTTTGTTGGTGGTGGGGGAGTATAAACTTTACCATTCTGTTTGGGAACCGCCTATAATGTGTGTAGCATGGAAGATATAGAGATCTCTTGGTTGTTATGTTGACAATGAAAGTATGCCACTCAAAATATTATTTATCTCTATTTCAAAAATTGAGCTCTGGCACCTCTACAAATCCCTGCTTCCCTCTGCAAAGGGCATATCTATTTACTTTTATGTTGAGTCATTGCCCTCTTATTAAAAAGCACTAGTTGGAGAGCACTGCTATCATTTGCATGCATTACTATTAGTTTACATTGAGTATGATTGGATCTCTTTTACCATGAATTACAATGTTTAGTCAGTCCTTGAGCTTCAAAGGTGCTCTGCATTTATGTTTTGCGGTCTCAGAAAGGGCTAGCGAGATACCATCTTGTTATATCATATTATGATTGTTTTGAGAAAGTGTTTTCATCCGAGATTTATTATTATTGCTCCGTAGTTGATTGTGCCATTGATATGAGTAAACATGAGACCTAAATGTTATTGTGAATATGGTTAGTGATACATCTCCAACGTATCTATAATTTTTGATTGCTCCATGCTATTATATTATCTATTTTGGATGTTAATGGGCTTTACTTTACACTTTTATATCATTTTTGGGACTAACCTATTAACCAGAGGCCCAGCCCAAATTGCTGTTTTTTGCCTATTTTAGGGTTTCGGCGAAAAGGAATATCAAACGGAGTCCAAACGGAATGAAACCTCCGGGAACGTGATTTTCTCGACAAACGTGATCCAAGAGACTTGGAGTGTGCGTCAAGAAATAAACAAGGCGGCCACAAGGCAGGGGGCGCGCCTACCCCCCTGGGCGCGCCCTCCACCCTCGTGGGCCCCTCGTTGCTCCACCGACGTACTTCTTCCTCCTATATATATCCACGTATCCCCCCCAACATCCAGGAGCACCATGAAAACCTAATTCCACCGCTGCAACCTTCTGTACCCGAGAGATCCCATCTTGGGGCCTTTCCGGAGCTCCGCCGGAGGGGGCATTGATCACGGAGGGCCTATGCATCAACTCCATGGCCTCTCCAGTGATGTGTGAGTAGTTTACTTCAGACCTTCGGGTCCATAGTTATTAGCTAGATGGCTTCTTCTCTCTCTTTGGATCTCAATACAAAGTTCTCCTCGATCTTCTTGGAGATCTATCCGATGTAATCATCTTTTGCGGTGTGTTTGTTGAGATCCGATGAATTGTGGGTTTATGATCCAGATTATCTATGAACAATATTTGATTCTCCTCTGAATTCTTTTATGTATGATTGGTTTATCTTTGCAAGTCTCTTCGAATTATCAGTTTGGTTTGGCCTACTAGATTGATCTTTCTTGCAATGTGAGAAGTGCTTAGCTTTGGGTTCAATCTTGCGGTGCTCGATCCCAGTGACAGAAAGGGAACCGACACGTATTGTATTATTACCATCGAGGATAAAAAGACATGGTTTGTATCATATTGCATGAGTTTATCCCTCTACATCATGTCATCTTACTTAAAGCATTACTCTGTTCTTATGAACTTAATACTCTAGATGCATGCTGGATAGCGGTCGATGTGTGGAGTAATAGTAGTAGATGCAGAATCATTTCGGTCTACTTGTCACGGACGTGATGCCTATATACATGATCATACCTAGATATTCTCATAACTATGCTCCATTCTATCAATTGCTCGACAGTAATTCTTTTACCCACCATAATACTTATGCTCTTGAGAGAAGCCACTAGTGAAACCTATGGCCCCCGGGTCTATCTTCCATCATATTAATCTTCCAATAATTAGTTATTTCTATTGACATTTATTTTACTTTGCATCGTTATTTCTCTTTATCATAAAAATACCAAAAATATTATCTTATCATATCTGTCATTTCTCACTCTCGTAAGTGACCGTGAAGGGATTTACAACCCCTTTATCGCGTTGGTTGCGAGGTTCTTTTTTGTTCGTGTAGGTGCATGGGACTTGAGCGTGATCTCCTATTGGATTGATACCTTGGTTCTCAAAAACTGAGGGAAATACTTACGCTACTTTACTGCATCACCCTTTCCTCTTCAAGGGAAAACCAACGCAGTGCTCAAGAGGTAGCGAGAAGGATTTCTGGCGCCGTTGCCGGGGATATTTGCGCCAAGTCAAGTCAAGCATAAGTCAAGACATACCAAGTGCCCATCACAAACTCTTATCCCTCGCATTACATTATTTGCCATTTGCCTCTCGTTTTCCTCTCCCTCACTTCACCCTTGCCGTTTTATTTGTCCTCTCTTTTCCGCTCTCCTTTCTTTGGCCATGTCGGAATCAAAAAGGGTTGGGGGTTCTCTCCCGGGTTTTAGTACTTTGGACAATCCTTCTATTCTCTCTAAACTCATAAGTAATAATGCTATGGAAAGACCTACCGAAGTTATCAATGAGAATCTTAATAATTTTGATGAAGATGATTCCGGAAATTTTTCGTTATTTACTTGATGAATCTTTGAAAGATGCTTGGGATAGACTATTAAGGATCCGGGCCAGCTATGTGCCCCAATACCAAATTGAAATTTACTTAAAGAGCTTTTATGTTGCCCTACCTTCTTCGTTTAAGCATGTCCTAGATTCTATTTTTGAAGAAGGTTTTCTTGAAGGGGATGTCGTAGATACTTATGAAAAGATGAAAACCATATTTGGGCACCCCATGAATGAGAAGGTTGAATCCACATCTCTTTTGCTCTCCTACCAAAACGAATCTATCAAAGAGATGAAAGCTAGCTTAGATGCAAATTTCCATAAAATGCTTAATCTTTCTTCCACCATTAACAACCAAGTGCTTTATCAAAATAGAAAGATTAATGCCATATATAATAAGTTTGCTCTTTTCTTCCCTAAAACCAAAGATGGCAATACCTAGATCTATCCTTTCTTTTATGCCTAGCTAGGGACGTTAAATGATAGCGCTTGTTGGGAGGCAACCAATTTTATTTTTATTCCTTGCCTTTTATTCCTGTTTAGTAATAAATAATTTATCTAGCCTCTGTTTCGGTTGTGCTTTTTGTGTTTAATTAGTGTTTGTGCCAAGTAGAACCGTTGGGAAGACTTGGGGAAAGTCTTTTTGATCTTGATGTAAAAAATAGAAACTTTAGCGCTCACGAGAATTGCTACCATTTTATTTCAAAAGTGATATTTAGTTAATTATTTTGCAGATGATTAATAGATAAATTCCTCACGTCCAGCAATTTATTTTAGAATTTTTGGGGTTCCAGAAGTTTGCGTTAGCTACAGATTACTACAGACTGTTCTATTTTTGATAGATTCTGTTTTTCGTGTGTTGTTTGCTTATTTTTGATGAATCTATGGCTAGTAAAAGAGTTTATAAACCATAGAGAAGTTGGAATACAGTAGGTTTAACACCAATATAAATCAAGAATGAGTTCATTACAGTACCTTGCAGTGGTGTTTTCTTTTCTTTCGCTAACGGAGCTCATGAGATTTTCTATTTTGAGTTTTGTGTTGTGAAGTTTTCAAGTTTTGGGTAAAGATTTGATGGATTATGGAACAAGGAGTGGCAAGAGCCTATGCTTGGGGATGACCATGGCACCCCGGGTTAAAATTCAAGCACACCAAAAAGCCTAAGCTTGGGGATGCTCCGGAAGGCATCCCCTCTTTCGTCTTCATCTATCGGTAACTTTACTTGGAGCTATATATTTATTCACCACATGATATGTGTTGGGGATACGGTTACTGGAGGTAAACCGGCTAGGAGTGGCCGGATTAGCTCCATGAAGATTGAAGCCCCTGAAGATGAGAAGATACTGGCGCTTTAAGAAGGCCCAAGGCCCAAGGACGGATTAAAGCCTATAGATGTGAACCGGCTTTATCATGTAAACTTGTATTGTAAGTTAGAGGAATAGAGACCGAGCCGGACACCTCTATGATCCGGCCTCGGGACTCTATAAACCGGCGGGCGTCAACCTATGTATATAAAGGGACGACCTAGCCACGGTTTGAGGATAGAAAAACAACAACTCGAGGACCAGTCAAAGCGGATTCGCTCCCTGGTCATCGAAACCCCAGCAATACCAATCACAACTAGACGTAGGCTTTTACCTTCATCGAAGGGGCCAAACTAGTATAAACTCCCCGTGTCCCCTTGTCCGGTTTAACTCCTTTAAGCTAACATGTTGCGATGGCTCCATGACTAAGTCCTTTCACGAGGACATCTGCCATGACAAACCCACGACAGTTGGCGCCTACCGTGGGGCTATCGCACGATGGTTTCGAGTTCTTGAAGGGCAGCTTCGATGGACTCAAGGGATATGTTGTGGGCCGGATGACGAAGAGTCGTCGCGGCAAGCTCTACATCGACAATGCAGGATGGGGCCCCGAGGCCGATTCAATCAAATACGGGTACCGGGTCCCCTTTGGTGGGATTCACGTCTTCATCAGCAAGATTGGCGAACCGGGCCCTGAGCCGGACACCTGCACCAACATCATCGAGACAGCTCAGCATGCAAGCCCTTCCCCGGTTCAGCCCATGGCAAAGCATGTTTTCGTAGGTGTCATCCATGGAGCAGAATATGTGGACGGACCGGCATCCGATGGAGAAACCGTTGTCTGCTCCGACGACGAGTCTTCTGGAGAAACCGAATCCCTCTATCAGTTGCAGGATGGCCAGATTAGTGGAGGTTCCGAGGGCAACAGTATTTCGGACTCCCCTGATCTGCCAAACCGGGCCGCCATCTTCATGGCCGGTACACAATCAGCACCCCACTCATCAACCGCTGCAGCAATGCTCTCCGGTTCAGCAACAGCCACGCCAGCGGGGGCAGGGAGTTCTGCGCCATCTCCGGCTCAAGTTCTATCTGACTTGTTCGACGCCTTGGCAACATTGATGGCCACGGAGGTGGACGCAGCAGCCTGGGATTAGCACAACACAGAGATCGCAAAGGTGAAAGATCAGATAACTCGGGCTAAAGCAGACCTAGCGGCAGAGAACGCTAGGATGGCTACAGAATGGGCCGAGTTGGAAGCTCAGGCCTACCGGCTTAGGCTGGATCAGAATGCTTCCGAGGAAGTCATGAAAAGAAGATACCGATCGCATCTCCCGCCGAGTTATGAGCCAAGAAATCTTTTCAACACGCCAGGAGTAGGAACTAGTAACCAGCCAATATTAAACCGGATGGAGGCACTAGGAACAGGAGCGTCAGTTCAGCCGCGCACGATGGACCCGCCTCGTCAGAACAACATTGTACCACAGTATGTTCCAACACCCCCCGGGCATTACTCCAACCCGTTAGACAACATTGTGGCCGCCGCTTCACGGTTGGCAGCCCTCCCAACCGACGGTGAATCACCAGTTGCGATTGAGGCACGACGGGCTAGAGATCTCCTTCAAACAGCTCTAAACCAGCAGCAAGCTTATTCGCACAGTCATGAGAGGATCCCTTCCACCCCCCGTCCAAGCCGGAGCTACAGTAGGCACGTTGAGGATGAGCCGGCCGTGTCAAGAAGAGCACGTCATCGTAACTCGCCGTGAAGGCACAACCCGGCAGGAGGAGGTGCTAATGCACAGGCTGTGGTGGATCATGGTCGTGCACGTCGAGAGGCTGAGTTAGCAGCTCTGCACGGAGCCCTTCAACCTACTCTGGTTCACCCTACCACTTCAGTAGAGCCAGGTGTGGTATTCAGTTCCTTAGGGGTGCCGTGTCTCACCCCCGCTTTGCGTAATGTGCGACTGCCCAAGGATTTCAAAGGACCTCGTAAGGTACCCAATTACACCGCCGATCTGCAACCAGAGGCATGGGTTGAAAGCTACGAGATGGCAATGGAGATGTTAGATGTGGATGAAGCAGTATGTGCCAAATACTTCACCATGATGTTGGAAGGAACAACTCGTACTTGGTTGAAGAGCTTACCAACTAACTCCGTCAGATCATGGGCCGAATTGAAGCACCGGTTTATCCAGAACTTCAAAGATACTTGTAAGCAGCCCATGTCAATTGTGGATCTATCCGCTTGTGTCCAAGAGGATGGGGAGTCCATGACCCATTGGGTAAAGCGGGTCTTAGCTATTTTGCATTCATCGGATCGTATCAATGCAGATACTGCAGTGCTAACGTTGGAGGGTGTCGGTGTCAAAACCAGCGGATCTCGGGTAGGGGGTCCCGAACTATGCGTCTAGGCCAGATGGTAACAGGAGGCAAGGAACACGATGTTTTACCCAGGTTCGGGCCCTCTTGATGGAGGTATAACCCTACGTCCTGCTTGATTAATATTGATGATATGGGTAGTACAAGAGTAGATCTACCACGAGATCAAGGAGGCTAAACCCTAGAAGCTAGCCTATGGTATGATTGTTGTATATGAAGTTGTCCTACAGACTAAAACCCTTCGGTTATATAGACACTGGAGAGGGTTAGGGTTACATAAAGTCGGTTACAATGGTAGGAGATCCAAATATCCGCATCGCCAAGCTTGCCTTCCACACCAAGGAAAGTCCCATCCGGACACGGGACGAAGTCTTCAATCTTGTATCTTCATAGTCCTGGAGTCCGGCTGAAGGTATAGTCCGGCTACCCGGACACCCCCTAATCTAGGACTCCCTCAGTAGCCCCCGAACCAGGCTTCAATGACGACGAGTCCGGCGTGCAGATTGTCTTCGGCATTGCAAGGCGGGTTCTTCTCCGAATTCCATGTACCTGCTGAATAATGTCCAATTTTCGTAATGTAGCGCACCTTGGCTTCCACGCCCAATAATGGCCGTCTTCCACGTGTCAAACGAATGCGAAAAGTCGGGGTGTTTTTACATTCACACCCCTAGCCACATAAACGAGCCGCCTATTTAATGGGATGGGGATTCAGATCCAAACCACAGCTTCTCCTCCCCGCGAGTAATCATCAGAGCGCCTCCAGCAAAGGTCCATTCCAACATGGCCAGCCGTCACAGCTCCTCCTCTCGCCCTTCTAGTCCTAAACCTGGAGACTGGGAGAGGTGCTCCATCCCACACAGCGAGCTAGTGTCGCTTCAGGCCAAGGGATTTCTCCCTCAGGCCTATATGGTCCTAGTCCGAGCCGGACTCGCCACCTATAATGGTGGAGAGCAAGCGGAGAGCACCCCCAATCCCTCCAAAGGAGAGCGGGTGTGCCTCGTCCCTTATCTAATAAGAGGACTTAGATTTCCAATTCATCCATTTCTCTGTGGGCTCTGGAGTTCTACGGCCTCCAGCTGCACAATCTCACGCCCGCCTCTATATTGCATATCGCGGGCTTCGTCGCCCTTTGTGAGCTATTCTTGGGTGTTGAGGCTCATTTCGCGCTGTGGAAGAGGTTATTCTGCTTGGTGCCCCGCTCTCAAGAGGGGTCTATATATCAAGTGGGCGGAGCCGAAGTGTGGCGTATCGCCGGGACCGGATATCTATCCAGAACCCCAAAGAAGGCGTCTGAGGACTGGCCTTCGGAATGGTTTTATATAGATGATGTCCCACTGCCGGATCCTATCCGGGTCGGTCTCCCCGAATTCAACAGTGCTCCCTTAAAGAAACGCCTAAGCTGGTGTCCGCGGAGCTCTCAGAGAGAAAGCGACAGGGACGTCCTTTACCTGATGGGTCGGATAAGACTATTGGCTCATTCCGGACTAACCATGATTGGATTCATGGCCGCATGCATTATGCGGGGGGTGCAGCCGCTTCAATATAGAGGCCACTCCATGTGGGATTTTAACGGGGAGGATCACGCCACTCGTTATGGTCGTAAGGGGCCAGCCTCAGCTGCCACTCTAGTAAAGACCTTATCCTCTTTGTACAAGGGAGAAGAGGAGGAATTCCTCCGCGTCAACCCGCAGGGCGGATTTACTATGTACAACCCTCCGAGTTGGGTAAGTGGACAATTGTGCTTACCCATCCGTTTTATATTCCCATGATTAAATATGTAGTCTAACGATTTCAACGCAGGAACTGCGTCAGGAAGTAAAGGATATAAATAGCCATCCCCCACAGCCCGAGGATCCAGAACGGTCCCTTGATCCGGACTCCGAAGAGGATCCGGACATATCGGTGGAGCTGATTGACGGGGTGTTTCATCAGCTAAGCAAGGACAGTACCTTGGTGGCCATTACGGCTGATTACCTAGGGTTAATCCCGGCCTCCCAGGTAATAGAGAGCGGAGTCTTATCCCCTGGAGAAGGAATCCATTCTCACGCATTTCAGTTTTCCTGACAACGACCATGTTTTGCAGGGGAGGTTTCCGAGGCGGGAGGCCGAACCTACGGCGGCTAGACAACGAGGGGCCGCAGGGCCCCGTGGGGTAAAAAGGAATGTAGTCCGGACTGAGACGCTGGTGCAAAGGTATAGCGCACCCTCTTTTTCCGTGGTGTTATTCCTTCAGGGCATATTAACGTTCATGCTATCTTCAGGACGAAGAGACCTCGCCGGACTATATCCGGAGAGGTTGCCAATCATGCCTCCACCAGCCAGGCTCGAACGCCTGGCCCAGAAGCGGAAGCGAACACAAGGCGCGCACCGGACGCTCCTCCGACAGAGGATGCGGATAGGCTGTCTGCCACCAATTCCGAGGTGGAGAGTGCCATGAACCACAGGCGTCGCCGGACAGTTCTTCGCGATGCTTGTTTCTCCCAAGAGGCATTAGATGCCTTCAATTCGGGAGATGCGTACCTCAGTGCCGCTCAAAATGGTTTAGCCAGAGCCACAAAGCAATATGTAAAAGACATACGGGTAAGAAAATTTTGGTAAATATATATGTACCAGTAGCCCCCGAGACTTGAAACAGTTAGAGTAACTGATTTAAGGTTCATTTGTTATGCAGGTTCTTACAGAGAAGAATACCGTACTGTCCCAGGAGCTGGAAGAGTGCAAAGCCCAACTGGAGGCCGCACTAGCCGTGGCAGGGGAGCCCAAAGAGACCCCCTCTGGTAAGATACACTTCGAAAGATTAGTATTTTGCAAAGTGCTGCGTGGGTGTAAATCTGATAAATCATATTGCAGATGGCGCCGGACCGGATCCGGAGAGGCAACAACTCTTACGCCGGCTAAAGGCCGGTGAGAGTATGCTGACAAGGGTGAGGCGGGAGAAGAATGATCTTCAGGATGCCAACACCAAGCTGGACGTTGAACTTAAAGATGTTCGTGGCCAGCTGTCGGACTCTACTAAGGAGAATCAGCGGCTTCGACGCGGCATATTTAGTAAGTGCTTAAGCGAATCTTTGAAAGAAAAGAGTTCGGCGAGGAAGTCGACTAACAGAGTAATGTCTGTAGGTATGCCAATGGGTCGTCCTGCAGAGGAGATGCCCGGTTCTACGGGTGACCTTCTTCCCGAGCTCTCGCAACTGCACGAGCGAGTTCGGCGGGCGATGTGAGGCGTTGCCCAAGCCTTATGGCCTTCCCACTCCATGCCCGAGGGCCTTGGAGAGCTTTCAGAGAAGCTTAAGGGAGCTCGGCGGCGCTTCCGGTTGTGGAAGATATCGGCCTGTCGACAAAGCGCTAGGGAGGCCTGGGCCATGGTGAAGACGCGGTACACGAAGTCTGACCCAAACCATATGGCCGAGGTCGGACCTGTGGGGCCTGACGGGAAGGAGATCCCTGTAAGCTTAGTGTACGGCCAAGTAGAATTGGCCGCAAAGTATTCCCAGCAGGACTGTAAGTTAGACAGCCTGTTAGATGGTATTGAAGAGGAATACAATCAGTCAGAGTGACTATGTAGTTTTAATTGACATGTGTAATGCCTTTTAGCCGGATTGTAGATCGTTTGTCGTTGCCGACCTTTTCGCTTCAACCTCAGGACCTGACGGTCCGGAGTGTGTCCGAATACCCTGCCGGTTATGTAAGAACCGGGGTATGCGTGGAGACCAGGCGTAGGGGTCATTAGTGCTTTATCAGACAAGTGCCCAACTAGTTATGTTATATTACATGGTTAGTAAGAAACATCTTCCAGAGAGAATAGTTCCGTTAGGGGTTCCTTTCTCTGGGAGGCATGCCCTAAAGTGCATGTCCAGACTGCAAACGCAAGAAAATCATCTAGGGGCATATATATAAATAAGTAAAAAAGGTCATCTTTTAGTTCACTGACCGAATATTCCTTTAAGAACGCTAGCTTTCGACTTCACCCAGTCTGAGGTGCACATCCGGCTGATCCGGCAGTAACAATCGCAGAGGTGCTCCCTTTACCACCTAGCCGAACAATCGGGAACATAGGGGTAAGCACAGGAGCCAGGCAACCCAACTTGGCCAAAACTTAAGTCATATCGATGCATATAATGGTGAAGAAAAGGTACATGCGGAAGTTTGACACATGTGGTGGGCGTGAAGCCCGTGTAAATAAGCTTCTGTTAAAGAAGCCCCCAGGTTTAATGAGCGCGAGTAGCATGTCACTTGAGGAGCCTTTAAGGGCTACAAAAGAAAAAAGGGGAAGGAGAGAAATGTAAGACAGAAAATGTAAAAAATGGACAGAGGAAGGAGACAAACATAGAGTCCAGCGCTAGGCATAGAATCCTCGGAGACGGGCTGCGTTCCATGGGTTCGGCTCGAGTCGGTTATCCGACGCATCTTGCAGGCGGTATGCTCCACCAGTTGGGACTTGGTCGATTATGAAGGGACCTTCCCACTTGGGCTTCAGCTTGTCCTTTTTCTTGTCCGGCAGGCATAGAACTAATTCACCAACGTTGTAGTTTTTGGCCCGCACTTCTCTGCTTTGATATCTTCGAGCCTGCTGTTGATAGAATGCGGAACGAGCTTTTGCCACGTCGCGCTCCTCCTCTAAGGCGTCCAAACTGTCCTGTCGATCGAGCTCGGCTTCCCTTTCTTCGTACAAGCGCACTCGAGGTGAGTCATGAATTATGTCACAGGGCAAGACTGCCTCTACGCCGTACACCATAAAAAATGGTGTGTATCCGGTGGTGCGATTCAGCATGGTCCGCAACCCCCAGAGTACGGAGTCGAGCTCCTCTACCCAGTGCGTGTTAGATTCCTTGAGGGACCGCACTAATCTGGGTTTGATGCCGCTCATGATGAGACCATTTGCACGTTCGACCTGACCGTTAGTTTGTGGGTGATAGACGGAAGCATAATCGAGCTTGATGCCCATGTTTTTGCACCAGAGTTTTACCTCATCGGTCGTAAAGTTCATGCCGTTATCGGTGATGATGCTGTGGGGGACGCCATAACGGTGTACGACCCTGGATATAAAGTCTATCACAGGTCCGGATTCGGCCGTCTTAACATGCTTGGCTTCTATCCATTTGGTGAACTTATCCACCATGACCAGTAAGTATTTTTTCTTGTGGGTTCCGCCTTTAAGGGGTCCCACCATGTCAAGCCCCCAGACCGCGAAAGGCCAAGTGATGGGGATAGTTTGGAGGGCGGTGGGTGGCATATGGCTTTAGTTTGCAAAAAGCTGGCAACCGACGCATCGTTGGACCAAGTCCTGAGCGTCCGCCCGGGCCGTCGGCCAATAAAAGCCTGTACGGAAAGCCTTGCTTACAAGGGACCGGGTTACGGCGTGATGGCCACCGAGTCCGGCATGAATTTCAGCCAGCAGGTTCCGCCCTTCCTCTTCGGAGATGCACCTTTGAAGGACTCCAGTAGTGCTTTTCTTATAAAGTTCTCCCTCATGGACTTTATAGGCTTTAGATCACCACACTATACAGCGTGCCTCGTTTTGGTCCTCTGGGAGTTCCTGCCTAGTAAGGTAGGCTAGGAATGGTTCTGTCCACGGGGCGATAACGGCCATTAGTACGTGGGCTGAGGTTGTAATTTCATTGGCAGAGCCTCCGATTATGTCAGATTGTTCGGCGTCGGACAGTGCGGTTGGGTCCGGGCTAATATTGCCATGTTCCCCTTCCCATACTACGGATGGCTTGAACAACCTTTCCAGGAAGATGTTGGGGTGGGGACTGCATCGCGTTTTGCGCCGATGCGTGCCAGGACGTCTGCCGCCTGATTGTTTTCTCGGGCTATATGGTGAAATTTGAGCCCTTCAAACCGAGCTGATATTTTGAGGACGGCATTGCGGTAAGCTGCCATTTTTGGATCCTTGGCATCGAAGTCTCCATTTATTTGGGATATCGCGAGGTTCAAATCCCCGCGCACCTCTAGGCGTTGAATGCCCATGGATACTGCCATCCGGAGACCATGTAAAAGGGCCTCATATTCGGCTGCATTGTTGGAGCCCGTGTACATAATCTGGAGTACATATTGAACTGTGTCTCCTGTGGGGGACGTCAAAACGACGCCGGCCCCTAGTCCGGCCAAAATTTTGGAACCGTCGAAGTGCATGATCCAGTTTGAATATGTGCCGTACTCTTTAGGGAGTTCGGCCTCCGTCCATTCTGCGACGAAGTCGGCCAAAACATGCGACTTGATAGCTCGCCGTGGCCTATAAGTTATGTCGAACAGGAGGAGCTCAATGGCCCATTTTGCAATCCGGCCCGTTGCGTCACAGTTGTTTATAATATCGTTGAGTGGTACTTCCGATGCTACTGTGATTGAACACTCTTGAAAGTAGTGTCGTAGCTTCCGGGATGCCATGAATACCGCATATGCAATCTTTTGATAATGTGGGTACCGTGATTTGCATGGGGTGAGGACAGTGGACACATAGTAAACCGGCTTTTGAAGGGGGAATTTGTGTCCGTCCGTTTCCCGCTCGACGACGAGTACTGCGCTAACAACTTGATGGGTTGCTGCAATGTACAATAGCATTGGTTCGCCGATGTTTGGCGCGGCCAGGACAGGGTTTGTTGCCAATATGGCTTTTATTTCCTCGAGTCTGGCCGTGGCGGCATCCGTCCACTCGAAGTGTTCGGTGCGCCGAAGGAGGCGATAGAGGGGTAGCGCCTTTTCTCCCAAACGGGAGATAAAGCGGCTTAGAGCCGCCACGCATCCGGTTAATTTTTGTATTTGTTTGAGGTCCTTTGGGATATCCAATTGTGACAAAGCTCGGATCTTGGCTGGATTTGCTTCGATTCCTCTACCGGATACAATGAAGCCCAAGAGCTTTCCTGCTGGAACGCCGAAAATGCATTTTTCCGGATTTAGCTTGATGTCATATGCTCGGAGGTTGTCAAATGTAAGCCTCAAGTCGTCTACTAGAGATTCAACATGTCTTGTTTTTACGACCACATCATCCACGTATGCCTCTACTGTTTTGCCGATCTGGTTTGCCAGACATGTCTGAGTCATGCGTTGATATGTTGCGCCGGCGTTTTTGAGCCCGAAAGGCATTGTGTTGAAGCAGAATGGGCCGTATGGGGTGATGAATGCCGTTGCGGCTTGGTCTGACTCGGCCATCTTGATTTGATGGTAACCGGAGTATGCATCGAGGAAGCACAACGAATCGTGTCCTACAGTGGCGTCGATAATTTGATCAATGTGGGGAAGGGGGAAGGGATCCTTTGGGCAAGCCTTGTTAAGGTCTTTGAAGTCAACGCATAGGCGCCAGGATTTGTCCTTCTTTGGTACCATCACCAAGTTTGCTAGCCAGTCCGGATGTTTTATGTCTCTGATGAATCCGGCCTCCAATAGTTTGGCTAGCTCCTCTCCCATTGCCTGTCTCTTGGGCTCAGAGAAACGCCGAAGGGCTTGTTTGACAGGTTTGAATCCTTTTAGGATATTTAAGCTGTGTTCGGCTAGCCTGCGTGGGATTCCTGGCATGTCTGAAGGGTGCCAGGCAAAAATGTCCCAGTTCTCTTGTAGGAATTCTCGCAGTGCGGCGTCTACATCGGGGTTTAATCGTGCCCCAATGGAAGCTCTTTTATTGGGGTCCGTTGGATGGACCTGGAATTTGACTATTTCATCCGCTGGTTTAAAGGAGGTGGACTTGGATCTTTTGTCGAGTATCACATCGTCCCTGTTTACCGTGGAGCGCAGCGTAGTCAGTTCCTCAACCGCTAGGGCTTCGGACAGTGCCTCAAGGGCCAATGCGGCTGTCTTGTTTTTGGCGCGGAGTGCCATGTCCGGATCACTAGCGAGAGTGATGATTCCGTTCGGCCCGGGCATCTTGAGCTTCATGTACCCGTAATGGGGTATTGCTTGGAAGATTGTAAACGCTTCCCGCCCCAGCAGAGCATGGTGTCCGCTACTGAACGGGGCCACTTGGAATGTGACCTCTTCGGACCTATAATTATTCGGCGTGCCGAACACCACATCTAGTGTGATTTTTCCTATACAGCGCGCTTCCCGACTAGGGATTATTCCTCCAAAGGTTGTGCTGCTTCACTCAATGCGGTTCCAGTCTATTTCCATTTTTTGAAGGGTTTCCTCATAAATGAGGTTCAATCCGCTGCCTCCGTCCATGACTACCTTGGTGAGGCGAAAGCCATCCACTATAGGACTGAGTACCAATGCGGCTGGTGCTCGAGCTGTTCGGAATTTAGGTTCATCACTGGCGTTAAAAGTAATAGCCGTGTCACTCCATGGGTTTATTGTTGCTACTTGATAGACTTCGGCGAGGCTGTGGAGTGTTCTTTTTCGCATATTATTTGATGCGAAAGTCTCGAAGACTGTTAAGACTGTACTGGAGTCCCTGAGGTGGCTTTCTGCGGCCTCCGGAATTAGGAGATCTTTGCCCCTTTTGGCCACCTGCCAGAGTATCCAACATGCTCTAAGGCTATGGGTTGGTGTGGCGTCCTCTGTACTATGAATTTTACAGGGTCCATTAAGCCATCCCTCCTGTACGGTTCCATGCCCTGTAGAGGGTTTTGGTTTTTTGGTTTTTAACCCGGGTGTCTGATGATGATGCACCCTTTTATTTCGGACGAGGTTTCTATTCAGGGCCGGATTGTCCCAAAATTTAGTTTCGGTTTTCCGGGCGCTTTCCATCTCACAGTACTTTTGTACTATGGTTGCCAAGTCGGCGAAGCGTGTAAGATCACGACGACCTGTGGCGTTGAGGATTCCCTTGTCTGTGCAATTATTGCAGAAGATTGAGATTGCGTCTTCCTTGCGGCAGTCCTTTATCCTGTTCATAACCAGGAGGAACCTTGCCCAGTAATGATGTATTGTTTCTTCGGGCTTTTGCCTGATTTGGGATAGATCGCTTATGTTCGGGTGGTGGGTGGAATTAAATCCGGAACTTCACCCAATCTAAGACTCAGAGGCCAAGGAGTTTCCGAACTCTGAAGTTTGGATTCTTGGATGTTGTCCAGTGAATCTAGCCCGTTGCCTAATTCTAAGTTCAGGTCTTGAGTTACATCCTCCCCTCCGTGGGTATCCGGCTTGGAGGGATCGGGAATCCGGACGTAGCTAGTCCTTAAGATAGATGAAGAGTCGCCGCACTGTGCCTCTACCACGGCAACATGATGGGTGACTTGGGGAGAATTAATTTCTCTTAGATCAGGTTTAAGCCCAACCTGGTCATAATCCGTAGTGACCCCCAAGGCGGCGATGCGATCCATGAGCTCATTTACGGAAGAGAGCTCCATTGGATCTAACTGCTCGATGAGTTCCGAGCTGATGTGAAGATTTCTTTTGATGACCCGACAGGTCACCGTCGGCGCAACGGCCGAACAGGCGGTCATGAGAAAACCGCCTAGCCGGAGAGTTTGGCCGACAGCCAAGGCTCCCTTAGTAACGGCGCCGTCTTTAAAGACGGGAAGAGGCATCCTTCCTGATTGCGACGACACAGAGGAACTCTCAATGAAAGCACCAATGTCGGTGTCAAAACCGGCGGATCTCGGGTAGGGGGTCCCGAACTGTGCGTCTAGGCCGGATGGTAACAGGAGGCAAGGAACACGATGTTTTACACAGGTTCGGGCCCTCTTGATGGAGGTAAAACCCTACGTCCTGCTTGATTAATGTTGATGATATGGGTAGTACAAGAGTAGATCTACCACGAGATCAAGGAGGCTAAACCCTAGAAGCTAGCCTATGGTATGATTGTTGTATATGAAGTTGTCCTACGGACTAAAACCCTCCGGTTTATATAGACACCGGAGAGGGTTATGGTTACATAAAGTCGGTTACAATGGTAGGAGATCCAAATATCCGCATCGCCAAGCTTGCCTTCCACGCCAAGGAAAGTCCCATCTGGACACGGGACGAAGTATTCAATCTTGTATCTTCGTAGTCCTGGAGTTCGGCTGAAGGTATAGTCCGGCTACCCGGACACCCCCTAATCCAGGACTCCCTCAGAGGGCAATTGCCATTTTCTGCCGCTCAAACAGAAGTTAGGAAGGCTCAAACGTCACTGTAATGATATGTCAACGCTTATGGTCGCTTTGGTTAAGTATGTCGATTCAGATAATACCAAAGACCCTGACTCAGAGGAGGACAAACCGGGGAAAGGGGAAAAGAACGGCAACACCAAGGGTCAGCAGCATAATCTGGTAGGCCATGGGAATAATGGTAAGTGCAAGGCCGACAACAGTTTGGAATTTGTGGCTAACACCAATTCTCAGGAGAATGGTCAGCGCCGTAAGGGTAAGCAGCCCCAGAGGGGCGGAGGTTCAGGCCCCAATTTGGAGCGCCTATTAAATCAACCCTGTCCAAAGCATGGATCAAAGGAGAAGCCATCATCGCATCTTTGGAAGGATTGTTATATCATGCGAGATTTCAAGAACTCCAATATGTTTTAGTACGATAATGGCCCTCCCGGCGGTTCAGGAGGTGGTTTCCACGGGCCGGGTTATGGTGGCAGCAGCTCCGGTTCAGGATTTCAGGGCAATCAAACCGGACACAGCAATCAAGGGAACCAGGGCAACTAGGGAGGTTACAACCATCAGGGCAACCAGCAGCAGCAGTCGGGTTATCAAAGCAATCCTAAGCAGTTAAATAGCGGGCAATATCATGTCTTCACCACTAGCTTGTGTAAACATGATCAGAAGCTTCACAAGAGGGCGGTGAACTCTGTTGAACCGGCGGTGCCTCAGTATTTGCGCTGGTCTGAGCAACCCATTTTATGGAGTAGAGAGGATCACCCGCCCCGGGTTGACAATCCGGGTCATCTGGCCTTAGTGGTGGCCCCTCAAGTTGGGGGATATAAGTTCACTAAGGTACTCATGGATGGGGGAAGTAGTATTAACATTCTATATTATGATACCTTCCGTCGTATGGGGTTGACAAAGAAGAATCTTAAACTGTCAAACACCATTTTTCATGGTGTGGTGCCTGGTAAGTCTGCATATCCAGTGGGCAAGATAGCCTTAGAGGTGGCTTTTGGAGATGATCATGATTCAAGATCAGAAACATTGACTTTTGAGGTGGTAAAAATCAAAAGTCTGTATCACGCTTTGTTTGGGCGATCGGCTTATGCTAAGTTCATGGCGAGGCCGTGTTATGTTTATCTACAGCTTAAAATGCCAGGTCATAAGGGGACCATCACAGTACATGGGAGCAGGAAGATCGCTTTGGAATGTGAGGAAGGTGATGTGGCTTATGCTGAGTCGGTTTGTGCCACGGAGGAGCTAAAGTTTTATAAAGACAAGGTTGATCCGGCAGATATGACTTCTTTGAAAAAGCCAACTACAGAACACGATCCGGCGTTGAAATTTAAATCGGCCACAGATACTAAGATGGTTGATTTTGTTCCTGGTGATTCATCCAAGCAGTTCAGCATCAGTGCTAACCTGGATCCCAAATATGAAAGCGCGCTCATCGAGTTCATCCATGAGAACCGGGACATCTTTGCATGGAAACCTTCTGACATGCCAGGTGTACCGAGGGAACTCGCTGAGCACACACTTAACATTGATCCTAAGTTTAAACCAGCCCGGCAGTTTCTCTGCCGCTTCAATGAAGAAAGGCGCAAGGCTATTGGTGAAGAGGTAGCTCGGTTGTTGGCTGCAGGGTTTATCGTGGAGGTCTTTCACCCAGAGTGGTTGGCTAATCCGGTGCTGGTTCTTAAGAAAAACGACACTTAGTGTATGTGTGTAGATTACACAGACTTGAACAAGGGTTGCCCTGCAGATCCCTTTGCCCTCCCTCGTATTGATCAGATTATTGATGCTACAGCGGGTTGTGACCGTTTGTGTTTTCTGGACGCTTATTCTGGTTATCATCAGATCAAAATGGCAGTTAAGGACCAGGAGAACATAGCTTTTATAACTCCTTTTGGAGCCTTTTGCTATGTTTCCATGCCCTTTGGGCTCAAGAGTGCCCAGGCGACTTATCAACGCTGTGTTCAGAATTGTCTTCATAAGCAGATTGGGGGCAATGTTCATGCATATGTGGATGATATTGTGATAAAGTCCAGGAAGGAGGAAACATTGAAAGATGATTTGAGAGAAACCTTTGACAACCTCCGGGTTTACAAGATAATGCTCAATCCGAAAAAGTGTGCCTTTGGTGTCCTGGCAGGCAAACTCTTGGGTTTTCTGGTGTCAAACAGAGGCATTGAGGCTAATCCGGAAAAAAAACTCAGCAATTACATCTTTGGCTAAACCGGCGTGTATCAATGACATTCAACGTTTGGCCGGCCTGATTGTGGCTTTGACCCGGTTTATCAGTCGTCTTCGGGAGAAGGCTATCCCTTTATATCAGATGTTAAAGAAAACAGATGATTTTGTCTGGAGCGAGGCGGCTGATAAGGCGTTTGAGGATCTGAAGAGGCAGTTAGCTGAACCGCCTGTACTTGCAGCCCCGATCGATAAAGAGTCGTTATTGCTGTATGTGGCTGCTAATGCCCGAGCTGTTAGCGTGGCTATTGTGGTGGAGTGCAAGAAAGCTGGAAAGGAATATCCAGTTCAACGTCCGGTTTATTATATCAGTGAGGTGCTCATTGAATCAAAGCAGAGGTATCCACATTGGCAGAAGCTGGTGTATGAGTGTTTATGGCAAGCTGGAAGCTCAAACATTATTTTCAGGGTCATCCTATCACAATGGTCAGTTCAGCCCCTCTGGGAGATATCATTCAAAATAGAGAAGCAACTGGCCGGATTGCTAAGTGGGCTATTGAGCTTGGACCTCATGGGCTCAAATACACACCTCGCACAGCAATTAAATCCCAAGTGCTCGTGGATTTCATCAATGATTGGACAGAGTTGCAGGCACTAGAGGAAAAGCCAGATAACACGTATTGGACTATTCACTTTGATGGATCCAGACAGTTGGAGGGCTCGGGGGCTCGAGTCATACTAACTTCCCCACGAGGTGACAAGTTTTGTTATGTCCTCCATTTAATGTTCCCTTGTACTAACAATGCAGATGAATACGAGGCCTTGCTCCACTTCGGATGGCAAAGGAGATGAACTTAAGCCGGGTTAAGTGCTTTGGTGACTCGGATCTGGTGGCTCAACAGGTGTCTGGAACTTCGGATTCAAAAGACCCACTCATGGCAGCATACCGACGAGAGGTAGACATGGTGGCTGGCCATTTCAAGGGTTATCAAGTTGACCACATAGACCGGCGAAAGAATGAAGTGGTGGACGCTTTAAGCCGCCTTGGTTCTCAGCGTAAACCGGTCCCACCAAATGTCTTCCTTGACGTGCTGCATAATCTGTCGGTCAAGGTACCAACAGAGGAGGAGTTGGCTATTCATGATCCGGAGGCTCAATTGGTGGCAGCTTTGCATGTCATACCGGATTGGACAATCCCATACCTGGCTTACATGAACCGGGGCGCGTTACCGGAGAATGAAACCTCGGCCCGGCAGATAATCCGACGTTCCAAGTCGATGACCATAATCAACGGAGAGTTACATCGTTACAGCGTTTTAGGGGCAATTCAGCGTTGTGTCTCTCCTCAAGAGGGTTGTGAGATTTTGCGAGAAATCCATGAAGGGGATTGTGGTCACCACGCCGGTTCCAAGTCTTTGGTAGCTAAAGCTTTTTGCCACGGTTTTTATTGGTTAACAGCTCACACTGATGCAGAGGATTTAGTCAAAAGATGTGACGGTTGTCAAAAATTTGCACGCCGTGCTCATATTCCGGCTCAGGAGTTGAGGATGATTCCCATAACTTGGCCATTTGCGACTTGGGGGCTTGATATGGTTGGACCCTTCAAGCGATCCAAGGACAAAAATACCCACTTATTAGTGGCAGTTGACAAGTTCACCAAATGGGTGGAAGCAGAGCCAGTCAGTAAGTGTGATGCGGCCACGGCGGTTCAGTTCATCAAAAAGGTGATATTCTGGTTTAGTTTTCCACACAGTATTATAACTGATAATGGTACTAATCTGTCAAAGGGAGAGATGGAGGAATTTTGCCAACGTGAGCACATCCGGCTTGATATAGCATCGGTGGCTCACCCCCAGTCTAATGGTCAAGCGGAGAGGGCAAATCAAGAAATTTTGAGAGGTATTAAACCCCGGCTTATGGTTCCGTTGAAGCGGACACCAAGTTGCTGGGTGGAGGAATTACCTTCTATTTTATGGAGCATCAACACCACACCTAACAGATCTACGGGTCACACGCCTTTCTTCATGGTTTATGGAGCAGAGGCGGTTCTTCCTAGTGACATCCATCATGACTCGCCCTGTGTGGCAGCTTATGTTGAAGCTGATAATGAGAAGGCACGTCAGGATTCACTGGACCTGTTAGATGAGGAGCGTGATCTCGCAGCAGCACATTCGGTGATTTATCAACAAGATCTCCAACGTTATCACAGCCGCCGGGTTAAGACCAGAACTTTTCAAGAGGGCGATCTGGTGCTCTGCCTCATCCAGGATCAGACTGATATGCACAAATTATCCCCACCTTGGGAAGGACCTTTTGTGGTCAGTAAGAATCTGCACAACGGGTCATACTACCTCATTGATGTTCGAGAGCACAAAGACTCACGTAAATTAGAGGAGGAGACCAAGCGGCCATGGAATATAGCTCTTCTTCGACCTTACTATACTTGAGCCACAGGCTCTTCGTATGTACATATTTATGACAATGTATGTATTATATAATAAACCGGAGCCTTGAATAAAGTGAGGTCTCTGTTCTTTTTACATCGTGTGTGAGCCTACAGGAGTTTCTACTGACAAAGCGGAGTTTTGTTAAACCAGCCTCTGCGGCCGCACGGATACAAAGGGATATCACTAGGGGGCTTGGTTGTTGTCACACCATAACTACACCTCTTGATCGATTTAACACCACAAAGGGATATCACTAGGGGGCTTGGTTGTTGTCACACCGTAGCTACACCTCTTGATAGGCGTTAAGCCAAAAGGAAATTATGTGGAGCCAAAGAGAGTCTGTTGCATTAAGCACAACTCAAACATAGGTAGCCACCGAGAACAGCTCACATATTACCTGGGGGCTCTTTGCTTCTCAAAGAACAATGAGTTTTGAACCCTTGTAATAGGCTATCAAGCCAGGCTTGGAAGCCAGGTGTATTCACCTAAAACCCCGAGTTATCCGGCCTCTTTAAGTAAGTCACTCCATCCAGGTAAACCTGATATGGCCCATTGAACGTTTGACAAGTCAATCCCATGGACCCTGAACTTGTCAAAGTTAAATCGGTGATTGGTTAAAGATTGAGGTCCATCTTAAAAAGGCTTTGCAAAATGGTTTAACTCAGTGGCCTGGCAGCCCATGAAAAGCCTTGATTTAGGGCCTGGCATCCCATGAAAAGCCTTGCATATTTCTTTTCTTTTTGCTATTTTTATGATAAGGGATTTATAAACATTTTTCTGAAAAACCGGTGTTCATTACAACCCGGCTTGACTTTCAACGCTTAGTTGTCAGTACATGATCAGATTCTAAACCGGTAGCAAACTGCTCCGGTCTGGTTTTGACTAGATGTCACCATTCTTATACAAACAACTCAACGGCTTTTTAGCCCCATATGATTTCTACATGCAATAGTAAGAGGGCCAGGAGTTATCAATGCTCCGGATTGCTGTTTTCACCTTTCCCATACAAGCAGTTGGTCAACCAACGAGGTATGTTGCAGATGTTATTTTTAATACAAACTTTGATTCTCCATCGAAGTATTGTATATTTTTGGGCATCATGACCCGTCCAGTGGTAAACCACTAGGCCACTTTCAAGTTCTTGTATTCAGAAACACAAATCATCATGGACTATGCATAAATAGATCCCAAAAAGTGAAACAAGTTTTCCACATGTCAACGAAACATAAACATGCTCGAGGGCATGACAGATAATGGGGTTTTTGCTATCCTATTACAAGAAGCTTCAAAACGGCTCCAATTGAATAATTGTTTCAAAACCACATAATAGCTGGTAAACCGGCTGCCAGTTTAAGATGCTTCATCGGGACGGCTTGACGATTGAGGATCATTTGGTGTAATCACTTCTTCTTCATCCCTCCCCAGACGCTGGAAATCAACCGTTGACCAATCGATTCCGGTTAAAGCTTGAAACATGGCTTCTTCATGGATAAGGCTGGAGGGGTTAATGTCAGGAGCGTAAGTATGCTTATGGATTGGAGGCACAAGTTCTTCGACTTCATGGATTTTGGCAGGCTATCTCTTCTCTTCAGTGTCATAAGCCGGCTGGAAATGAGATAAGTCTGTGTCTTCTGCCAATTTGCTGGCTATTGACTGCATCTCCTTCGTCAGCCTTCGGAGATCATCATTGTTGAAGTTTGAACCGTCCTCCTTCACACCTGGATATCGTTTAATAATGTCATCCGCTTCAAGATCCAGAATCCATGCCTTGGCCCGGATTAGTGCGGTCAGCGCTCCTGCTCTTGCGGTTGCCTTCTTCAGTTCAGTAATCCGGGCTAGTAGCATGGTCAGCTTCTCAAGGGTTTCTTTTATCAGAGTTGGTGCCGGTTTATTGTAGGTTGCAGTGCATATAGCACGCTGGGATCCAGAGTAAAGCTGTTCTATTAAGGTGTAAGCCGCTTTAAGCTTCATCCGCATATCAGTGCCCAGATGAGTAATGCAAGTGCCTGTCATGGTTTAATATCAGCCAAACTGGTAAACAATAAGATCTCATGAATTGGACAAACATCATAAGGAGATACTTACCAAATGCAGTGGACGTCATGGCGTTGATTTGCCGCTTCAAGCCAGTTAGTTCATCTACAACTGGCTTCAGGGCTGCTTCGGCATCGTCAGCTCTTTTGGTTAAACCGGCCTTTTCGATTTCCCATACAGCATGCTCCTTGTTAAAAGTCTCCTTTAGCTTTTCCATAGCTGTCAGGGCATTGGTCAGCTCCTCCTTGGCTTTCACAGCCTCTGCTTGTTGGGACTTCACGTTCTCTTGCAGGTCAGCGGTTCAGGCATCTCTGTTGCTTAGCTCGGCCTGTAACAGCGAAGATATGTCAGCAACAGGATATGTATTTTCTAAGTACTAAGCGTATAACAAGTTATGCACTTCCTACTTGGGGGCTAGTGCCTATTTGATCTATTATCAATACGTGTTGTATAAGTCTCAAGAACAATGCAAGCATTATCCTTGACACTTGGGGGCTAATGTACATCTGTTCAAAACTGATGCATGGATTCAAGACCCGGATTACCTCGCAAAGATAAACCGGCCTTTGGGGGCTACACTGATGAACGCTACATAACTACATTGGTAAAGTATCGGTTTTGTTTTCACTAAGGACCTAACATATTGAGGGTCAGCAGGAGAGGATTAAAGTATTACAAAGTCCCGGTTTAATATTAACATCATAAAACGGCCCTTGGGGGCTACTTGGGCTGGTGTTTCAACTTCGGAATCAAGAAATAAAGGGAGATGAAAATACCTCATAGCGTTCCTTCATCAAGTTCACCAAACCGGCCTCATAATCTCGGTTTGAGTGCAGACGGTTTAAAAACCGGAATGGAGTTCTTCAGTGCTGAGATGAGCATAACTTGACAAATCAGTGCTCCATTTACCCATCTGCATGGCAGCATGCTCTTCTTTGGCGCTATGTTTGGCCAAGATTACAGGATGGCCAGGAGAGTGGTGGCCCATGCCAGTAATGATAACATCATCTCCTGGGCCTCCAGTAGTTTTTGTGGGTGATAGTGGAGTGCTAGTAATTCTCACCAGACTAGCCTGGATTGGAGCTGTCGATTCAGTATCAAGAACAGCAGCATCAACTTCGGTTTGTTCATTGATATTCCGGTCTTGAGGGAGGGTCTCATCAAAGGTAGCGTCTGGATGGGGACCCTCCGGTTCACGAGTTTGGTCCGGTTCATCTGTTTGCTCCTGTTCAAGAACCACCTGGTCTTCAGACGGATTGTTCACCCGAGCTTTTTTGCTGGGTCTGGCTTTGGCTCTGCAAAGAAAAATAAAAGAGGTGAAAATTTAGCATATTACTCAGAATATGTAAAACGTTCGAAGAAAGGGTTTGAGTACTTACCCAGCTACAGTTTTGAGAGGAGGGAGTTGGGTTGCTGTTGACTCGTCAGAGGATGAGGGAGGTGTCACCTGATAATTTGAATCAGACAGATTAAGAGGTTGTCTGAAATAACCTACCTTGGGATAAGAATTGTCAGAAGTGGGGGAGACCTCAGATCGGCGCTTCCGAACCGGGGTATCAGGTAAACCGGTCGAAGTGACCTGTTGGCCGCTGTGCCGGGTTGTCCGGCGAGCTTCGCGCTGCTGCGTCTTCAAAATAAATGTGGGATCCAAGTAAGCAAGAGGATGAGAAAAGCTTGCTTTCTGGACTGCTTGACGGGGTTTTTCTGTTGGCATAGAGTCTGAACCGGAGGAAAGGGTAATTACCTTTACATCATCAGCCTGGCTGCCTTCCACGTCCTCCTGATAAAGATCATTGTTAATGAGATGCATGAAAAGGGAGCCAAGGGAGTCAAGTTCTACCTCAACTGCCGGTTCATATGCATCTTCATCAAGTTCCATGCTGATACGTTCAGCTGGTTTCCGCTTTGAGGTTCGCTTAACGGCTTTGGTTTTGGGACAGGATGGCTTTGCTGCTTTATCTGCGGATTTCTGCTTCTAGAAGGGATCATCACCCTGTTTATACACAGACAGAAGAAAGTTTACAAGTTGGACAATTTAAAGATATCAAAGATAAAAAGGAAGCATAGTGCTTACAGCAGGCGGTTTATTTTGAGTGTAGAAGGGGTTCAAGCCGGTTTGGCGACAAACTGATTCTGGTTCATTCAAAATTTTCTTAACGCCTTCAGTGACCTCTTCATCGGTTAACTGAATGTTGATGTGGCGTTGGGGGGTCTTCTAATTCACCGGTGTACTCACACATTAAACCGGGGCGGCGGCTTAGTGGCAAGATGCTCCAAGATATCCAGCAACGCACAAAATCAACGCTTGATAAACCGTTGGCCATAAAGGCCCGGAGCTTGGCGAGTTGAGGGGCATATGTGGCCCATTCCACAGAACTTAAACATTGCGGCAATGGATGAGTGTTGGAAAGCCGGTGGTCACAATAGCCTGGAAGAGGGTTCTCATCTTCAGGAGAGGTATCTATGCAGTAGAACCAAGTCTGGTTCCACTCCTTAGGGTGACTGTGCAATTTGGCATGAGGGAATTCAACTTCTTTCCGCTTTTGAACAGAGACACCACCAAGTTCAGTGTTGGGACCGTTTACAAATTTTGTACGCCGGTTCAGATGAAAAAAGTCCCGGAACAGCTCAGCAGTTGGTTCTTCTTGTAAGTACACTTCATAGAAGACTTGGAAGTTGCATAGATTGGACACCGAGTTGGGTCCGATATCTTGAGGATGGGGTTGGAAACTGGCAAGAACATCTCGGAAAAACTTCGACCCGGGCGGTTTGAAACCACGGCCTATGTGGTCAACAAAAACCACCACCTCACCCTGCTTCGGGGTAGGAGGATTCTCTGTTCCTGGGACTCACCACCGAATCTCAGTCTTTTTGGGCAAAGTGCCACCGTTCAATTGTTCTTCGATAACCCGGGAAGGAGCCCAGTTGCAAGCATAAAACTGTTTGGCCATTGCAAATGAAAAGCTGAAAAGGAAATACCGGTTTACAAATCATTCATGGTGGTACGTAAGGTGCGACGGAATAAAGATATACAGCTATGTAAGATTGCGTAGACCGGAGGCTGATACAATAATGAATGACAAGGTAATATCAGAATAAAGGTATACACATGTTGTTAAACAGGATTATAACAACGGAGGTAAATAGAGCTTGCCGGTTCACCAGGGGACTAATGGTGTGTGATAGGTTGTTTTTACAAAGGTAAACCGCCTATGTGGTAAAGAGGATACAGATCCAAGGTAAAAATGACTAAGTAAGGTGAAACAGGTTCCACAAGAGGACATGGAAATTTTGGATCTACTGAAAGACAGGAAAGCAAAAATATTTTGACCTAAAAGGGTTGGACCCAAAGCAGTTCGTAATGGTTCAGATCAGTTATTCGCGTACAAAAGGTTTGTTGTGGCAGCAGAAGGTAAACCATTACGAGCAATATATCAAGCTTGAAGTTTTTTATCCATAGATAAGCAGGAACAGGGAAGAGCCGTACTGGAGCGCTGATGAACTTCAATGAACTACGAAGAACGAGCGAATCCTAAACAGATCTACAAAGGGGGAAAGGGAAAGACTTACAGAGACTGATTGAAGCAATGAAGGAGCACCGCAGCTTTCTGGCGCAACCAGGTTGATGCAGCGGCCGGCGGAGAGACGGAGGCAAAGCTCGGTGGCGGCGGTGGTGCTCAGGGACAGAGATGTCGCAAGGAGGAAGAAGAGGTGAAGGAGACGAAGGGGAAAAGAGAAGGGCCCATGGTCCTATTTATAAGGTGAACCGATAAGCGACAGGTGCGTAAATCGAGGAGCTGGAAATGGATAGTTAATAAGGATGTCGCCTCGAGGGTTGAACGTTCATTAATGAAGGGTATCTTCGGCTTCAACGAGTAGATGACGTCATAATGATTCACTGCGGATTTAAAGGATGACGTCACGGCGATTTACTAGATTTATACGAAGGTGCCAAGGCAAGAATTTTTCTAAGTATTGAAGATTGACATGAACAAGTTCAAATCAATCTAGGGCCTAATGTTGGGGATATGGTTACTGGAGGTAAACCGGCTCGGAGTGGCTGGATTAGCTCCATGAAGATTGAAGCCCATGAAGATGAGAAGATACTGGCGCTTTAAGAAGGCCGAAGGCCCAAAGACGGATTAAAGCGTGTAGATGTGAACCGACTTTATTTATCATGTAAACTTGTACCGAGCCGGACACCTCTATGATCCGACCTCGGGACTCTGTAAACCGGCGGGTGTCAACCTGTGTATATAAAGGGACGACCCGGCCACGGTTTGAGGATAGAAAAACAACAACTCGAGGACCAGTCAAAGCGGATTCGCTCCCTGGTCATCAAAACCCCAGCAATACCAATCACAACTAGATGTAGGCTTTTACCTTCATCGAAGGGGCCGAACTAGTATAAACTCCCCGTGTCCCCTTGTCCGATTTAACCCCTTTAAGCTAACCCGTTGCGATGGCTCCACGACTAAGTCCTTTCACGAGGACATCTGTCGTGACAAACCCACGACAATATGTGTTTTGCTTGGAGCGTCTTGTATGATTTGAGTCTTTGATTTTTAGTTTACCACAATCATCCTTGCTGTACACACCTTTTGAGAGAGACTCACATGATTTGAAATTTATTAGAATACTCTATGTGCTTCACTTATATCTTTTGAGCTATATAGTTTTTGCTCTAGTTCTTCACTTATATCCTTTAGATCACGGTGGTGATTTTATTTTATAGAAATAATTAAGCTCTCATGCCTCACTTATATTATTTTGAGAGTCCTTTAGAACAACATGGAAATTTGCTTTAATATAAAAACTTTCATACAAGTGCATTGAATACTATGAGAAGTTCGATGCTTGATAATTGTTTTGAGATATGGAGATGGTGATATTAGAGTCATGCTAGTTGAGTAGTTGTGAATTTGAGAAATACTTGTGTTGAAGTTTGTGATTCCCGTAGCATGCACATATGGTGAACCGTTATGTGATGAATTCGGAGCATGATTTATTTATTGATTGTCTTCCTTACGAGTGGCGGTCGGGGACGAGCGATGGTCTTTTCCTACCAATCTATCCCCCTAGGAGCATGCGCGTAATACTTTGCTTTGATAACTTGTAGATTTTTGCAATAAGTATGTGAGTTCTTTATGACTAATGTTGAGTCCATGGATTATACGCCCTCTCACCCTTCCACCATTGCTAGCCTCTCTAGTATCGCGCAACTTTCGCCGATACCATAAACCCACCATATACCTTCCTCAAAACAGCCACCGTACCTTCCTAATATGGCATTTCCATAGCCATTCCAAGATACATTGTCATGCAACTTTCCATTGTTCCGTTATTATGACACGCTTCATCATTGTCATATTGCTTGCATGATCATGTAGTTGACATCGTATTTGTGGCAAAGCCACCGTTCATAATTCTTTCATACATGTCACTCATGCATCATTGCACATCCCGTTACACCGCCGGAGGCATTCACATAGGGTCATATTTTGTTCTAAGTATCGAGTTGTAATTCTTGAGTTGTAAGTAAATAAAGTGTGATGATCATCATTATTAGAGCATTGTCCCAAGTGAGGAAAGGATGATGGAGACTATGATTCCCCCACAAGTCGGGATGAGACTCCGGACGAAAAAAAGAGAGGGAAAAGAGGCCAAAAAAAGAAAAGAAAGAAGGCCCAAACAAGAAAAAAAAGAAAATGAGAGAAAAAGAGAGAAGGGACAATGTTACCATCCTTTTTCCACACTTGTGCTTCAAAGTAGCACCATGATCTTCATGATAGAGAGTCTCCTATGATATCACTTTCATATACTAGTGGGAATTTTTCATTATAGAACTTGGCTTGTATATTCCAATGATGGGCATCCTCAAAATGCCCTAGGTCTTCGTGAGCAAGCAAGTTGGATGCACACCCACTTAGTTTCTTTTGTTGAGCTTTCAGACACTTATAGCTCTAGTGCATCCGTTGCATGGCAATCCCTACTCACTCACATTGATATCTATTAATGGGCATCTCCATAGCCCATTGATACACCTAGTTGATGTGAGACCATCTTCTCCTTTTTGTCTTCTCCACAACCACCATTCTATTCCACCATATAGTGTTATATCCATGGCTCACGCTCATACATTGCGTGAAGATTGAAAAAGTTTGAGAACATCAAAAGTATGAAAAAATTGCTTGGCTTGTCATCGGGGTTGTGCATGATTTAAATATTTTGTGTGGTGAAGATAGAGCATAGCCAGACTATATGATTTTGTAGTGATAAATTTCTTTGGCCATGTTATTTTGAGAAGACATAATTGCTTAGTTAGTATGATTGAAGTATTATTATTTTTATGTCAATATTAAACTTTTGTCTTGAATCTTATGGATCTGAACATTCATGCCACAATAAAGAAAAATTACATTGAGAAATATGTTAGAAAGCATTCCACATCAAAAATTCTTCTTTTATCATTTACCTACTCGAGGACGAGCAGGAATTAAGCTTGGGGATGCTTGATACGTCTCCAACGTATCTATATTTTTTGATTGATCCATGCTATTATATTATATATTTTGGATGTTAATGGGCTTTACTTTACACTTTTATATTATTTTTGGGACTAAACTATTAAGCGGAGGCCCAGCCCAAATTGCTGTTTTTTGCCTATTTTAGGGTTTCGACGAAAAGGAATATCAAATGGAGTCCAAACGGAATGAAACCTTCGGGAACGTGATTTTCTCAACAAACATGATCTAGGAGACCTAGAGTGTGCGTCAAGAAACAAACAAGGCGGCCACAAGGCAGGAGGGCGCGCCCTCCACCCTCGTGGGCCCCTCGTTGCTCCACCGACGTACTTCTTCCTCCTATATATATCCACGTACCCCCAAACATCCAGGAGCACCACGAAAACCTAATTCCACCGCCGCAACCTTCTGTACCCGAGAGATCCCACCTTGGGGCCTTTTTCGGAGCTCCGCCTATCGGGGATATACCCTGCGGTATGATCCGGCCGGAGTTATAACCCAACTGGGACTTAGTAAACCGGCAGGTGTTAAAGCAAGTGGTAAACTGGCAGGTGTTAAGGAAGGTAGTAAACCGATTGGTGTTAAGACTGACGGTAAACCGACAGGTTGTTAAACCGGCTGACAGTTAAGACAGACAGGTAAAACAGGTGGTTAACCCAGACGGTAAACCGACCGGTTGTTAAACCGACAGACAGTTAAGACAGGAGTTAAGTCTGATGATAACTTAGCATGCATTCTTAAACCGGCAGACCATCTTAAACTAGCACCATTTAACTCCCGGCAGGCAGTGGTAACTGGGTTGCCATGAGTTATGAAGCCCGAGACGTTATGAAGCCCGAGACATTATGAAGCCCAAGATGTTAAGAAGCCCAAGAAGAGAAGTCATAATAGTTAAGTCTTAAGTCCGAGTTGGACTCTACATGTAACCCGCCCCTTCAACATATATAAGGAGGGGCAGGTCTCCCCAAAGAGGGACAAGCAACAAGAAACAATCTTAAAGGGTTAGGGTTAACTGGGAGAGCCGGTTTATAGCGACTTCCTCATGATCATAATGAGAGATAGCCTCAAACAGCACATAGGGTTGTTACCGGATGATATTTCCTAGGGCCCGAAGCTGTCTAAACCTTTGTCTTGCGTTCCGTCTCTCGATTCCACTCAACCCCTCTCAAGCTACCACATAGATGTGTTGGCCTCACGACTAAGTCCTCACACTAGGACATCTGCCGTGACAATTCTATGATAGTTGGCGCCCACCGTGGGGCTCGAACCCAAGACCACAAAGTTAAGAGCCTTGTGCTTTACCAACTGAGCAGTGGACCCTTCAATATAATGGATTTAAAGCTTTGTACCTTGAATTGTTGACAGGAGCAATTGGTAGCCCCCAAGGGCCGGCTCATTACGATGTGATGAGTCGGGTCTTCAATAAGTGAGCAAACAATTGGTTGCCAAGACGGACAAGTTTCCTGCAACTGATTCAAACTCGTACGTAAGCAGTGGTGGTCGACTCGCCCCGTCTGCCGCGCAAGGAGTCGCCGCCACCCGCGCCAAGAACTGTTCCGGCCAAATCACCATTGCCTTGGGCGATCATCTCTGCTGGGTTCTAGAGCAGCTGGTCGAGTCGCCGTACTCGCGCGCCGCCATCGTCTGGCCCATCGCCCCACCATGCGCTGCCTCGTCTTCACCTCCAGCAGTGGCACGAGCCACCCGTGAACCGCCGCCGCTGCGTGCTCGGCTCGTTTCTGCCTGTGCTGAGCCTGACAAGCTGCCAACAACACTGCATCCCTGCCTGGGTCTACTTCTGACCCGTGGCTCACCTGGGTCGTTACCCCTGTCGCCTTGAGCCGTCAATGCTACCATGGTCCTGCCTCCGCTGCCGCTGTAGTCACAGAGGGCCTCAAAACCAGTTCTACTGCCTAGTGCCGCCGGATTATTCTCTTGTCATGGGTTGCTTCTACTGGCCATCTTCAAACCGGCGAGGACGGGCCGCCTCCCCCACAACCACGGCCATGTTCAGTCACCTCTGAGCTTGCTTCCACCGCCTAATCACCAAAACAGCCTAAGTCGCTGGTCTCCATCAAAGTCACCGTTTCCGGTTTGTAAAATTGTCCAAGCACTATTTGGTGGTTGTCTCAGTAATGGCTTATCCGGGGACACAAAAGGAATTGTTTAGAGGAACGGAGGGAGTACTTTTGATTAAGATATTCAGTACAGTGGACAGCGTTTGTCTGCACGAGATGAGCAGACAAAAAAACTAAGTCACCCGAGTCTACTGCCGGGGGCCCTCGTCAAGCTGTTGACTCGTTGGCGCCCGTCTGCCACGAGTTAATTTTTTGGTTGGTGCAAAGATCATCTACCACGAGTACTACTGGAAGCTAATATTTCTTTCCTCGCAAGATGACTAAGTAATCAGTACTACAGCACTACTGCATTTCATGTGAAGTAAGTCATGGTCAGGTGCTAGTTGAAAGTACTGCTGCTACCATTTGCACAGTTCCAAAAAAGGAGAAAGACAAAGGAAGGTCACGTGGGTGATGTGCTGCATCACAACAGAGGAGACATATTTATTTACGATCAGTGCCCGGTTCATCTGAGAAAATATATCAGGTGCTACTCTTCCTATATATTTTATTAGTATATATTGTTTTTATCAAAGAACAATTATTCTGGTCTGTGATATTTTTTCACAGGACTACTATTCATTACAAAGGTGTTGCATATGGGGCGCGCGCCAGCATCGTTTTTGCACTAGCACTTGTCCGTGTCGTGCTGCTGGATGGATACATACGCGAACTGCCGCCCCCGCTACATCAACACAACATGATTGACTCGCCCGTCCGCACCAGCTCACAATGCCGTGGCCGGCCCCGTATGTCTGTTCCCGCGGCCGACTCGGCCGTGATGGATTTCACCTTCACCGTGGTGATGGTCAACTCCGCGGTGGATATTTTCTGGCCTAACATATCAGGTGAAATCCATCCAGTATATTTTATATTATATATTGCTTTCTTTAAAAGAGAAATTACTCCGGCTTGCAAAGTTATCTAATGCAGGACCCTAAACCGCCATATTGGTGCAAATTTAAAGGCCGTCAGAAAATTTCCGGCTTAAAAAGAAGGATTCCGGTTTAAAATCCGGCTCGAGGGAAGGTTGTCTCCCACAAAGCTTTGAAGCTCTCAATATCCGGTTTAAGAATTTCCAGTTCAAAAAGAATAATCTCTTGCAAGTTCGAGTTTTCAGGAAAAATTAAAGGGACCAAAGAGAGTCTGTTGCACAACACATCTCAAACATAGGTACCCCTTGAGCACAGCTCACAATATCATTTGGGGGCTTGGTCATATTAGAACCATAGCTACACCTCTTGATCCGGCTATCAAGCCAATATTATCATAAGAGCACAGCTCTGGATATTTAGGTAATCCGGCTATCAAGCCAATATTATCATAAGGGGCCAAAGAGAGTCTGCTGCACAGCACATCTTAAACATGGGTATCCCTTGAGCACGGCTCACAATATCACTTGGGGGCTATGTTCGAACCATGGTCACACCTCTTGATAGGCTTAATGCCACTAGGGAAATCACTTGGGGGCTCTGGTCGTATCCGAGCCATAGCTTATACCCTCTTGATCAGCATAAGTGCACCAGGGAAATCACTTGGGGGCTTGGTTGTATCTGAACCATAGCTACACCTCTTGATCGGCATAAGGCCACTAGGGAAATCACTTGGGGGCTATGTGTTCGAACCATAGTTACACCTCTTGATAGGCATAAGGGCACTAGGGAAATCACTTGGGGGCTTGGTCGTATTCGAACCATAGCTACACCTCTTGATCGGCGCAATGCCACAATTATGACTTCTTGGGGACTCTGGTCGTATCCGAACCATAGCTTAACCCTCTTGATCATACATATACATCATCATATATTGCATCATACATTGCATCATCATTACATCATCATAGCGTGTATCATATGTGCATGGATATACCGGCTTATATGGCAGGAACCGATTTTTCAAACCGGGTCATATTATTCAAATCTTTAATAGCCAACATGGCTGGATTTTATTATGGTTATCAATAACCAGTATTATGATTAAGGTTTTCAAAGTCGCTTTAGCGCAATGGCTATCATATTATCAATGGATATGATTTATTCTACAATTGAAGGAATAGTCCCGAGTCGCTGCAGGCTTATGACCCGGCACTTGGGGGCTACATTATTCAAGTTGGGGTTACATCAAATACACAAGCCTCATGTCGCTGCAAGCATGCACCATGACACTTGGGGGCTAATGCAAAGTCATTGTTTGCTCACTTATTGAAGACCCGACTCATCACATCGTAATGAGTCGGCCCTTGGGGGCTACCAATTGCTCCTGTCCACAATTCAAGGTACAAAGCTTTAAATCCATTATATTGAAGGGTCCACTGCTCAGTTGGTAAAGCACAAGGCTCTTAACCTTGTGGACGTTGGTTCAAGCCCCATGATGGGGGTTACATCATATGATGTTATTTTCATTGAAGAATATATCAAGTCCCAGCTCAATATTATCTTACTGAGTCGGCCCTTGGGGCTACACATTGCTGCTCAAGTTTACATGATCATATCTATAAAGTCCCTTCTCATTATTGCATAATAACCCACTGGTTGAAGTTTTTATGGGTATAAGGCAATTTCAAGTCCCAGGTTGCTGCAAGCATGACAACCCGGCACTTGGGGGCTACATATGTGGAATATTCAATTTTGATTAGTGACTGCGATGAACAATTTGGATTTCTTCAAGCTTGTGACATTCATATTGAAACAAATCTTAAGTTGTTACTATGTTGCCTTCTTAGGACTTGGGGGCTACAAGTGATAGGCATATAAGAGGTATATTTTCGAAACTGGTGTTAACAAACAGTTATGATCCGGTGCCATCAATATTCATAAACCGGCAATTTTGGCAACGGTAAACCGGTAAAGTTTTACATTCTTAAACCGGCAAGTTCTATATTCTTAAACCGGCTGAAGATCAAATGAGTATTTCAAAGGCCAATATTTTTGTTAAGCATTGGGAGCTGAAGTCAAAGGAGTTATTCTTCACAATATTTCTTTGTGACAAACCAATGTCAGCAAATTGATTATGAAGCCGGCTTATTGACTCGGATTTTATAGAAGAAGGAAGTGACAAGGACTTAAGGATGACCAAGATCAGTTTAACATGGATAAATCCAAATTAAACTAGGGGCTAATGTCGGGGATATACCCCGCGGTATGATCCGACCGGAGTTATAACCCGGCTGGGACTTAGTAAACCGGCAGGTGTTAAAGAAGGTGGTAAACTGGCAGGTGTTAAAGAAGGTGGTAAACTGGCAGGTGTTAAGGCAGGTGGTAAACCGGTTGGTGTTAAGACTGATGGTAAACCGACAGGTTGTTAAACCGGCTGACAGTTAATTAAGACAGACAGGTAAAATAGGCAGTTAACCCAGACGGTAAACCGGCCGACAGTTAAGACAGGAGTTAAGTCTGATGATAACTCAGCATACATTCTTAAACCGGCAGACCTTCTTCAACCGGCACCAGTTAACTCCCGGCAGGCAGTGGTAACTGGGTTGCCAGGAGTTATGAAGCCCGAGACGTTATGAAGCCCAAGATGTTAAGAAGCCCAAGAAGAGAAGTCATAGAAGTTAAGTCTTAAGTCCGAGTTGGACTCTACTTGTAACCCGCCCCTTCAACATATATAAGGAGGGGCAGGTCTCCCCAAAGAGGGACAAGCAACAAGAAACAATCTTAAAGGGTTAGGGTTAACTGGGAGAGCCGGTTTACAGCGACTTCCTCATGATCATAATGAGAGATAGCCTCAAACAGCACGTAGGGTTGTTACCGGATGATATTTCCCGGGGCTCGAAGCTGTCTAAACCTTTGTCTTGCGTTACGTCTCTCGATTCCACTCAACCCCTCTCAAGCTACCACATAGATGCGTTGGCCTCATGATAAGTCCTCACACTAGGACATCCTCGTGACAATTCTACGACACCGCCGGAGGGGGCATTGATCACGGAGGGCCTTTACATTAACTCCATGGCCTCTCCAGTGATGTGTGAGTAGTTTACTTCAGACCTTCGGGTCCATAGTTATTAGCTAGATGGCTTCTTCTCTCTCTTTGGATCTCAATACAAAGTTCTCATCGATCTTCTTGGAGATCTATTCGATGTAATCTTCTTTTGCAGTGTGTTTGTCGAGATCCGATGAATTGTGGGTTTATGATCCATATTATCTATGAACAATATTTGATTCTCCTCTGAATTCTTTTATGTATGATTGGTTTATCTTTGCAAGTCTCTTCGAATTATCAGTTTGGTTTGTCCTACTAGATTGATCTTTCTTGCAATGGGAGAAGTGCTTAGCTTTGGGTTCAATCTTGCGGTGCTCGATCCCAGTGACAGAAAGGGAACCGACACGTATTGTATTATTACCATCGAGGATAAAAATACATGGTTTGTATCATATTGCATGAGTTTATCCCTCTACATCATGTCATCTTACTTAAAGCATTACTCTGTTCTTATGAACTTAATACTCTAGATGCATGCTGGATAGCGGTCGATGTGTGGAGTAATAGTAGTAGATGTAGAATCGTTCGGTCTACTTGTCACGGACGTGATGCCTATATACATGATCATACCTAGATATTCTCATAACTATGCTCAATTCTATCAATTGCTCGACAGTAATTCGTTTACCCACCGTAATACTTATGCTCTTGAGAGAAGCCACTAGTGAAACCTATGGCCCACGGGTCTATCTTCCATCATATTAATCTTCCAATACTTAGTTATTTCTATTGCCGTTTATTTTACTTTGCATCTTTATTTCTCTTTATCAAAAAAATACCAAAAATATTATCTTATCAGATCTCACTCTCGTAAGTGACCGTGAAGGGATTGACAAGCCCTTTATCACGTTGGTTGCGAGGTTCTTATTTGTTTGTGTAGGTGCGTGGGACTTGAGTGTGATCTCCTACTGGATTGATACCTTGGTTCTCAAAAACTGAGGGAAATACTTACGCTACTTTACTGCATCACCCTTTCCTCTTAAAGGGAAAACCAACGCAGTGCTTAAGAGGTAGCAGTTAGTTCATAAACTTTGCTGAAAACTTGAATGCTGGCTTTACATATTTACAACAACAAGATCAAGCAGAGTTTGTAAAAGTTTTTCTTTATCACTTTCAGTTTGTCAACTGAATTGCTTGAGGACAAGCAAAGGTTTAAGCTTGGGGGAGTTGATACATCTCCAATGTATCTACTTTTCCAAACACTTTTGACCTTGTTTTGGACTCTAACTTGCATGATTTGAATGGAACTAACTCGGATTGATGTTGTTTTCAGCAGAATTGTCATGGTGTTATTTTTCTCCAGAAATAAAAGTTTTCGGAATGACCTGAAACTTCACGGAGAATATTTTTGGAATTTATAAATAATACTGGCGAAAGAATCAACACCAGGGGGGCCACACCCTGTCCACGAGGGTGGGGGCGCGCCCCCCTGTCTCGTGGGCCCCCTGAGACTCCACCGACCTCAACTCCAACTCTATATATTCATATCCAGGGAGAAAAAATCGGAGAGAAGGATTCATCACGTTTTACGATACGGAGCCGCCGCCAAGCCCTAATCTCTCTCGGGAGGGATGATCCGGAGTCCGTTCGGGGCTCCGGAGAGGGGAATCCATCGCCATTGTCATCATCAACCTTCCTCCATCACCAATTTCATGATGCTCACCGCCGTGCGTGAGTAATTCCATCATGGGCTTGCTGGACGGTGATGGGTTGGATGAGATTTATCATGTAATCGAGTTAGTTTTGTTAGGGTTTGATCCCTAGTATCCATTATGTTCTAAGATTGATGTTGCTATGACTTTGCTATGCTTAATGCTTGTCACTAGGGCCCGAGTTCCATGATTTCAGATCTGAACCTATTATGTTTTCATGAATATATGTGAGTTCTTGATCCTATTCTGCAAGTCAATAGTCACCTATTATGTGTTATGATCCGGTAACCCCAAAGTGACAATAATCGGGACCACTCCCGGTGATGACTATAGTTTGAGGAGTTCATGTATTCACTAAGTGTTAATGCTTTGTTCCAGTACTCTGTTAAAAGGAGGCCTTAATATCCCTTAGTTTCCAATAGGACCCCACTACCACGGGAGGGTAGGACAAAAGATGTCATGCAAGTTCTTTTCCATAAGCACGTATGACTATATTCGGAATACATGCCTACATTACATTGATGAACTGGAGCTAGTTGTGTGTCACCCTATGTTATAACTGTTGCATGAGGAATCGCATCCGACATAATTATCCATCACTGATCCAATGCCTACGAGCTTTTCACATATTGATCTTTGCTTAGTTACTTTTCCGTTGCCACTGTTATAGTTACTACAAAACTGCTATTGTTACTTTTGGCACCGTTACCGCTACTTCCATATTACTTTGCTACTAAATACTTTGCTGCGGATATTAAGTCTTTCAGGTGTGGTTGAATTGACAACTCAACTGTTAATACTTGAGAATATTCTTTGGCTCCCCTTGTGTCGAATCAATAAATTTGGGTTGAATACTCTACCCTCGAAAACTGTTGTGATCCCCTATACTTGTGGGTTATCAGCGACCACAAGGGTGGAGGGCGCGCCCAGGGGGTAGGGCGTGCCCTCGACCTTGTGGGCCCCTCGGTGACCCCCTGACCTAGATCTTCCTCCTATATATTCTCAAATACCCCCAAAAACTTCCAGGGGAGCCACAAAACCACTTTTCCACCACCGCTACCTTCTGTACCCGTGAGATCCCATCTAGGGGCCTTTTCCGGCATCCTGTCGGAGGGGGATTCGACCATGGAGGGCTTCTACATCAACACCATTGCCTCTCCGATGAAGCGTGAGTAGTTTACCACAGACCTATGGGTCCATAGCTAGTAGCTAGATGGCTTCTTCTCTCTCTTTGATTCTCAACACCATGTTCTCCTCGATGTTCTTGGAGATCTATTCGATGTAATACTCTTTCGCGGCGTGTTTGCCGAGATCTGATGAATTGTAGATTTATGATCAGCTTATCTATGAATATTATTTTATTCTCCTCTGAATTCTTATATGCATGATTTGATATTTTTGCAAGTCTCTTCGAACTATCGATTTGGTTTGGCCAACTAGATTGGTTTTTCTTGCAATGGGAGAAGTGCTTAGCTTTGGGTTCAATCTTGCGATGCTTGATCCTAGTGACAGAAGGGGAACCGACACATATTGTATTGTTTCCATCGAGGATAACAAGATGGGGTTTTCATCATATTGCTTGAGTTAATTCCGCTACATCGTGTCATCTTACTTAATGCGTTACTCTGTTCTTATGAACTTAATACTCTAGATGCAGGCAGGAGTCGGTCGATGTGTGGAGTAATAGTAGTAGATGCAGAATTGTTTCAGTCTACTTGACACGGATGTGATGCCTATATTCATGATCATTACCTTAGATATCATCATAACTTTGCGCTTTTCTATCAATTGCTCGGCAGTAATTTCTTCACCCACCGTAACAATTTCTATCTTGAGAGAAGCCTCTGGTGAAATCTATGGCCCCAAGGTCTATTTTCCATCATATAAGTTTGCGATCTATAATTTTAGTTTCCGATTTACTTGCTTTGCAATCTTTTACTTTCCGTTCCATAAAGCAAAAACACCAAAAATATTACTTTGCCATTTATCCATCTCTATCAGATCTCACTTTGGGAATAACCGTGAAGGGATTGACAACCCCTTTATCGCGTTGGGTGCAAGTTGGTGTTTGTTTGTGCAGGTATTCGGTGGCTTGTTGCGTTGTCTCCTACTGGATTGATACCTTGGTTCTCAAAACTGAGATAAATTGGAAGTGCAACTATCCCTAGGTGGTTTTGGTAATTCCTAACAACATATAGCTCATTGAGCTAATGCTATTTCAAGATTAATAGTTTAGGAAAGCTCAATGATTGGCATGGCATGGATGAGAAAAGTGGACCCCTCAAAATGCTAAGGACAAAAGGATTGGCTCAATCTCAAAGCTCAAGACTCTACATTTTCTATTTTAGTGATCCAAGATCACATTGAGTCTATGGAAAAGCCAATACTATCAAGGAGGGATGAGGTGTTGCTTAATGAGGCTCTTGCTCAAGATGCTTAGTGATATGCTCCAAAGCCCTCAACTACTTTCTCACATCCACATATGACCTAAACCAAAAGTCAAACTCGGCCCCACCGATTCTTTCTATCTGGCGCCACCAAGTTCAGATGTCATAGCCACTGCCACAAACCCTAGGCAAATCGGTCTCACCGATAGGGATCTCGGTCTCACCGAGATGGGATTGTAATCTCTCTGTTTCCCTTTGTAACGTTTCGGTCCCACCGAGATGAGCGATCAATCCCACCAAGATTGCAATGTAAACTCTCTGTTTCCCTTTCGTAACATTTCGGTCTCATCGAAATGAGTGAATCGGCCACCAAGTTTACCTAACCAACTCTCTGGTTAGCTTATTACCAAAATCGGTCTCACCGAGTTTGTGTAATCGGTCTCACAAGATTACGTTATGCCCTAACCCTAACCATATTGGTCCCACCGAGTTGCATGTCGGTCCCACCGAAAATCCTAACGGTCACTACATTTGCTGAATTGGTCCGACCGAGTTTATCAATTCGGTCCCACCGAGATTGGCAAGTTGTGTGTAACGGTTAGATTTTGTGTGGAGGCTATATATACCCCTCCACCTCCTCTTCATTCGTGGAGAGAGCCATCAGAACGAACCTACACTTCCAACTTACTTTTTCTGAGAAAGAACCACCTACACTTGTGTTGAGGCCAAGATATTCCATTCCTACCATATGAATCTTGATCTCTAGCCTTCCCCAAGTTGCTTTCCACTCAAATCTTCTTTCCACCAAATCCATATCCTGTGAGAGAGAGTTGAGTGTTGGGGAGACTATCATTTGAAGCACAAGAGCAAGGTGTTCATTATCAACACACCATTTGTTACTTCTTGGAGAGTGGTGTCTCCTTGATTGGCTAGGTGTCACTTGGGAGCCTCCGACAAGATTGTGGAGTTGAACCAAGGAGTTTGTAAGGGCAAGGAGATCGCCTAATTTGTGAAGATCTACCCTAGTGAGGCAAGTCCTTTGTGAGCGACGGCCTTGCTGGGATAGACAAGGTTGCTTCTTCGTGGACCCTTCGTGGGTGGAGCCCTCCGTGGACTCGCGCAACCGTTACCCTTCATGGATTGAAGTCTCCATCAACGTGGATGTACGATAGCACCACCTATCGGAACCACGACAAAAACATCTGTGTCTCCTATTGCGTTTGAATCCTCCAAACCCTTCCCTTTACATTCTTGCAAGTTGCATGCTTTACTTTCCGCTACTCATATACTCTTTGCATGCTTGCTTGAATTGTGTTAAGATTGTTTGACTTGTCCAAAGTGAAGGAAATATGCCCTAGAGGCAATAATAAAGTTATTATTTATTTCCTTATTTCATGATAAATGTTTATTATTCATGCTAGAATTGTATTAACCGGAAACATAATACATGTGTGAATACATAGACAAACAAAGTGTCACTAGTATGCCTCTACTTGACTAGCTCATTAATCAAAGATGGTTATGTTTCCTAACCATGGACAAAGAGTTGTTATTTGATTAACGGGATCACATCATTAGTTGAATGATCTGATTGACATGACCCATTCCATTAGCTTAGCACTCGATCGTTTAGTATGTTGCTATTGCTTTCTTCATGACTTATACATGTTCCTATGACTATGAGATTATGCAACTCCCGTTTGTCGGAGGAACACTCTGTGTGCTACCAAACGTCACAACGTAACTGGGTGATTATAAAGGAGCTCTACAGGTGTCTCCAAAGGTACATGTTGGGTTGGCGTATTTCGAGATTAGGATTTGTCACTCCGATTGTCGGAGAGGTATCTCTGGGCCCTCTCGGTAATGCACATCACTTAAAGCCTTGCAAGCATTGCAACTAATGAGTTAGTTGTGGGATGATGTATTACGGAACGAGTAAAGAGACTTGCCGGTAACGAGATTGAACTAGGTATTGGATACCGACGATCGAATCTCAGGCAAGTAACATACCAATGACAAAGGGAACAACGTATGTTGTTATGCAGTCTGACCAATAAAGATCTTCGTAGAATATGTAGGAGCCAATATGGGCATCCAGGTCCCGTTATTGGTTATTGACCGGAGACGTGTCTCGGTCATGTCTACATTGTTCTCGAACCGTAGGGTCCGCACGCTTAACGTTACGATGACAGTTATATTATGAGTTTATCAGTTTTGATGTACCGAAGGAGTTCGGAGTCCCGGATGAGATCGGGGACATGACGAGGAGTCTCGAAATGGTCGAGATGTAAAGATCGATATATTGGACGACTATATTCGGACATCGGAAAGGTTCTGAGTGGTTCGGGTATTTTTCAGAGTACCGGGGAGTTACATGAATACGGGGGAAAAGTATTGGGCCTTATTGGGCCATACGGGAAAGAGAGGGGGGCTGCCTATGGCAGACCGCGCGCCCCCCCAAGGCCTAGTCCGAATTGGACTAGGGGGAGGGGCTGCGCCCCCTCCTTCCTTCCCTTCTCCTTTCCCCTTCCTTGTCTCCTACTCCTACTACATGGAAGGAATCCTAGTTGGACTAGGAAAAGGGGAATCCTACTCCCGGTGGGAGTAGGACTCCCTAGGGCGCGCCATAGAGAGGGTCGGCCCTCCCCTCCTCCACTCCTTTATATACGGGGGCAGGGGGCACCCCATAGACACAAGTTGATCTTCGTGATCGTTCCTTAGCCGTGTGCGGTGCCCCCCTCCACCATATTCCACCTCGGTCATATTGTAGCGGTGCTTAGGCGAAGCCCTGCGACGGTTGAACATCAAGATCGTCACCACGCCGTCGTGCTGACGGAACTCCTCCACGATGCTTTGCTGGATCGGAGCCCGGGGAGCGTCATCGAGCTGAACATGTGCCAAGAACTCGGAGGTGCCGGAGTAACGGTGCTTGGATCGGTTGGACCGGGAAGACGTACGACTACTTCCTCTATGTTGCGTCAACGCTTCCGCTTCGGACTATGAGGGTACGTAGACAACACTCTCCCCTCTCGTTGCTATGCATCACCATGATCTTGCGTGTGCGTAGGAAATTTTTTGAAATTACTACATTCCCCAACAGTGGCATTCGAGCCAGGTTTTATGCGCTGATGTAATATGCACGAGTAGAACACAAGTGAGTTGTGGGCGATATAAGTCATACTGCTTACCAGCATGTCACACTTTTGTTCGGCGGTATTGTTGGATGAAGCGGCCCGGACCGACATTACGCGTACGCTTACGCGAGACTGGTTCTACCGACGTGCTTTGCACACAGGTGGCTGGCGGGTGTCAGTTTCTCCAACTTTAGTTGAACCGAGTGTGGCTATGCCCGGTCCTTGCGAAGGTTAAAACAGCACCAACTTGACAAACTATCGTTGTGGTTTTTGATGCGTAGGTAAGAACGGTTCTTGCTAAGCCTGTAGCAGCCACGTAAAACTTGCAACAACAAACTAGAGGACGTCTAACTTGTTTTTGCAGGGCATGTTGTGATGTGATATGGTCAAGACGTGATGAGATATAAGTTGTTGTATGAGATGATCATGTTTTGTTGAAGTTATCAGCAACTGGCAAAATCCTTATGGTTGTCTCTCTATTGCATAAGATGCAAGTGTCCAATAATTGCTTTACTTTATCGCTATGCGATAGCAATAGTTGCAAGAGCAATTGTTGGCGAGACAACCACGTGACGACACATTGATATAGATCAAGATGGAGATCATGGTGTCATGCCGGTCACGATATAGATCATGATAGTACTTTGGAGATGGAGATCAAAGAAGCAAGATGATGATGGCCATACCATGTCACATATTTTGATTGCATATGATGTTTATCTTTTATACATCTTATTTTTGCTTAGTTTGACGTTAGCATTTTAAGATGATCTCTCACTAATTATCAAGAAGTGTTCTCCCTGAGTATGCACCATTGCGAAAGTTCTTCGTGCTGAGACACCATGTGATGATCGGGTGTGATAGGCTCTACGTTCAAATACAACGGGTGCAAAACAGTTGCACACGCGGAATACTCAGGTTAAACTTGACGAGCCAAGCATATACAGATATGGCCTTGGAACACGGAGACCGAAAGGTCGAGCGTGAATCATATAGTAGATATGATCAACATAGTGATGTTCACCAATGAAACTGCTCCATCTCACGTGATGATCGGACATGGTTTAGTTGATTTGGATCACGTAATCACTTAGAGGATTAGAGGGATGTCTATCTAAGTGGGAGTTCTTAAGTAATATGATTAATTGAACTTAAATTTATCATGAACTTAGTCCTGGTAGTATTTTGCAAATTATGTTGTAGATCAATAGCTCACGTTGTTGTTTCCCTGTGTTTATTTTGATATGTTCCTAGAGAAAATTGTGTTGAAAGATGTTAGTAGCAATGATGCGGATTGGATCCGTGATCTGAGGTTTATCCTCATTGCTGCACAGAGGAATTATGTCCTTGATGCACCACTAGGTGACAGACCTATTGCAGGAGCGGATGCTGACGTTATGAACGTTTGGCTAGCTAAATATGACGACTACTTGATAGTTTAGTGCACCATGCTTAACGGCTTAGAATCGGGACTTCAAAGACGTTTTGAACGTCATGGACCATATGAGATGTTCCAGGAGTTGAAGTTAATATTTCAAGCAAATACCCGAGTTGAGAGATATGAAGTCTCCAACAAGTTCTATAGCTAAAAGATGGAGGAGAATCGCTCAACTAGTGAGCATGTCCTCAGATTGTCTGGGTACTACAATCGCTTGAATCAAGTGGGAGTTAATCTTCCAGATAAGATAGTTATTGACAGAATTCTCTAGTCACCATCACCAAGTTAGTAGAACTTCGTGATGAACTATAGTATGCAAGGGATGACGAAAACGAATCCCGAGCTTTTCATGATGATGAAATCGATGAAGGTAGAAATCAAGAAAGAGCATCAAGTGTTGATGGTTGACAAGATCACTAGTTTCAAGAAAAGGGCAAAGGGAAAAAGGGGAACTTCAAGAAAAACAGCAAGCAAGTTGCTGCTCATGTGAAGAAGCCCAAGTCTGGTCCTAAGCCTGAGACTAAGTGCTTCTACTGCAAAGGGACTGGTCACTAGAAGCGGAACTACCCCAAGTGATTGGCGGATAAGAAGGATGGCAAAGTGAACATAAGTATATTTGATATACATGTTATTGATGTGTACTTTACTAGTGTTTATAGCAACCCCTCAGTATTTGATGCTAGTTCAGTTGCTAAGAGTAGTAATTCGAAACGGGAGTTGCAGAATGAACATAGACTAGTTAAGGGTGAAGTGACGATGTGTGTTGGAAGTGGTTCCAAGATTGATATGATCATCATCGCACACTCCCTATACTTTCGGGATTAGTGTTGAACCTAAATAAGTGTTATTTGGTGTTTGCGTTGAGCATGAATATGATTTGATCATGTTTATTGTAATACTGTTATTCATTTAAGTAAAAGAATAAATTGTTGTTCTGTTTACATGAATAAAACCTTATATGGTTACACACCTAATGAAAATGGTTCATTGGATCTCGATCGTAGTGATACACATATTCATAATATTGAAACCAAAAGATGCAAAGTTAATAATGATAGTGCAACTTATTTGTGGCACTGCCGTTTAGGTCATATTGGTGTAAAGCGCATGAAGAAACTCCATGCTGATGGGTTTTCAGAATCACTTGATTATGAATCACTTGATGCTTGCGAACCATGCCTCATGGGCAAGATGACTAAAACGCCATTCTCCGGAACAATGGAGCGAGCAACTGACTTATTGGAAATAATACATACTGATGTATGCGATCCGATGAGTGTTGAGGCTTGCGGCGGGTATCGTTATTTTCTGACCTTCACAGATGATTTAAGTAGATATGGGTATATCTACTTGATGAAACATAAGTCTGAAACATTTGAACAGTTCAAAGAATTTCAAAGTGAAGTGGAAAATCATCGTGACAAGAAGATAAGGTTTCCATGATCTGATCGCGGAGACGAATATTTGAGTTACGAGTTTGGTCTTCAATTAAAACAATATGGAATAGTTTCACAAATTCATGCCACCTGGAACACCACAGCACAATGGTGTGTCCGAACGTCATAACCATACTTTATTGGATATAGTGCAATCTATGATGTTTCTTACCGACATACCACTATCGTTTTGGGGTTATGCATTAAAGACAGCTGCATTCACGTTTAAAAGGGCACCATCTAAGTCCGTTGAGATGACACAATCTGAACTGTGGTTTGGCAAGAAACCAAAGTTGTCGTTTCTTAAAGTTTGGGATTGTGATGCTTATATGAAAAGGTTTCATCCTGATAAGCTCAAAACCAAATCGGAGAAATATGTCTTCATAGGATACCCAAAGGAAACTGTTGGGTACACCTTCTATCACAGATCTGAAGGCAAGACATTCGTTGCTAAGAATGGATCCTTTCAAGAGAAGGAGTTTCTCTCGAAAGGAGTGGGAGGAAAGTAGAAAACTTGATAAGGTAATTGTACCTTCTCCCTTATTGGAAAGTAGTTCATCACAAAAAATCTGTTCTTGTGACTACTACACCAATTAGTGAGGAAGCTAATGATGATGATCATGTAACTTCAGATCAAGTTACTACCAAATCTCGTAGGTAAACCAGAGTGAGATCCGCACCAGTGTGGTACGGTAATCCTGTTTTGGAAGTCATGTTACTAGACCATGACGAACTTGCGAACTATGAGGAAGCGATGATGAGCCCAGATTCCGCGAAATGGTTTGAGGCCATGAAATCTGAGATATGATCCATGTATGAGAACAAAGTTTGGATTTTGGTTGACTTGCCCGATGATTGGCAAGCAATTGAGAATAAATGGATCTTCAAGAGGAAGACGGACGCTGATAGTAGTGTTACTATCTACAAAGCTAGAATTGTCGCAAAAGGTTTTCGACAAGTTCAAGGTGTTGACTACAATGAGAGTTTCTCACTCGTATCTATGCTTGAGTCTGTCCGAATCATGTTAGTAATTGCCGTATTTTATGAAATCTGGCAAATGGATAAACAAAACTGCATTCCTTAATGGATTTATTAAAGAAGAGTTGTATATGATGCAACCAGAAGGTTTTGTCAATCCGAAAGGTGCTAACAAAATGTGCAAGCTCCAGCGATCCATCTGTGGACTGGTGCAAGCATCTCGGAGTTGGAATATACGCTTTGATGAGTTGATTAAAGCATATAGTTTTATACAGACTTGTGGTGAAGCCTGTATTTACAAGAAAGTGAGTGGGAGCACTACAGCATTTCTGATAAGTATATGTGAATGACATATTGTTGATCGGAAATAATGTAGAATTATTTTGTAAAGCATAAAGGAGTGTTTGAAAGGAGTTTTTCAAAGAAATACTTCGGTGAAGCTGCTTACATATTGAGCTTCAAGATCTATAGAGATAGATCAAGATGCTTGATAAGTTTTTTCAATGAGTACATACCTTGACAAGATTTTGAAGTAGTTCAAAATGGAGCAGTCAAAGAAAGAGTTCTTGCCTGTATTACAAGGTGTGAAGTTGAGTAAGACTCAAAGCCCGACCCACGGCAGAAGATAGAAAGAGAATGAAAGTCATTCCCTATGCCTTGGCCATAGGTTCTATAAAGTATGTCATGCTGTGTACCAGATCTATTGTATACCCTGCACTGATTTGGCAAGGGAGTACAATAGTGATCTAGGAGTAGATCACTGGACAACGGTCAGAATTATCCTTAGTGAAATAAGGATACGTTTCTCGATTATGGACGTGACAAAAAGGTTCGTCATAAAGGGTTACGTCGATGCAAGTTTTTGACACTGATCCAGATGATTCTAAGTCCCAATCTAGATACATACTGAAAGTGGGAGCAATTAGCTAGAGTAGCTCCGTGTAGAGCATTGTAGACATAGAATTTTGCAAAATACATACGGATCTGAATTTGGCAGGCCCGTTGACTAAATTTCTCTCACAAGCAAAACATGATCACTCTTTGGGTGTTAATCACATAGCGATGTGAACTAGATTATTGAATCTAGTAAACCCTTTGGGTGTTAGTCACATGGAGATGTGAACCAATCACATAAAGATGTGAATTATTGGTGTTAATCACATAGCGATGTGAACTAGATTATTGACTCTAGTGCAAGTGGGAGACTGAAGGAAATATGCCCTAGAGGCAATAATAAAGTTATTATTTATTTCCTTATTTCATGATAAATGTTTATTATTCATGCTAGAATTGTATTAACCGGAAACATAATACATGTGTGAATACATAGACAAACAGAGTGTCACTAGTATGCCTCTACTTGACTAGCTCGTTAATCAAAGATGGTTATGTTTCCTAACCATGGACAAAGAGTTGTTATTTGATTAACGGGATCACATCATTAGTTGAATGATCTGATTGACATGACCCATTCCATTAGCTTAGCACCCGATCGTTTAGTATGTTGCTATTGCTTTCTTCATGACTTATACATGTTCCTATGACTATGAGATTATGCAACTCCCGTTTGCCGGAGGAACACTCTGTGTGCTACCAAACGTCACAACGTAACTGGGTGATTATAAAGGAGCTCTACAGGTGTCTCCAAAGTTACATGTTGGGTTGGCGTATTTCGAGATTAGGATTTGTCACTCCGATTGTCGGAGAGGTATCTCTGGGCCCTCTCGGTAATGCACATCACTTAAAGCCTTGCAAGCATTGCAACTAATGAGTTAGTTGTGGGATGATGTATTACGGAACGAGTAAAGAGACTTGCCGGTAACGAGATTGAACTAGGTATTGGATACCGACGATCGAATCTCAGGCAAGTAACATACCAATGACAAAGGGAACAACGTATGTTGTTATGCGGTCTGACCGATAAAGATCTTCGTAGAATATGTAGGAGCCAATATGGGCATCCAGGTCCCGCTATTGGTTATTGACCGGAGACGTGTCTCGGTCATGTCTACATTGTTCTTGAACCGTAGGGTCCGCACGCTTAACGTTACGATGACAGTTATATTATGAGTTTATCAGTTTTGATGTACCGAAGGAGTTCGGAGTCCCAGATGAGATCGGGGACATGACGAGGAGTCTCGAAATGGTCGAGACGTAAAGATCGATATATTGGACGACTATATTCGGACATCGGAAAGGTTCTGAGTGGTTCGGGTATTTTTCGGAGTACCGGGGAGTTACGGGAATACGGGGGAAAAGTATTGGGCCTTATTGGGCCATACGGGAAAGAGAGAGGGGCTGCCTAGGGCAGACCGCGCCCCCCCCCAAGGCCTAGTCCGAATTGGACTAGGGGGAGGGGCTGCGCCCCCTCCTTCCTTCCCTTCTCCTTTCCCCTTCCTTGTCTCCTACTCCTACTACATGGAAGGAATCCTAGTTGGACTAGGAAAAGGGGAATCCTACTCCCGGTGGGAGTAGGACTCCCTAGGGCGCGCCATAGAGAGGGCCGGCCCTCCCCTCCTCCACTCCTTTATATACGGGGGCAGGGACACCCCATAGACACAAGTTGATCTTCGTGATCGTTCCTTAGCCATGTGCGGTGCCCCCCTCCACCATATTCCACCTCGGTCATATTGTAGCGGTGCTTAGGCGAAGCCCTGCGACGGTTGAACATCAAGATCGTCACCACGCTGTTGTGCTTGTTGGGTAACGTAGCAGAAATTCAAAATTTTCCTACGTGTCACCAAGATCTATCTATGGAGAAACCAGCAACGAGGGGAAGGAGAGTGCATCTACATACCCTTGTAGATCGCTAAGCGGAAGCGTTCAAGAGAACGGGGTTGAAGGAGTCGTACTCGTCGTGATTCAGATCACCGGAGATCCTAGTGCCGAACGGACGGCACCTCCACGTTCAACACACGTACAGCCCGGTGACGTCTCCCACGCCTTGATCCAGCAAGGAGAGAGGGAGAGGTTGAGGAAGACTCCATCCAGCAGCAGCACAACGGCGTGGTGGTGGTGGAGGAGCGTGGCAATCCCGCAGGGCTTCGCCAAGCACCATGGGAGAGGAGGAGTAGGGAGAGAGGTAGGGCTGCACCAAGAGGGAGAGAACTCATGTGTTGGGCTGCTCCAAAACCTCCAATATATATAGGGGGAGAGGGGGCTGCACCCCCTTTAGGGTTTCCCACCCCAAGGGGTGCGGCCAAGGGGGGAGGAGTGCCTCCCAAGTCAAGTGGAGGCCTCCCCCTTTAGGGTTTTCCCCTTCCCATGCGCATGGGCCTTGGGGGGGCTGGTGCCCCTGGCCCATTAAGGCTAGGGCGCCCCCCTACAGACCATGCTACTATATTGGACGTGGTGGAACAATTTCCGGACCTCCGGACCCCTCCGGAATCCTCCGGAACCTTCTGGAAGCTTCCCGGTACAATACCGAAAAAACCCGAACTTTTTCCCGGAACCCGAACAACAACTTTCCATATATAAATCTTTACCTCCGGACCATTCCGGAACTCCTCGTGACGTCCGGGATCTCATCCGGGACTCCGAACAACATTCGGTAACCACATACAAGCTTCCTTTATAACCCTAGCGTCACCGAACCTTAAGTGTGTAGACCCTACGGGTTTGGGAGACATGTAGACATGACCGAGACGTTCTCCGGTCAATAACCAACAGCGGGATCTGGATACCCATGTTGGCTCCCACATGTTCCACGATGATCTCATCGGATGAACCACGATGTCAAGGACTTAATCAATCCCGTATACAATTCCCTTTGTCTAGCGGTATTATACTTGCCCGAGATTCGATCGTCGGTATACCGATACCTTGTTCAATCTCGTTACCGGCAAGTCTCTTTACTCGTTCCGCAACACATCATCCCGTGATCAACTCCTTGATCACATTGTGCACATTATGATGATGTCCTACCGAGTGGGCCCAGAGATACCTCTCCGTTTACACGGAGTGACAAATCCCAGTCTCGATTCGTGCCAACCCAACAGACACTTTCGGAGATACCTGTAATGCACCTTTATAGTCACCCAGTTACGTTGTGACGTTTGGTACACCCAAAGCATTCCTACGGTATCCGGGAGTTGCACAATCTCATGGTCTAAGGAAAAGATACTTGACATTAGAAAAGCTTTAGCATACGAACTACACGATCTTTGTGCTAGGCTTAGGATTGGGTCTTGTCCATCACATCATTCTCCTAATGATGTGATCCCGTTATCAACGACATCCAATGTCCATAGCCAGGAAACCATGACTATCTGTTGATCACAACGAGCTAGTCAACTAGAGGCTCACTAGGGACATATTGTGGTCTATGTATTCACACGTGTATTACGATTTCCGGATAATACAGTTATAGCATGAATAAAAGACTATTATCATGAACAAAGAAATATAATAATAACCAATTTATTATTGCCTCTAGGGCATATTTCCAACAGTCTCCCACTTGCACTAGAGTCAATAATCTAGTTCACATCGCCATGTGATTAACACTCACAGGTCACATCGCCATGTAACCAACATCCAAAGAGTTTACTAGAGTCAATAATCTAGTTCACATCACTATGTGATTAACACTCAATGAGTTCTGGGTTTGATCATGTTGCTTGTGAGAGAGGTTTTAGTCAACGGGTCTGAACCTTTCAGATCCGTGTGTGCTTTACAAATCTTTATGTCATCTCCTAGATGCAGCTACCACGCTCTATTTGGAGCTATTCCAAATAACTGTTCTACTTGGAGCTATTCTAAATTGTTGCTCCATTATACGTATCCGGTATCTCTACTCAGAGCTATCCGGATAGGTGTTAAGCTTGCATCGTCGTAACTCTTTACGTCCAACTCTTTATCACCTCCATAACCGAGAAAATTCCTTAGTCCACTAGTTACTAAGGATAACTTTGACCGTTGTACTGTGATCCATTCTTGGATCACTCTTGTACCCCTTGACTGACTCATGGCAAGGAACACTTTAGGTGCGGTACACAGCATAGCATACTGTAGGGCCTACGTCTTAAGCATAGGGGACGACCTTCGTCCTTTCTCTCTATTCTGCCGTGGTCGAGCTTTAAGTCTTAACTCCGTACCTTACAACTCAGGCAAGAACTCCTTCTTTGACTGGTCCATCTTGAACACCTTCAAGATCATGTCAAGGTATGTGCTCATTTGAAAGTACCATTAAGCGTTTTGATCTATCCTTATAGATCTTGATGCTCAATGCTCAAGTAGCTTAATCCAGGCTTTCCATTGAAAAACACTTTCCAAATAACCCTATATGCTTTCCAGAAATCATTTCTGATCATCAACATGTCAACAACATATACTCATCAGAAATTCTATAGTGCTCCCACTCACTTCTTTGGAAATACAAGTTTCTCATAAACTTTGTATACACCAAAATCTTTGATCATCTCATCAAAGCGCACATTCCAACTCTGAGATGCTTACTCCAGTCCTTAGAAGGATTGCTGGAGCTAGCACACCTTTTAGTATCCTTAGGATCGACAAAACCTTTCTGATTGTATTACATACAACCTTTCCTTACGAAAGTTGGCAAGGAAACTCGTTTTGACATCCATCTGCCAGATTTCATAAATGCAGCTTATGCTAACATGATTCCGACGGACTTAAGCATCGCTACGGATGAGAAAATATCATCGTAGTCAACTCCTTGAACTTGTGAAAAACTCTTCGCCACAAGTCGAGCTTCATAGATGGTGACATTACCATCCACGTCCGTCTTCTTCTTAAAAAATCCATTTATCTCAATGGCTTGCCGGTCATTGGGCAAGTCTGCCAAAGTCCATGCTTTGTTCTGATACATGGATCCTATCTCGGATTTCATGGTTTCTTAACCATTTGTCGGAATTTGGGCCCACCATCGCTTCTCCATAGCTCGTAGGTTCATTGTTGTCTAGCAACATGACCTTCAAGACAGGATTACTGTACCACTCTGAAGTAGTACGTATCCTTGTCACCCTACGAGGTACGGTAGTGACTTGATCCAAAACTTCATGATCAATATCATAAGCTTCCACTTCAATTGGTGTAGGTGCCACGGGAACAACTTCCTGTGCCCTGCTACACACTGGTTGAAGTGATGGTTCATTAACCATATCAAGTCTCTACCATCCTCCCACTCAACTTTTCGAGAGAAACCTTTCCTCGAGAAAGGACCCGATTCAAGAAACAATTCATATTGCTTTCGGATCTGAATTAGGAGGTATACCCAACTGTTTTGGGTGTCCTATGAAGATGCATTTTATCCGCTTTGGGTTCAAGCTTATCAATCCTGAAACTTTTGCACATAAGCGTCGCAGCCCCAAACCTTTAAGAAACGACAACTTAGGTTTCTCTAAACCATAATTCATATGGTGTCATCTCAACGGAATTACGTGGTGCCCTATTTAAAGTGAATGTGGTTGTCTCTAATGCCTAACCCATGAACAATAGTGGTAATTCGATAAGAGACATCATGGTACGCATCATATCCAATAGGGTGCAACTATGATGTTCGGACACACCATCACACTATGGTGTTCCAGGCGGTATTAATTGCGAAACAATTTCCACAATGTCTTAATTGTGTGCCAAAACTCGTAACTCAGATATTCATCTCTATGATCATATCATAGACATTTTATCCTCTTGTCACAATGATCTTCTACTTCACTCTGAAATTACTTGAACCATTCAATAATTCAGACTTGTGTTTCATCAAGTAAATATTCTCAACATCTACTCGAATCATCTGTGAAGTAAGAACATAACGATATTCACTGCATGCCTCAGCACTCATTGGACTGCACACATCAAAATGTGTTACTTCCAACAAGTTGCTATCTTGTTCCATCTTACTGAAAACGAGGCTTTTCAGTCATCTTGCCCATGTGGTATGATTTGCATATCTCAAGTGATTCAAAATCAAGTGAGTCCAAACGATCCATCTGCATGGAGTTTCTTCATGCGTATACACCAATAGACATGGTTCGCATGTCTCAAACTTTTCAAAAACGAGTGAGTCCAAAGATCCATCAACATGGAGCTTCTTCATGCGTTTTATACCATTATGACTTACATGGCAGTGCCACAAGTAAGTGGTACTATCATTACTATCTTATATCTTTTGGCATGAAAATGTGTATCACTACGATCGAGATTCAATAAACCATTCCTTTAGGTGCAAGACCATTGAAGGTATTATTCAAATAAATAGAGTAACCATTATTCTCCTTAAATGAATAACCGTATTGCGATAGACATAATCCAATCATGTCTATGCTCAACGCAAACACCAAATGACAATCATTCAGGTTTAATACTAATATTGATGGTAGAGGGAGCGTGCGATGGTTGATCACATCAAACTTGGAAATACTTCCAACACATATCGTCAGCTCACCTTTAGCTAGTCTCCGTTTATTCCGTAGCTCTTTTATTTCGAGTTACTAACACTTAGCAACTGAACCGGTATCTTATACCCTGGTGCTACTAGGAGTACTAGTAAAGTACACATTAACATAATGTATATCCAATATACTTCTATCGACCTTGCCAGCCTTCTCATCTACCAAGTATCTAGGGTAATTCTGCTCCAGTGGATGTTCCTCTTATTACAGAAGCACTTAGTCTCAGGTTTGGGTTCAACCTTGGGTTTCTTCACTAGAGCAGCAGCTGATTTGCCATTTGATGAAGTATCCCTTCTTGCCCTTGCCCTTCTTGAAACTAGTGGTTTCACCAACCATCAACAATTGATGCTCCTTCTTGATTTCTACTTTCGCGATGTCAAACAACGCGAATACCTCAAGGATCATCATCTCTATCCTTGATATATCATAGTTCATCACAAAGCTCTAGCAGCTTGGTGGTAATGACTTTGGAGAAACATCACTATCTCATCTGGAAGATCAACTCCCACTCGATTCAAGTGATTGTTGCACTCAGACAATCTGAGCACAAGCTCAACGATTGAGCTTTTCTCCCTTAGTTTGCAGGCTAAGAAAATCGTCGGAGGTCTCATACCTCTTGACGTGGGCACGAGCCTGAAATCCCAATTTCAGCCCTCGAAACATCTCATATGTTCCGCGATGTTTCGAAAAACGTCTTTGGTGCCTCAACTCTAAACCGTTTAACTGAACTATCACGTAGTTATCAAAACGTGTATGTCCGATGTTCGCAACATCCACAAACGACGTTTGGGGTTCAGCACACTGAGCAGTGCATTAAGGACATAAGCTTTCTACTGTCCGCATAATTGCTACTATCAACTTTCAACTATATTTTCTCTAGGAACATATCTAAAACAGTAGAACTAAAGCGCGAGCTACGACATAATTTGCAAAATCCTTTTGACTATGTTCAGGATAATTAAGTTCATCTTATGAACTCCCACTCAGATAGACATCCCTCTGGTCATCTAAGTGATTACATGATCCGAGTCAACTAGGCCGTGTCCGATCATCACGTGAGACGGACTAGTCATCATCGGTGAACATCTTCATGTTGATCGTATCTACTATACGACTCATGCTCGACCTTTCGGTCTCCGTGTTCCGAGGCCATGTCTGTACATGCTAGGCTCGTCAAGTTAACCCTAAGTGTTTTCGCGTGTGTAAATCTGTCTTACACCCGTTGTATGTGAACGTAAGAATCCATCACACCCGATCATCACGTGGTGCTTAGAAGCGACGAACTGTAGCAACGGTGCACAGTTAGGGGAGAACACTTCTTGAAATTGTTGTAAGGGATCATCTTATTTACTACCGTCGTTCTAAGCAAACAAGATGCATAAACATGATAAACATCACATGCAATCAAATAGAGTAGTGACATGATATGGCCAATATCATATAGCTCCTTTGATCTTCATCTTCGGGGCTCCATGATCATCTTGTCACCGGCATGACACCATGATCTCCATCATCATGATCTCCATCATCGTGTCTTCATGAAGTTGTCACGCCAACGACTACTTCTACTTCTATGACTAACGCGTTTAGCAATAAAGTAAAGTAGTTTACATGGCGTTCTTCAATGACACGCAGGTCATACAATAAATAAAGACAACTCCTATGGCTCCTGCCGGTTGTCATACTCATCGACATGCAAGTCGTGATTCCTATTACAAGAACATGATCAATCTCATACATCACATATCATTCATCACATTCTTCTTGGCCATATCACATCACATAGCATACCCTGCAAAAACAAGTTAGACGTCCTCTAATTGTTGTTTGCATGTTTTACGTGGCTGCTATGGGTTTCTAGCAAGAACGTTTCTTACCTACGCAAAACCACAACGTGATATGCCAATTGCTATTTACCCTTCATAAGGACCCTTTTCATCGAATCCGTTCCGACTAAAGTGGGAGAGACTGGCACCCGCTAGCCACCTTATGCACCAAGTGCATGTCAGTCGGTGGAACCTGTCTCACGTAAGAGTACGTGTAAGGTCGGTCCGGGCCGCTTCATCCCACAATACCGTCGAAACAAGATTGGACTAGTAACGGTAAGCATATTGAACAAAATCAACGCCCACAACTACTTTGTGTTCTACTCGTGCAAAGAATCTACGCAATAGACCTAGCTCATGATGCCACTGTTGGGGAACGTAGCAGAAATTCAAAATTTTCCTACGTGTCACCAAGATCTATCTATGGAGAAACCAGCAACGAGGGGAAGGAGAGTGCATCTACATACCCTTGTAGATCGCTAAGCGGAAGCGTTCAAGAGAACGGGGTTGAAGGAGTCGTACTCGTCGTGATCCAAATCACCGGAGATCCTAGTGCCGAACGGACGGCACCTCCGCGTTCAACACACGTACAGCCCGGTGACGTCTCCCACGCCTTGATCCAGCAAGGAGAGAGGGAGAGGTTGAGGAAGACTCCATCCAGCAGCAGCACAACGGCGTGGTGGTGGTGGAGGAGCGTGGCAATCCCGCAGGGCTTCGCCAAGCACCATGGGAGAGGAGGAGTAGGGAGAGAGGTAGGGCTGCACCAAGAGGGAGAGAACTCATGTGTTGGGCTGCTCCAAAACCTCCAATATATATAGGGGGAGAGGGGGCTGCGCCCCCTTTAGGGTTTCCCACCCCAAGGGGTGCGGCCAAGGGGGGAGGAATGCCTCCCAAGTCAAGTGGAGGCCTCCCCCTTTAGGGTTTTCCCCTTCCCATGCGCATGGGCCTTGGGGGGGCTGGTGCCCCTGGCCCATTAAGGCTAGGGCGCCCCCCTACAGCCCATGCTACTGTATTGGACGTGGTGGAACAATTTCCGGACCTCCGGACCCCTCCGGAATCCTCCGGAACCTTCTGGAAGCTTCCCGGTACAATACCGAAAAAACCCGAACTTTTCCCGGAACCCGAACAACAACTTTCCATATATAAATCTTTACCTCCGGACCATTCCGGAACTCCTCGTGACGTCCGGGATCTCATCCGGGACTCCGAACAACATTCGGTAACCACATACAAACTTCCTTTATAACCCTAGCGTCACCGAACCTTAAGTGTGTAGACCCTACGGGTTCGGGAGACATGTAGACATGACCGAGACGTTCTCCGGTCAATAACCAACAGCGGGATCTGGATACCCATGTTGGCTCCCACATGTTCCACGATGATCTCATCGGATGAACCACGATGTCAAGGACTCAATCGATCCCGTATACAATTCCCTTTGTCTAGCGGTATTTACTTGCCCGAGATTCGATCGTCGGTATACCGATACCTTGTTCAATCTCGTTACCGGCAAGTCTCTTTACTCGTTCCGTAACACATCATCCCGTGATCAACCCCTTGGTCACATTGTGCACATTATGATGATGTCCTACCGAGTGGGCCCAGAGATACCTCTCCGTTTACACGGAGTGACAAATCCCAGTCTCGATTCGTGCCAACCCAACAGACACTTTCGGAGATACCTGTAATGCACCTTTATAGTCACCCAGTTACGTTGTGACGTTTGGTACACCCAATGCATTCCTACGGTATCCGGGAGTTGCACAATCTCATGGTCTAAGGAAAAGATACTTGACATTAGAAAAGCTTTAGCATACGAACTACACGATCTTTGTGCTAGGCTTAGGATTGGGTCTTGTCCATCACATCATTCTCCTAATGATGTGATCCCGTTATCAACGACATCCAATGTCCATAGCCAGGAAACCATGACTATCTGTTGATCACAACGAGCTAGTCAACTAGAGGCTCACTAGGGACATATTGTCGTCTATGTATTCACACGTGTATTACGATTTCCGGATAATACAGTTATAGCATGAATAAAAGACTATTATCATGAACAAAGAAATATAATAATAACCAATTTATTATTGCCTCTAGGGCATATTTCCAACAGTGCTGACGGAACTCCTCCCCGATGCTTTGCTGGATCGGAGCCCGGGGAGCGTCATCGAGATGAGCGTGTGCCAAGAACTCGGAGGTGCCGGAGTAACGGTGCTTGGATCGGTTGGACCGGGAAGACGTACGACTACTTCCTCTATGTTGCGTCAACGCTTCCGCTTCGGACTACGAGGGTACGTAGACAACACTCTCCCCTCTCGTTGCTATGCATCACCATGATCTTGCGTGTGCGTAGGAATTTTTTTGAAATTACTACGTTCCCCAACACAAAGTTGCTAAAATCTACCAAGAACTAAAATTGGGAAAAGGATAAGTTTTATTTGGTCAAGTAGTCTAATCACCCCCCCCCCCTCTAGACATACTTTCGATCCTACAAGTGGTATCAGCGCTTTGGTTTCCATTTGCTTTGATTTCCATAGCTTTTGGTAGTCATAGCCTTGGTTTCACAACCTAGGAGAGTATGGCGTCTAGCGAGGGAAATTACCACCGTAGAGGTCCTTACTTTGATGGTACTAATTTTGCTAGTTGGAAGCATAAGATGAAATGCATATTCTTGGACATAACCCCGCCGTATGGGATATTATGTGTATTGGCTTGCAAGGTGAATTATTTGATGGGAGAGAACCGAACCGTGAAGCTACCGCGGAAGAGTTGAAGATGCTGCAATACAATGCTCAAGCTTGTGATATCCTCTTCAACGGATTGTGCCCCGAAGAATTCAACAAAATCAGCCGTCTTGAGAATGCAAAGGAAATTTGGGATACTTTGATTGATATGCACGAAGGTGCCGACTCCGTCAAGGAATCCAAGTTGCATGTGCTTCAAAGTCAGCTTGACAAGTTCAAAATGAAGGATGGTGAAGGTGTCGCTGAAATGTACTCTAGGCTTGATCTTATCACAAATGAGATCGCCGGCTTAGGAAGTGAAGAGATGACCGACAAATTCATCATCAAGAAGATCCTAAGAGCTTTGGACGGAAAATATGACACCGTATGCACATTGATCCAAATGATGCCCAATTACAAAGATCTCAAGCCAACGGAAGTCATTGGAAGAATTGTTGCTCATGAGATGTCACTCAAGGATAAGGAGGAGCTCCATAAAAAGTCAAGTGGTGCTTACAAAGCCTCATGTGAAGCTCCCACATCATCAAGTGAGAAACAAACCTTCAATGAAGAATTGAGCCTAATGGTGAAGAACTTCAACAAGTTCTACAAGAGTAGAAGCAAAGAGAGAAGTTCCAAGTCAAGGTCCTACAATGACAAAAGATCTTCTAGTCGAGAGCGAAATTGCTACAATTGTGGAAGACCCGGACACTATTCCAATGAGTGTACGACACCCTACAAGAGAAGAGAAGATTCTCCAAAAAGAAGAAGTAGAAGAGAAGAATCACCATCAAGAGAGAGAAGGAGTAGAGATGATCATTATGAACGAAGAACATCTCGGAGAAGCAAGGATTCGAAAAGAAAGGACAAGTCATCAAGGAGCTACACAAAATGAAGACATCAAGCTCATGTTGGTGAATGGGTATCCGGCTCCGACTCCGAAAATCACTCTGAGAGAAGCTATCACTCCGACTCCGAATATACTCAAGATGAAGGTGTTGCCGGTCTAGCACTTGTGTCAACCAACTCCTACGACATATTTGATTCACCAAATGAAGGACTTGGAAGATGCTTCATGGCTAAAGGCCCAAAGGTATCACACCCCAAGTATGTTGATTTCAATAGTGATGAAGATGACTTGTTAGGTGATGATGATTTACTTGTTGACAACTCTCGTGATGAATACTATGATGAAACGTCAATTAATCATGCTAATCAAGATAAAATGAATGACAATTATAAGGAGAAGATTGAGTTTCTAACTAAAGAACTAAACACTCTTAAGTTAGCTCTTGAAACTATCTTAGGAGATCATCGAGAACTTTGAAGGACTCGTGAGAAATTACGTTTTGAAAAGCTCAACCTTGAGCAAGAGCATGAGTTCTTAAAGGAAATCAATGATGATCTTCGCAAGAAAAGTTCTTCTTACATTGCCAAGTGTTTACTCTTATCCACTTACATGCCTCAAGTCAAGTCTAGTAACAAGAACAAGAAAGATTCTTCCTCTAGTAGTAACAATAATCATGCTAAATCCAATGTTGTTGCTTCTAGTAGTTATCTTGATTCCACTAATGATTCTCTTAGCCAAGTTACACTTGAGCAAGAAAATAGCTTATTGAAGGGAATTATAGAGAAAAGTGTTTACAAGAGCCTTTCCAGGAGTAAGTAATTCGAGGAAATTGTACGCAAGCAAGGAAGGCACCGGAAGAACCAAGGTGTTGGTTTTGAACAAAAGTTCAATGCCAATGGAGTTGAGTAGGAAGAAGATCAATACCCCAAGACGAAGTTTGTTCCTCAACAAAAGAAGTATGATCCTACTTCCTTCAAAGGGACACAAGCTCAAGACGATCTTCCACCACAAGACCACAAGCAAAAAGGCAAGGATAAGCTTCAAGAGGAAATTGATGCATTTGAAGAAGCACCCAAGGCCTTGGTCAAGTGGGTTCCCAAGACTACATCAAGTTCTACTTCATCAAGTACGACTACAACTCCAAGGATTCCCATCAAGATAATGTGGATCCCAAAGAAGAAGAACTAGAGAATTCCTGAGGGTGACTCCGCCAACATACTTCACTCTTATCATTTTGGCAAGAACAAGTGCAATCAACTTCCACATCTTGCACTAGTTCAAGGAGTCACAAACCCTCTTGTTGGTAAGGCAAGGGACAAGGTAACCTAATGCTATCATAGACATCATCTTGTGTGTGCATCACTCTATGTCTATGGATATCCTTGTTTGTTCCTTGTGGGACTAACCCGTGTAGGTATTGAAAGTGCAACTCACTCCAAAGGATTGCTCCAAATGATCTACATCAACATTGAGCATCCACATCTTCAACACCTACATGAAGTCATCATCGACAAAACCCAAGGTTAGTTCATCCCTCTTAGGGGGGATCTCACATCTAGGGGGAGCTTTACTCTAACAATTGAGTTAAAGCAGCTCTAATGGTGTGAACACAACAACACTTTATGTAAAAGTGGTAACCCCACTTGTGCTTAAACGATGAGTATGACCTATGATCAAATGTTCTCATTTGACTCCTAAGTCAATATACTCATATATAGATGACCTAGTCATCGCCAATTGCTTGATAGATGCTAGAATTCGTTGTGCATGCTTTGCCACATATTTCATTTGCCATTTTATTGTGTGAGAATGTTGGTTGCGTAATTTACTCATTCGAGGACATCCACTAGTTGTTTTGATTGCTTGGTTCCTTTTTCTTTTGCCAAGTGGATGGACAAGAATGCCTAAGAACCTTCTCTAGCTATCTATGCTTTTCTTGTCTCAAACTCTATTCATGCTACATCACAAAGTTTGATCAAGTCAGATTCGAACCACTCTGTGTGAGGAGCACTCGGAGTCCCCGATTCGTCATAGACTTAAACTTCCAAAACTTCTTTGTGCGTTTCGGTCTGACCGATTCATCCATTTCGGTCATATCGAGATCACTAAGTCGATCTAGGTTTTCAATCTCGGTGCAACCGATTTGAACTTTTCGGTCACACCGAGTTGTTCCACTCGGTCACACTGACAGGGTCAGGCTATATATATATATCCCCGGGCCAAAATTTGGAAAATTTTCTGAACCCCTTCGCCCGCGCTCAGCCTGCTCTGCCTCCCTGGGTCTCCAGATCGTCCTCCTCATCGCCAGCTACCTCCCGCCGCTGGTCTCCGCCGCCGTCAACAGAAATCGTCTCCACCGTTGCCGCCGTAGCAGGTCCATCTCCGCACTTAGGGTATGGACTTGATCCTTGTGCTAATCTCACTCCGATTCCTAGCACATTGTTTTGCCATGCATCTTACCATGATTGAGATCACTCTATCCAGCGAAATCACTCTGTAGTTTAGTTGTGGATTGAAAATTTAGGGTTAGGTTTCCGCCAAAATCATCTCGGACCAACCAAGTTGTTGAAATTGGTTCCACCGATTTGGCTAAGGACATTGCACATGTGATTCTCGGTCTGACCGAGAATTGCAAATCGGTGTGACCGAGTTCAATTCTTTGTGAAACCCTAGCAGTCTCGGTGCCACCGAACTATGACTCGGTCTGACCGAGTTCACTAGTTTTGGTTCCAAAAGCTGCTTCGGTATCACCGAGTTTTCAAATCGGTAGATCCGAAATGCTTTCTATGGAAAACTAAAACTAAGTTTTTGACTCATTCTTTTGCAAAAACCTTTGTACTTTGTGATGCTCATCTATATCTATTCATAGGGTCTGCTGTTAGTGCTTGCATCATGTCAGATCAGAGTGACAGTCAGAACAAGTCTGAGAAGCAAGTTAACATGAGTGAGGGCACTAGTCCCTCTAGCAGCTATGATGATGGAAATATGAGTACACCCGGCAACTTGCCTAAGGAAGCCACCAGGACCAGAAAGAAGAGAACCTCAGATTTTGAGGATGAGGACTATGTGGCTGTTGAGGAAGAGGCCACCTCAAAGAGGAAAGTCCTGAAAAAGGAATATGGCACAGCTGCTGCCACTAAGCCAGGAATGAGGACAAAGATTCCTGCCAAGAGAGTTCCTATGTCAAAGGCCAGAACATCCACTCAAGAAACTTTGGGATCTGCACCCAAAGAACAGGTTGTGGTAGAGAAGAAAAGAAAGGAAAGGGTCAAGAAGACCACTGCCAGAGTGCTTGGCAGATCATCAATTATGAGAGATGATCATGAAGAGGAAGAGGTTGCTGCACCAGCACCAGCACCTAAAGCTCAAAAGCTTATGGGAGATGCTATAAGATCAGGGGCTGCTCCATCTAAGCCCAAAGAAGCTCCCAAGGCAGCTACTCCAAAACCCAAAACTGCACCCAAGAGGAGTACAAGGAATATTCTAGCTGCAGAGAAGAACAAGGCCCCAGTGCCTAAAGCTGCTATAGAAGAAGAAGATGATGAGTCACATGTCTTGAGGAAGTTGAAGCCCAAAATTCCAGATCACAATGATGCTCATCCAGTAGCTAAGGACATGAAGCTCAGGAAGGATGCAGGACTCAGACAGTGGAGATTGACTGATCCCTACGCAGTCAGGAGAAGAACTGCTGTGGACTACAGGTTCTATACAAAGGAACAGCAGGACTTCTATAAGACAGTGTTGCTTGACAAGAAGCCTATAGTCTGTGATATGAGATGGGTGGACTGGGAGTACATCAGGGAAAATGAATATCACTATCCTGGAGTCTATGATAGTTTCAAGTCTTGTGGAGTAGAGGACTTTGTTGGGCAGAAGCTCACAAAGTGGAATGATGAGCTTATTATGCAGTTCTACTCCATAGCTCATTTCTACCCAGATGGAAGGATTGTCTGGATGTCTGAAGGTACTAGGTACCAGTCAACAGTTGAAGAATGGGAAAAATTGATCAATGCTCCTAAGGAGAATGAAGATGACTTGGATGTCTATGCCAAGAAGAAGAAGGATCACAACACCATGGCACATATGTACAGAGAGATCCCAGATGCTGCTCTTGAGACACACAAATTTGGATCAATACATTACCTTCTGTCAGGTTTGCCAACAATCAACTGGATCCTCAGGCACACTCTATTGCCAAAGTCAGGTGATCACAAGATGATCAGAGGCCATGCAATTAACCCGCTTCACATATTTGATGTGCCTCAAAAGTTCAAAGTCATGAGCCTAATTGTGGAAACTATAAAGAGAATAGCTCCAGATCAGAAGAGAAGTTGTGGGTATGCCCCATAGATCCAAGAGCTAATCAACTCCAAGATGGGCACTGGCACATATCTCTTGGACAATGAACATCTGCCCATCTACCCAGACTTTGAGGACAACACTGTGGTGATGGATGAGAATGAACCATCTTCTGTGCAAGCACAAGCAAAGAGGGAGAAGGCAAGGACTGGAAAGGCTGCAAAGATGCCAACCATTGATGAGGCATCTCAGTATCTTCTGAAGAGCAAGCAAGATCAGCTTGGCTACTTGATTGCCTCCACTCTGAGGATTGAGAAGGGATTTGCCACCCTGACTCAAAACCGGGAGAGCTTGGAGAGGATCATGGAGCATAAGTTCTATGATTTAGATGTGAAGGTCACTGAGATACATTCAGTTGTTGAGAAACTTCGGGATGAAGTGCAGGAGAATAAGGGCAAGTCTACCACTGATGCTTTTGCTAGAGTGCCCAGAGGACAGAGATCTGCTGCAGTGCCAGTTACAGACACGAGAGCAACTTCATCTGCACCAGCTACAGCTTCAGTGCCACCAGCTCCAACACCCACTCCACCAGCTCCATCTACATCAACTGATGCCTTCGTCCTTGGAGTTTCATCTACACCACCACCTAAAGACCAAGCCTGAGAGTCGATCTAGCACTATGCATTTTTATGAACTTTTTGGTAACTTGTTGCCAAAGGGGGAGAAAATGTATAGATCATAGGCTTCGAGAGAGAGTGTTGCTCTTTGTTCTCTCTTGTTGTTTGGTGGTTGAACTTTGTTATTTGCTTGTTTGAGATACTTTATGCTTTTGTGTGATACTTGGATGATCATGTGTTTGATCATATGCTACCTTAATGCTTGTTGGATGACATTATCCTTTTATATCCCCATATGATCATTCACTTTGCTTGGTGATGAGTGCATGTATTTAATTATTATCATTTTGAGCGCTCCACCAAGATGTATGTGACATGGAAGAGTAACCCATGATCCTAACTCATTGTGCATTTGCAGTCCAAAGCAAATCTTAAACTATGCACAGGGGGAGCTCTTGCTTTTCACATACTTCTCAAAGCGACAATGTTTCTCATTCTTATTATCATTTGTCAAAGCTTTGATCTATATGTCGTCATCAATTACCAAAAAGGGGGAGATTGAAAGTGCAACTATCCCTAGGTGGTTTTGGTAATTCCTAACAACATATAGGTCATTGAGCTAATGCTATTTCAAGATTAATAGTTCAGGAAAGCTCAATGATTGGCATGGCATGGATGAGAAAAGTGGACCCCTCAAAATGCGAAGGACAAAAGGATTGGCTCAAGCTCAAAGCTCAAGACTCTACATTTTCTATTTTAGTGATCCAAGATCACATTGAGTCTATAGGAAAAGCCAATACTATCAAGGAGGGATGAGGTGTTGCTTAATGAGGCTCTTGCTCAAGATGCTTAGTGATATGCTCCAAAGCCCTCAACTACTTTCTCACATCCACATATGACCTAAACCAAAAGTCAAACTCGGCCCCACCGATTCTTTCTATCCGGCGCCACCGAGTTTAGATGTCATAGCCACTGCCACAAACCCTAGGCAAATCGGTCTCACCGATAGGGATCTCGGTCTCACTGAGATAGGATTGTAATCTCTCTGTTTCCCTTCGCAATGTTTCGGTCCCACCGAGATTGCAATGTAAACTCTCTGTTTCCCTTTCGTAACATTTCGGTCTCATCGAAATGAGCGAATCGGTCCCACCGAGTTTACCTGACCAACTCTCTGGTTAACTTATTACCAAAATCGGTCTCACTGAGTTTGTGTAATCGTTCTCACCGAGATTACGTTATGCCCTAACCCTAACCATATCGGTCCTACCGAGTTGCATGTCGGTCCCACCGAAAATCCTAACGGTCACTAGATTTGCTGAATCGGTCCGACCGAGTTTATCAATTCGGTCCCACTGAGATTGGCAAGTTGTGTGTAACGGTTAGATTTTGTGTGGAGGCTATATATACCCCTCCACCTCCTCTTCATTCGTGGAGAGAGCCACCAGAACGAACCTACACTTCCAACTTACTTTTTCTGAGAAAGAACCACCTACACTTGTGTTGAGGCCAAGATATTCCATTCCTATCATATGAATCTTGATCTCTAGCCTTCCCCAAGTTGCTTTCCACTCAAATCTTCTTTCCACCAAATCCATATCCTGTGAGAGAGAGTTGAGTGTTGGGGAGACTATCATTTGAAGCACAAGAGCAAGGAGTTCATCATCAACACACCATTTGTTACTTCTTGGACAGTGGTGTCTCCTAGATTGGCTAGGTGTCACTTGGGAGCCTCCGGTAAGATTGTGGAGTTGAACCAAGGAGTTTGTAAGGGCAAGGAGATCGCCTACTTCATGAAGATGTACCCTAGTGAGGCAAGTCCTTTGTGAGCGACGGCCTTGGTGGGATAGACAATGTTGCTTCTTCATGGACCCTTCGTGGGTGGAGCCCTCCATGGACTTGCGCAGCCGTTACCCTTCACGGGTTGAAGTCTCCATCAACGTGGATGTACGATAGCAGCACCTATCGGAACCACGACAAAAACATATGTGCCTCCTATTGCGTTTGAATCCTCCAAACCCTTCCCTTTACATTCTTGCAAGTTGCATGCTTTACTTTCTGCTGCTCATATACTCTTTGCATGCTTGCTTGAATTGTGTTAAGATTGTTTGACTTGTCCAAAGTTGGTAAAATCTGCCAAGAACTAAAATTGGGAAAAGGATAAGTTTTATTTGGTCAAGTAGTCTAATCACCCCACCCCTCTAGACATACTTTCGATCCTACAGAAATACTTACTCTACTTTGTTGCATCACCCTTTCCTCTTGAAGGGAAAAACCAACGCAAGCTCAAGAGGTAGCAGGGTGCGGTGGTGACATGCCAGGGGTGACACACGGGCCATCTCCTCCTTCTGGAGGTCGAGGTTTGGTGGCTACAAGTTTAGATTTGTAGCTGGATATCTCCAGTGAGGATGGTGCAAGGCTGCCAGATAGCCCGGGCTTTTGGTAGCACCAACAATCTCACATTTGTTTTCTTTGTCTTGGACAACAACAATGGCCTCTTCATTGGTGGTGGCCCACATTGCATCTTGGCAGCTCAGAGCATTGCTAGCACGAGTCAATGTCCGTGTCAGCATTGTGTGCATGATTAGATGTCTTCAGAGGCATACCTTCTCGTCTTGGAGAAACTAGGCTTCATCAACTTTATCAATAGGAGCTATGGAGGGGCCGACTCAGAAAGTGGACGTGACAACACATGGTGGCTTTAGTTTGGTATTACTCTTCGTCTTCGAGTATCGTGTCTCAAAATTCCAAGGTGAAAACCATAGGTGTGATATTAATTGGTTGTACCTGGCAATGCGGTTTTTTCATGCCATTCTCCTTGTTGAAAGATTTCCTTGGAGGTTGCTCGAATTTGCTATTCAGGGTGAAAGCCCTCCAACTTCCTTCAGTGGTTATATTTCGATGATGGGGGCGCCTTGAGTTGTACTAGCTTGGATTTAGAGAACCTTTTTTATCATGGTCTATGTGTTGTCGAGCGTAGTGCCAGGGGTTTCAGGGCCATGCCTTTTTTCCTTTTTAGTTCTGTGAATCCTCAATGTATCGACTTATTTTTTTATATTGTGTTGTTACAGAATATGGGTATAACCGGCTTCCCTTTATCGAAAAACATCCTGAATGCATCACAACCGACTGATAACAAGATTAGATTTGCACGTGTCACATCACGCATCTCAACCACTAGCTACCATACTCCCGCCCTATGTTCTTGTTCTCCTCTAGTGGCTACCGTTGAAGTGACTATCCGGGGCCCTGATGGCTCTATTTTATATGCATTTCAAGCTCATTTGCTGCATGTTATTGTAAGTGCATCTAGTGCCACCCCTAGTTGGTTTTGGAGTATTGACGACAAACCTAGTTGAGGGACTAATGTGTTTGTGAGAATTGCAGGATAACACAGGTAGAAGTCCCTCATGATTCGGTTTTTCTACCAGAGATGACCCCTAAAAATGTATGAAGACATTGAAGTCAAAGGTGGTATATGAAGATATTCACATTGAAGATTATGACAAGAGAAGACACGATATGAAGCCTATGGAGCTCGAAGACTTAGATCTTTCGTAGTTCTTTTTCTTTTGTGTTGAGTCATAGGAACCACCGTACTGTTAAGTGGGGTCCAAGAGAACCAGTCAGAATGACCGAAGTGATGCCTAAACCAAAAACCTATGTCTTCGAGTGAAGACAATGAGAGTGAATCTTGTCCAAAGTCGAACAAGTCAGCTTTGCTTGTAGCCCAAGTAAAGTTGCCATGTGAGTTTGAAATCTGACCGTTGGAACACGTGTCAGTTCCTTAGTGACCCAGGGTCATTTCGGACAAATCAGGTCGGGTTGCCAAGTGGCTATAAATAGCCCACCCCCTACAACCATAAATGGTTGGCTGCTCAGATTGAAAGCACGGCTTTTGTCGTTTGAGAGCAACCCACCTCGAAGCCTTTGAGAGAGAATTCCTTGCGAGGATAAAGACCTAACCACCAGAGCCAGAGAGAATTGGGCATCACTTAAGTCTTCTTGTCTGTGTGATCTGAAGACTTATTACACTTGAGGACTGTGCATCCTCCAGCCGGTTAGGCGTCGCGCTCTGAGCTTCCAAGAGACATTGTGGATTTCCAGTGAACGAAGTCTGTGAAGGTTTGGGAGTCTACCTTGAAGACTTACCAGAGTGATTGGGCGAGGTCTATGTGACCTTAGCTCAAGGAGAATACGGTGAGGACTGGGTGTCCTGAGCTGCGTGTTCAGGACTGGGTGTCCGGGACTGTGTGTCCTAAGGTTTAAATACCTAGCCGTTCCAACCAGACGTACAGTTGTCACAGCAACTGGAACTGGTTCAACATATCATTGTCTTCAACGAGTCACTGGTTTCATCTTCACTTCACGTTACTTACTGTTACTCCTTGTGAAGTCATTGTATGTTTGCTCTATCACTTGTCTTCACTAAGTGACTGCGTGTTCTGTTTGGCTTCACAATATCTTCCTATCTGATCCTTACTACCTAGCTGCTATTAGTCTTTGTGCTTTCACTTCATTAAATACTTGACTATGGTTTGCCTAGTGTAGTCTACCTTCCGATGCATGGTAATAGGTCTATTTTTATCGTTTGTCTTCAAAACTCCCATGTTCTGAAGACTTTCATAAATATCGCCTATTCACCCCCCCCCTCTAGTCGATATAACACACTTTCAGTTATCTCCATATATCATATCCAACCAACTACTTGTCCATTATGCTTGATTTCTAGTTATACACTTTTCATTGTGAGTTGAATAGTTTGTAGTTTTTTGTTGGTTTTTATTGGGGTTCTTTGTTTTTTTTGTTTATAGGAGCAACCATGGACTAAGCACGAAGAGGTGAAGGTTGGGTTCAATACGAAAGACTTCTAAGCACCTGACTTAGGGAGTTTAGAGTGTCAAATATGACCTTTTCAGAGTGCTCAAATTAAATATCCAATGTCACAAGTGTGTCCTTCTCATTCACGTGATTCCAACAAGCCCAAGAACGCCCAAATCAGAGTTCATATGAAGAAATGGTGGCCAATATACTAAAGTGGTCATAGACAATGAAGACGTCATGTACAACAGAGCTCAGCCGTACCAGCGGTCATACCACCCCCAGAAAGCGAAAAAAATCACCTAGATCTTACACGACTCTTTGTGGATTTCATCCCCATTTGTTCCATGCATTCCTTGGCCATCAACGAAGGTATTGGGATTGGATTTGAATCATCTAGAGCCCTTGGATCAAAGAGGAGAGTCTACATCCATGTAGGAGACGCGTGGAGGCCGGCTATACAATCACCATCACCATCTATAGCCATCCATCTCCTGTGCTGCTTCAAGACCACCTCCACCATAGAAGAAAAGCCAAGACAAGAAGAACAAATAGGAGGCTCTACTATCGCGCCACACCGGCGGGTCGGTGCCATCTCCATCAACACTGCCATGCCTTTCTCCTTCCCTGACTTGGTCGGCTTGTACTTTGATCTTCTCCTCTATGTTTACCATTTACACTAGTAAGCTTGCACGTGCAACGCACGTCTTGATGGATATTACAATCAGACATGAGAATCACGTGCATAGAAAAACAATTTGATAGCAGTAAGAATACTACAAATCAACATATAATATAAATGAGCTTTAAGAAACGCTATAACTTACAATTATATGCATCGAGCAACAACACAAGTAATTATCTCGGTATTCCTGATAAGCTTATGTGGTTCTCATGGATGTTGTCTTCAGCTTCATTCTTGATGTAGTCATGGAAGTGCACCAAAAATTGTGTTATGAGAATCAACATTCATGCCCTGTATTTGGCACTATACATACTAACATAGTTTTGATCAAAGGAGTAAGCAAGCATCATGACCATCATCGTGCACGGAATTATACATGGCCAAGACATATTAGAGTAATAAATCTGCCATGTTAACTTATTGACATGTCCTAGGTGCTAATAAATAATAATTATGTGACCCAATAAGTGCCTCTGCCACTCTTGGGATTACATAAGGCTCAGCCACTAAGAACTTACATGACAATTTCAGGAAAGAATGTAACTACTTGCAATCTAGAAGAAACAGCAAATATATTAGATATTGTTGCTTGCATATTATTTCTTGTCCATGGTCATATGCATGAAAGGGTTTCTAGCACACACTTTAGATATTCTGTAACATGATATTACATAGAAAAATGAAGCATTGGGATTTTCACGTGTAACATCGACAATATATACATGCAGTTGCCTCAAACGACCATATGATCTTACAAATGAAAGCACAAAACTAAAAAGGAACATATAAGAAATGTGATTCATATAGTATTTCATTACCAACAGGGCACAAAAAATGAAAAAGAAACAAAATCACAAGTCCAAGTCTTCGCACGTCTTTTTATAAGTGCAGCCTTAACTGAAAACCTGAAAGTAAACTAAAATGAGCATGCTTTTATAAAAAAATAGCAAATATATATGTTACAAGTATGAAGTTTGTAGTTTGTAATTCATTTCTTTACATCATAAATGTATACACTGTTTTTCATCCTTTGGCAAGGAGTAATAAAAGGCATAGTCCTAAATGTGAACTAAATTTTAATGAGACATAAATTTATTAGCTAGATAATGTTTCAGTCGACCTTGTTTGAGAGGAAGCACCACTATCCATTATTCTGTTATTCAGCTAAAAAACAGAAAATGAGTATTTCCAATAGCTAGTCATTATCTCTATATCTCTGAATTTCTTGTACAATCATTGTGTGCTTGTTCAAAACAGATCCCCTGAACTTAAAATTCTACATTTATTTAATTGGAAAATCTAATTTTATAACATTGTTGGATGCTCTATGGTTTCAGAGTAATTGACTATGAAAGGAAGTGACAGAGCAACGTAAAACTAGTAGGATATACACATATGAGTTCTGTGAAATACATGTATTACAAATTGGCCCGTGAATTTTTTTCCACTTAAATCAAAAGGAGGCAACAAGCAAACTTTAAATATTTGTGCACCTTGCCTTCTATTATCAGTCAGAAAACCATATAGAGATTGCCCAAATTCAAAATAAATTGGGACAAGCATGCAAGTTTTACCATATCCAGTTTCATGTAAGTGGCTGCGTCATTCAAGCCACCTGTTTTTAAACAAGACTTAAAAAGATAAATTTCCTTTCAAATTTACTATTGTAACATGTTAAAAAAGGAGATGAGGAAAAGAGCATAGTAACATAGCCGAGCACTTTCCATATTAACTCAAGTTCATGCTGATAGAAATCTTGGAAATAATCATTTCTATATGTAACTTTGTAGTGCTTTATCGCATCCACTGAACTATGTCCTGGACTTGGTCTATATATTAAATCATTTCAGCTTTTGGATTGTTGTCATAGAACCTATCTTTATAATACAGTGTACAAAAACTGAAAATTTTCAGACTTCGGCTCTCGCTAGCTCCGCTCTCGCTCCTCTGCACCGCAGGCCACTCCAGCCGCGGCGGCCACAAATCCCGGCCTTAATGGTCGCCGCCCCGTCCCGCCTCGGCTGCTCCTCCACGCGGGGGCTCCCCCCACCCTGCGGTTCCTCGTCGTCGCGCGGTCCGTCCGGGGCCCCGCCCTCGCCAGCATCTCCAGCTGCCACCGTCCTGGGCTCAGATCCAGCTTCGATGCCGCGAATCCTACGGCGGGATGGAGATTGCCCGTCAGATCTGGGCGCGTCACCCATCAATGGGCTTGGGCGCCTTAAATCCATGGTGGTCGCCCCATCCCCTGCTGCCAACTCCTCCCCCTCGGGGGCGATCTTGGCTGGACGGAGGTCAGATCCCGGAAAGGGGGGCGTGCCGGATCTGGACCTGCGGTTCGTCCGCGCCCCTCCTCGGAGCGCCGCTCGGACCGCCATAGGGACTTCAATGCTCGCTCCGGTCGCGACGTCTTTTTAAGCAGGTTCAAAGGGAAGTGCTTCCGGTGTCTCAGCAAGCTTCATCGCCGCAAGGACTGCAGAGATCCTCTCCGCTGCATTCTTTGCAAGCGCCAGGGCCATTTCGCCTGGGAGTGCCCACAAAACCCGAAGAACAGGGGTCCAGGAGGGACTGCCCGCGAGAGACTGAAGCCGGCTCCGTCCAGGGCTCCGGTGCGCGACCGTCTCCGCTTCCCGTCGCCGGCCCGCCCCTCTCCGCCCCCTCCGGCCATGGACCGCTTCCTCCACTGCGACCCGGCGCGGTGGCCGCGGGTCAGCAACAAGGTGGTGGTTGCCTCGCCCGTCCTCGAGCGCGAGGAGTTCGTCCTTCGCTAGCACGTCGTCACACTCTCTGCCGTCGATGGGATCCACGTGACAAACCCCATGGCCGTGGGCAAGGCCATCGAGGAGCTGATAGGCACGCCGCCTTTCCAGCTCCGCATCACCTCCCACCAGCCGGAGGCGTTCTTGGTCCATTTCGACCTGCCGGCGCACCGCGACGACGCCGTGCGGAGGGGCTCCATCAAGGTGGACGGCTTCAAGTTCTTCATCCGCGCCTGGCATGAAGACGACCACGCTGCCATCATGAGCCCGCCGTTGCACGTCCGCATCATCGTTGAAGGCCTCCCGATGCAGTTCTGGTCCTTGGATGGGGCGGACGAGGCGTTCGGCGACTTCGGCCGCATCGACCGCCTTGACAGCCGGACCCTGGAGCGCGGCCACACCAAGACGTTCACCTGCTGGCTCTGGACTTGGAGCGTTGCGCACATCCCCACCACGCGGGTGCTCTGGGTGCTCAAGAGGGGAGCGGGCCGCGTCGATGAGATCATTGGATACTCCCCGCCTGATCGCCGCGTCCCTCCTCCATCGGGCGGCCGCCGCTACGACATGCTCATCCACATGGATCGGATGGAGGACTGAACCCTGCTCTCGCCGCGTTCCTCGCACTCGTGCCAGAGCGGGATCCCTTCCTCCTCTAACGATGACGTTGGCCACCCCTTCCCGCGGATTGAGCCTGGTTCCTGGGCCACCGGCGTCGAGGATGGCCAGGCCCCTGGGAGGAGGGCGGCCTCGCGGGCGCCGGCCTCCGGATGCAGGGACGGGCCTCCGGTCGTCGATCGCCGCGACACAGACCACGATGGCAACCAAGGTGGGCTGTGGCGCTCTTGGAAGGACGCCTTTTTGGACAACTCTTGCCACGCCAAGGGCAAGGCCACTGACGTCGTCGAGGCCGCTCCCCAGCACCGCAACAAGGCCCCCTCCGACCGTCGGCATGATGACCAGGGCAAGCCGGCAAAGGAGGGCCCCGTCCTCAAGGCCAACCCCCGCTCCCACTCCGTCCGCGCGAGGCCACTCGCCTGAGTGCGCCTGAGCCTGACCCGGTGGCCCAGTTCTTCTCCTTCCCAGGTGGTCGCGCCCTCTCCCCTCCACCTCGTACTGACGTCATGCAACTGGAGATCGAGAACGCCATGCTCGAGGCGCTCACTTCGCCGCTGGCCTTTGAGGACGGCGGCCGCTCACCGCCCCATGCTTCGACTCAATGTGGGGCCGTTGACGGCTTCCCGGAAGACGACATTCTGCCATGCATCACCGACCTCGACGCCCCTCTCAGCAGCCCATGCATCTCCACCCCGGCTCCTGCTGCTGTAGGCTTCCATGTCGCTGCCATCACCCAGAAGGTCGACTGCCTCCACCTCGACGCTGGACAGGGAAGCACCAGTCAGGTGGGCGGACCACAGCAGCTATTCTGCCCCCTCCATTGGCCATCCTCGATGCTCCGCCAGCTCCGCCTGCCCGTCCACGCTCATCAGCTCCCCCGAAAGTGCGGGCCTCTTCTGCTCCTTCTCACCGAAGCGTGCGTCAGGCCGCTCCGGCTGCACTGTGCCTGTGGCTCAGCGCGTGGCGCTGCGCCTCGTCCAAGAACTCGGTGGCCTCGGCCCAAAGGATCGGATGACTCCATCGGCGGCGGCTGCCCTGCTCAAGCGCTTCGAGGAGCCCCTGTCCCGCAGTGACATCAAGGCGATCGCAAAGCTCACTGGCCTGGACAGTAAGGCACTGGAAATCGCGGCCGGGATGGCCGGCGCGGATGCTGAGGATGTAGCTTGATCATGTTAGTGTTAACTAGTAGTCTTTGTCGACGGCTGGTTTTAGACCAGTTCGAGTTAGGATTAGTCTTCATGTGTAGTCTTCAGTCAGCAGGATCAGTTTCTAGCCACCGCCGGGATTTTGGGCCTATTGGTGGCCGGCGGTGCCCCCTGGGTCGATGTAATGTGTGTTGTAACCCCTCTGTTTTAATGGATAGTCGACGAAGCGAACTCCCCTGTCTCCATGATTGATACAAATTATAGGATTATGTCGTGGAATGAGAGGCCTTAACGCGCCGGCTAGACGATCTGCAGTTAGAGAGGTGGCGCAGGCAAACAAGATCTCAATCCTAAACCTACAAGAAACTAAAATAGAGGCTTGGACTTCTGAAATGGCTCGCGACATTGGGGGAAATCTTCTGCAGGGCTGCGTGATGCTTCCGGCAGTGGGCACAAGAGGGGGCGCGACAATCTTCTGGGACAAGCAGATCGTCGACATCACGGATCAGATCATTGCTAGTTTCTCCATCACTGCCAAGGTGAGGATCATTAGCACCGGTCACTCGTTTTGGATGACTACAGTATATGGGCCGACGGATGACCAGCAGAAAGCAAATTTTCTGTCTGAGCTGGCTGCGGTTGCGCCGGCTGCCTCAGAGCCATGGATGCTGAATGGCGACTTCAACATGATTTACCAAGCTAGGGACAAGAACAACTCCAACATCAACAGAAGAATGATGGGCCGTTTCCGCAGAGCAATTGACCTCGCCGGGGTAAAAGAGGTCAAATGCAAAAATAGGAGATTTACGTGGAGCAGCGAGAGGGAGGACCCAACTCTTTGTAGCATCGACAAGGTTTTCTGCAACCTGGCATGGGAGGATATGCACCCAAACTTTGTGCTAATGGCGGCCTCCACTTCGTTCTCTGATCATTGCCCTCTGGTGCTGGCTAATGGAGTTAGGCCTGTCACCAGGGCAAGGTTCAGATTCGAAAACTTTTGGACAGTCTTTCCTCATTTCCAAGAGACGGTGCAGCATGCTTGGGAGAGGCCTGTCTGCCATGACTGCCCGTTCGTCAGATTGAAGAAGAAAATGGAAAGAGTTGCGGTGGATTTAAAGGTTTGGAGCAAAAGTTTGTTTGGGGGTGCGAAACTTCAATTTCACATCGCCAACGAGGTCATCATGAGGCTAGACGCAGCGCTGGAGGCCAGACCGTTGTCACCTGACGAGCTACACCTGAGGAAGCAGCTAAAACTAAAGGTTCTTGGGCTGGCAGCAATTGAAAGGGCTCGCAAGAAGCAGGCCTCCAGGATTTCTTGGCTCCGCGCGGGAGATGCAAACTCAAAGTTCTTTCATGCCCGCGTCCTCTCACGTCGTAAAAAAAACTACATCCACTCGATCAAGCACGGCGACGCCATTGTCACAGAGCCGCGGGAGAAAGCTAAGTTGGCCTTCGATCACTTCGCCCGCGGCCTTGGGGATACCTGGCATCGAAGCTGCACACTTAACTGGAACATGCTCCAGCTGCCAGCCGTCGACCTGCAAGGCATCGATCTTCCTTTCTGTGAGCAAGAAATCTGGGCGGCCATCAAGGCATCTCCAATGGAAAAAGCTCCTGGGCCGGATGGGTTCACTGGCAAGTTCTTCAGATCATGTTGGCACATTATCAAACTAGATATCATGGTGGTTTTCCAAAAGTTCTACAACCTAGCGGGTGGCAATTTTGTCGATCTAAACACTGCCTTCATTGCCTTGCTGCCAAAGAAGGATGGAGCAACAGAGTTGGGTCACTTTCGTCCGATCAGCCTCATTCATTCCATGGCTAAGTTGATTGCAAAAGTTCTATCCATGAGACTAGCACCTCGGCTTCAAGACCTGATTTCCCCAGCACAAACAGCGTTTCAGAAAGGAAAATGCCTGCATGAAAGCTACCAATATGTGCAGGGCTATGTCAGAGCGCTCCATCGGCAGAAAAAGGGCCCTCCTGTTCAAGTTAGACATTGCAAAAGCTTTCGATTCTATCTCTTAGGCTTATCTCCTGGAGCTAATGCAAAAGCTGGGTTTTCCACCGAGATGGCGTGATTGGATCGCGCTAATCTTATCGTCGGCCTCCTCTTCGGTGCTGCTAAATGGGGATCCGGGCGATCGCTTCTGGCATATGCAAGGGTTAAGGCAGGGCGACCCCCTCTCCCCCTGCTCTTCATCATCGCAATTGACCCGCTCCACCACCTGCTTGCTGTTGCATCTGACCTTGGGGTCCTGGCGCCCCTGCCGGGCCGCGGCCAAAGCTTGCGTGTCAGCTTATATGCTGACGACGCAGTTATCTTCGCCAATCCATCTGCGCAGGAGGTGGGCAAGCTGCTTGAGCTGTTGGATAGTTTCGGAGAAGCCACCGGTCTGAAGCTGAACCAAAGAAAATCTTCAGTTGTCGCAATCTGCTGTGAGGAGCTGAACGTGCCGGATCTGCTACAGGGCTTCGGTGGTCAAATTGTCAGTTTCCCAATAACTTACCTGGGCCTCCCAATTTCGCCAACTCGCCTCAGAATGGTACATTTTCAGTTCCTGATCGATAGGTTGAAAGCACAGTTGGCTGGCTGGAAGGGCAAGCTCCTTAATATTGCTGGGAGAAGAGTTCTCGTCAGATGCGTCCTCTCTGCTCTCCCAACTTTTGCGATGACTGCACTGAAGATACAGAAGAAGATACTGAAGGAAATGTACAAATCGCGAAGACGATTCCTTTGGGCACAAGACGACGAGCTCTCTGGTGGAAAGTGCAAAGTATCCTGGGACAAGGTTTGCTGCCCTCTAGATCGTGGATGCCTTGGTCTCCTGGATCTGCTCAAATTCAATCGTGCGCTGAGAATGCGCTGGCAATGGCTTGCATGGGCAAGGCCTCAGAAGCCTTGGGTTGCCATGTCCCCAGGTCCTGATGATCAGGAAAGGGCTCTGTTTGCCAACGCGACATCTATCCGTGTTGGCAATGGAAAAAGCACCAACTTCTGGAAGGATACCTGGATCGGAAATGAGCCACTGTCTACAACTTTCCCTGCTCTGTTCAGTCACGGGAGGCGCAAGAACAGATCGGTTGGGGAGGCGCTGGCAAATGATTAGTGGATTTCAGATTTACAACATGGAGATACAGCAGCAATAGCCCCTCAGTTTCTGCAGATGTGGCGACTCTTTGACGCAGCGCCAATTGCCATGGCTCCTGATCAAGAAGACGAAATCACATGGAAGCTCAATCGTGAAGGAACATACACTGCCAAAACAGCTTATCAGATGCAATGCCAGCAAGCCCCCAACCCGGCCTATAGCAGCTTCATCTGGAAGGTCTGGGCTCCCAACAAGCTCAAAATGTTCATGTGGCTCTTGATAAAAGATCGACTGTGATGCAACGACAGACTGCAAAGAAGAGGTTGGCCCAATGGCTATTTTTGCCCTTTGTGCACCAGGAACTTGGAAACATCTACACACCTTATCTGGAGCTGCAGTTTCTCGCACCTGGTTTGGGGGAAATGTTCCACTTGGTCAGGCTGCTCTTCGCTGGCACCAGTCACGACGTCTTGGCTCAGCTCGGCACAGACTTGCCAACTCCTCATCAACAAGACTGCTACCGCTTGCAGGCGCGGAATCAGATCGCTGATCATCATGATCGCCTGGGAATTGTGGAGGGAAAGGAACCACTGCGTTTTCCGGGCAAAAACACCGCGGGTGGATGATGTTCTCACGGCAATCAGGAGCAATATCGAGCAATGGAGACTGGCCGGAGCCAAATGCTTAGAGTCTCCCTTCGGGGACACCATTAGCGAAAATTAGACTCAAGAGAGGGGAGGGCAACTGTATTTTTCTATTTTTCATTCACCTGATCGCTTGATCTTATGTTTCCACTGCTTTCTACTAAATCAATGAAGCCGGCAATATGTCGGGTCTTTAAAAAAAAATACAGTGTACAATGTTTCTAATTGTAAAAAATCCACATGTGTGTTAAGGATTCCCAAAAATGGAACCTAACAATATCACAAATACTTATTTCCATCTCTGCAAAAGAAACTCTTGGAAATATATATCTCTGAATCAATGAGCATAGTCCTATATAAGAATTTACAAAAATCTCTTTCAAAGAAATGGTAATGTCTAATTTACAACAGTGTGCTGGAGTTTTAAATACAACCAGTTGGGGCAATTTATTGGACAAGTTGCACGTGTTCATAGAGATGAACGCAAGGAAGCATTGAAGTCCCACGGAGGAAGATGGTCGTGCAACTGCTCGAGCGATGAATAATTCAGGACTGAGTTGTGACAATCATTTACAGCTTCCACCTCAACAGAAACAATAAGTTAATTACATACATACATACCTTGAGCCAAGTAGAACAATCACGGGAAGCATCACGTGTCCAGATTTAGGGAACGGCGAGTGGCTTTGCCAGTCACTCTCACATCCTCGGGACGGTGATCGGCAAGAAGTGGATGCAAGTGACCCCGCAGGTGATGCCATCCTGCAGAGTTCTCAACACAGCAACACGCAATAAATTCAGCAACAGGCATATCAGTTGTCCGTCGTGATTGACCCCAAGAATCAACCGAAGACGAGGTGGAGCGGGAGGTCTGCATCCGTGTAGTGCAGCGGCGCTCGGACAGGCACGCGTGCCCGTGGCGCAGCGGGGAGCGGGCAGGCGAGGCCCCGGTTGGCGCAGCGGCGCTCGGACCATTGCTTGCGTGCCAGCGTGGGTGGCGGCAATGCAGGGATCCATGAGGATACCGGCCGTTAGCGGAGGAGCCGAGCCGGCGGCCGACAGTGGCGGAGGAACGGGGGCGACGGGGCACCGGCGGCGGCCGGGCGCGTGGGTCGCATCAGGGCGAAGCAGATCGGCATGCAGCAGCAGACAGGGAAGGCGAGAACTGGGACGCGTGGTTAAATTTTGGTTAGCGCTAATTTTATGATGAGATTAGGTGAGAGGTTAGCGCTAATTGGGATAGAATCACGTGGTTGCCAAATGAATCTTTCGTCCCTTGGATGGCAGGCAGAGTTTTCGTCCGCTCCTCAAAGTTGCCAAACGTACTTTTGCTGAGATTTGGTTGTTTTAACGGTTAGATCCAAATGAATGAGGCGATCGTGAGGCTCTAATTGTTCTGGTTAGTTGCATGTACGTTAACCGGAGTGCACTTAGGAAAAATAATGTTTACTTGTTTAATAGTAGTATAGATATAGAAGTATAGACTTGGATGACAGGCAGAGTTTTCGTCCGCTCCTCAAAATTGTCAAACATACTTTTGCTGAGATTTGGTTGTTATTTTAACGGTTAGATCCAAATGAATGAGGCGATCGTGAGGCTCTAATTGTTTTGGTTAGTTGCGTGTACGTTAACCGGGGTACACTTAGGAAAGATAATGTTTACTTGTTTAATAGTAGTATAGATTAACGGTTAGATCCAAATGAATGAGGCGATCGTGAGGCTTTAATTGTTCTGGTTAGTTGCGTGTACGTTAATCGGAGTGCACTTAAGAAAGATAATGTTTGCTTGTTTAATAGTAGTATAGATGTTTGAGTAGTTGTATTAGTTCTTTGGGGATTTTGATGAACTCTATTATGAATAGGACTGAATTCCTATAAGAGATCAAATATCTTTTGTTTATGTTCAAGTTAATAGCCATCATGAATTTTGTGAGGAGCGCTCATGCAATATTATCCATTGAGTGGCCATGGAGCATATTACTATTGGTGTAGAGGTTAGGATATTGAGGGAAATATAATTATTAAATGGCCTCATGATTAGAACTTTTTGCAAAAAATCCGAGAAAAGACAAAGAAAGATGAAGTGGGACCTAAGGATGGTTGAGCTGATTGCAAAATGAAGTCTTCAAGGTGAGACATGGTTGGAGGCTAGGGATCAACGGGGTTATGCTGCACATGAAGATGTTCATTTTCCCTTCCTGTCCTGGTTTCTTATGAAGATTTTCATATGTTATCTTGCTCTAAACAATGATGTAATAGTGCTATGTTAGAACCTTGTACTTTCTTAACCATCTCCTGGAGATCTGGTGTGTAGATTTCTAGGATGCTGGAGTTGGAGTCTATTAGATTTTGTGGGTTGTCGGTAGGAAAATACATGGATGGATCTATGGGCATATGAACCCACTTTCAGAAAGGTCATTTCTAAGTGCCAAAAAATTGTGAAAAAAGTTTCATGTATACATCTTCAAATTATATGTGCGTGCAAAATGTTTCGCCAAAAAACAACTTTTTTTGACCTGTGCAAAAAAGACAAAAAATATATTGTGGAACGCTATTTAGAAGCACTGAAATTTATCTTTTTTCACGGAGGCAAAATAAAAAGAGATTTTTTTTCACAAAACTTTAAGTTGCACACACATGTTGAGAAGATGCATGCGTGAAATTTAGTTTCAATTTTTTTACATTTTAAAACACGTTTAAAATACATTTTTGAAAAGCGGGTTCATATGCCCATGGGTTCAAGACGTCCCCACTCATTATCGGTAGCTATATCTGATATGGCCCCTTGTGGTCTATTGGGGTTGGCGGGTGTAGCCCATTTTGCTCCTTTAGGTCATGCATTGTCGTCCTTTTGCCTTTTATTGTTTGTTCTAACTAATAGCTGTAAAAGACAATGTGGTTTCTGTTAGTAGAAATCAGAGAGGGGTTCTCTTTATAAGAAAACGTGTTCAAAAATAGTAATGGAAGTAGGTTTAGAAAAAGAAAAGACGCTACACTTTCACCCTCCAAAAAATATAGGAAAATTTTATTTGCCACTGTAGCTTTTGCCAATTTTTCTTATGCCACTTTAGATTTTGACATTTCACTTTTGTCGCTATTAGCTTTTGACAGTTATCACAATTGCCATTCCGTGACAAAAGCAAAAATTTCAGAGTGGCAATTGTGATACATTGTCAAATGCTAAGAGTGATAAAAAAAATTTTTGCCACGGCATGACAATTGTGATAATTGTAAAAAACTAAGAGTGAGAAGTGTCAAACTCTAGAGTGGCATAAGAAAAACTAGCAAAATTTAGAGTGGCAAAAACAACATTTTCCTTTTTTTAAATAAGATAAAATTGCCTAGGGCCTGTGATCTCGATTCTCGAGGGCACCGTACGTTTTTAAATTTCAAATTTCAAATGTCGTTCGGTAGGCCAGGTGGGGCACTTCACAAGTGCAAAGGGCCAAGTGCGGTGGACTCGAATCACATTCCCACTCCCCATTCCTCCTCCGGTCCTCCCCTACCCCAAAACCCAATCACCGCTCCCCGAAGCCCCTCCCTCCGGTCCGACCAAACCCCTCGCCGCCATGCGCCTCTTCGCCGGCGTCCGCTTCGCCCTCCTCGGCTTCGATCCCGTCTCCGACGCGCAGGTTCCGCCACCTCCCTCACCGATTCGTTTCGATTCCGTCTCGGTTCGATCGATTTGGCTTGGCCCCGTCTCCTTCTCGTCACGCGCGCTTGGATGCTGGCTCCGCAGTACCGGTCGGAGATGGTACGGCACGGCGGCGCCGACGCGGGGGGCGCGCAGGAGGGATGCACCCACCTAGTCGTCAGCGGACTCGTCTACGTGAGTTGTGCTGGACATGGAATTCGAATCCCTTCCTCCGTGCTTCACTGCTTCGTGTTTAAACCAAGCCCGATTCGAAATGCAGGATGACCCGGTGTGTGTGGCGGCGCGGGAGCACGGGACGAAGGTCGTGACTGGGCTGTGGGTGGACGACTGCTTTGATCTCGGAGCCATGGCTGACGCCGATCATGTCGGTTCTCGTTTTCCAGTTTCTGTCTTATTTTCAGCAACCTTAGCGAGTCGTGCTTTTCCCACTCTGTACAAGGACTCCTCTGCTGATTAGCTTGGCGAGTTTTTCGATCTCACAGGTACTGTACAGGCCAGTGAGAGATTTGGAAGGCATACCGGGTGCTGAATCGTTCTGCATTTGCTTGACGGGCTACCAAAGACAGAACGGGCGTGAAGCCATAGTGGTAATGCTCACTATCAGTTCAGTTATCACTTATCAGGCTTCCTAGTGTAGAGGTCCAAGACTGACTGTTGCTAGATGCAGCCATACGATGCACTACACAGTGAATATGAACAAGGCTTGTTCTGATTGGGTCATTTGCTGTGACTGCTTTTGGTTGACAGGACTGGTATTACTTTTAGGTGTGCTGAAGTTTTTCCCCCTTGCTTGGAGAGCTTGTGGCTATGATTTCACCACTTATCCAGTTCTTTCGCTGTGTGATTAGTTGAACTGCTAAATCATACCAACACAAAGCATGTTCCAAGTTAATGTTTCTGCTAGTGGCATAGACTCAGTCAGTAAGATATGCAAGTTGATCCACATGCAGCAGTTGTGTAATACATTTTGAATCCTTTGATGTACAAAGATAGTTCATCTTTACCTCGCAATCAATCTGAAGACTTCATTTTATTTTGTCCTCGATTTCTCATCACAAATCTCTTCACTACTCATTCACTGTCAAATGTAGAAAATGGTTAATATGATGGGAGCGCGGTTCTCCAAGCCTTTGACAGCAAAAAGGGTCACCCATCTCATCTGCTACCAATTTGAAGGCATGTTCTTTCCTTAATAGTGTTGCATACAAGTACTTAATAGTTTACATTGCACTGACTGAACTTGTGGTATCATTAGTATTCATCTTTTTGTTAACGTTGCATTAGCATGCATTCCATTTTGATAACTTTTTTATTTGATCTTGTTGTTTCTGTTACAGAATTTTGAATTGCTGTATAAGTTGGAATATTAGCAGCTATCTCCATTTCTGTATATAGGGGTCAACGTAGTGATTTTTCTGAGATATTGATAGTTAAATGGACACAGTTCAGGATTTTGATTTCCCCTTATCTTTAGTTTGGGTTAGTCTTGTGCCTGTCTCAGATATGAGTTCAATAATGCATATCATATCATATCATGCCTCTGACCAGTCTCTTGAAAATTAGGATCCTTTTTTTTCTGCTCGTGCATTCAGTTTGTTCCACTACCCTTTCATACCTTCAATGTCATTCGCTACTTTTTCCAAACTGTGCCAGGTGAGAAGTACGAGCTTGCTAAAATGGTGAAGATTAATATTATTAATCACCAGTGGTTGGAAGATTGGTATGTATTTAATCATTGTACCTAAAAGGCTATTGCATCTTCTCATTATTGTATTTGCTGAAATGCTGTATATGTTTTTGCTACAGCTTAAAGGCATGGGACATTCTTCCTGTTGATAATTATACTGCCAGAAGGTACAATTATCTATCACCTTGCATTTGATATTACCTTTTAGCTTTTGGGTGTATAATTCTAATCGGTCAACCTCACTACCCTTTTCTTGAGCGAGTCAACCCCAGTATCATGTTCACGATGCCTGGTTGATTGTTTGTTCATTACAGTTTATGTAAATACATAATAATCTGGTTGGTTGATTGCTCATTACAGTTTATGTAAATATGTAATATGTAATGCATCAAATCTCATTTTGTGTATTCATATATTCAGTGGTTGGGAATTGGAGATAATGGAGGCAGAAGCTAAAGATTCTGAAGATGAATCACAAAGTGCTGATAGAGGCTCGTCAGATAGCAGAGGCATTGCCAGAAGCATCCTTGCTACAGAGATTGCAACGCCCATTCATGGTCCTTCTGTCTTCTCTGGCAATGCAGAGGTTCCTGCAGGAACACACGTGGGTGCTTCGCAACAGATCAGGGAAGTGAAAGATGCAAGTGAATGGTCAGTTGATGTCATGGCTGACACACTGAGCACCCCAAACACAAATGTTGTGACAATTTCTGCTGATCCTGATGCCCATGCACATGCATCACAAGCTGATAGAGTTGAAGTTGTAGCTGCAGACTCAGAACATGACAAGTTGGTTTCTCATAAAACCTTTGAAGCAGGCCCTGAGGAGATCCCAATTACTGCAGTCCCTGGTGAATATGGAGTATTTTCTCAGAAAGTATCAACTTCGCAACAGATTAAGGAAGTGGAAGATGCAAGTGAAAGGTCACTTGACGTCATGGCTGACATACTGAGCACTCCTAACACAAATTCTGTGACAATTTCTGCTGATCCTGATGCCCATGCACCCATCCACAGTCCTACTGTCTTCACTGGCAATGCAGATGCAGTGGCTCCTGCAGGACGATGCTTGGAGACTTCACAGCAGATTAGGGAAGTTGAAGATGTAAGTAAAAGGCCACTTGATGACAGAGCTGACAGACTAAGTACTCCAAACACAAATGTTGTGACAATTTCTGCTGATCCTGATGCCCATGCACATGCATCACAAGCTGATAGAGTTGAAGTTGTAGCTGCAGACTCAGAACATGACAAGTTGGTTTCTCGTGCAACCTTCCAAGCAGGCCCTAAGGAGATCCCAATTACTGCAGTCCCTGGTGAATATGGAGTATTTCCCCAGAAAGTATCAACTTCTAGTGTGAGAAATCCTGCTGCCAAGAGGTCACGGAGTCCTGAGGATGAAACGGCTGTTGTATCTGTACATAGTAGCTGTGACTTTGCTGCTTCCAAGTCCAAGCATGGTAAAGTTCTTTCCAATGGCAGTGTCGAAGCAGATCTTGAAAAGACCTGTAGCCTGAGTGCTGCTGAAAGCACAACATTCGTGCCTGAAGAAATCTTGAGCAGAGCAAGGAACGCAGTTGCTAAGAGCCCACTCAGTTACAACAGTGAGATGAATGATGCGATAGTAGTTTGCAAGACGAAGCCTGCTAATATGAATATGGAGGAAAACCCTACAACTGGCGCATGCCCAACTGCTGGTAAAACCAAAAGAGTATCTTTCGATTTGAGTTTTCGTGAGGCGGTGAACACAGAAAGTTCCACTTCAAAGGTTTCAAGCAGTGCAAGTGCAGACAACCCTGAAACATGTAGCCCTATTCCTCTTAGTGTCCTGAAGCCCCGGCGCAAGGTAGTTGCCAAGAGGAGGGGAGCATCTTCTTTCCAGAAAGGGAGATCTGGCAGTGAGGCTTGCAGAACAGTTAGTATCTCATCTGAAGCATCAAAGTTGCCTGCAGAGAGTTCCACAAATGCTGGCATGGTGACAGTGTACAAGGGTCTCGATAATGCTGATGAAGCCTGGGAAGATAGGCAAGAAGATTTGCAAAGCTCTAAACCTAGAAGCAGGAAGAGACAGAAAACTGACCATAACAAGGAAAACATACCAGCCAATACTCGTCTTGCTCCTAAATCAAAACGTGGGAAAAAGCGTGTGAGTTCTGAATGTGTCAAAATAGCAGTAGAGAACAACGAATCTGTGATTGATGACCGCAGTATGACAGGGGGGAATGATGATGGATCCTCGGCCGTGTGGGAACCAGAACCTACATGGTTTATTTTAAGTGGGCATCGCCTATTGAGGAAGCAGTGCAGGTCGATACTTCTGCGCCTGAAGGGGAGAGTTTGCAGTCATTCACACCATTGGTTTTTCCAAGCGACACATTTTATCACCCCTGAGCTCCGCAGAACTGAAAAATTCTTTGCAGCTGCTGCAGCGGGGAGGTAAAATCCTTCGTTCACTCCAGTAGTAGACTAGTAGTAATATTTACCATCCAGAATTATTTAGCATTGTTGTTTCCACATACACATGGAACAGAACTGAATGAATGTTTGTTGGTTTTCGGAAAATAAAAAACAGGTGGATACTGAAGCCTGAGTACCTGTTTGCTTGCGATGAGGCTGGCAAGCTAGTGGACGCAGAATCATTTGAGTGGCACGGTGATGGCCTTAACGACAACCAGACGATAAGCCTGAACGCTCCGAGGAAATGGCGGCACCTGAAGCAGCGCACCGGCCATGGCGCCTTCCACGGGATGCGGATCATCATATATGGAGAGTGCATTTCCCCATCACGGGTATGTAATGAGAACATTTGATACTACCATTTCTCCGCGTGTTTTTGTAACCACTGTTGATCTGTAAGCCGGCGTGCTCCCCCTGTCTTAACAAACATGCAGGACACCCTGAGGCGCGCGGTGCGAGCCGGCGACGGCACGGTCCTGGCCACCGCCCCGCCGTACACGCGGTTCCTGAAGCTGGGCGCGATCAGCTTCGCGGTGGTGGCCGCGGGCACGCCGAGCAGCAACGCGTGGGTGCAGGAGTTCAAGAGCCACGGCATCCCGTGCGTGAGCCCGAGCTATCTGGTGGACTACGTGTGCAAGCCGGGCCACCTGGAGCAGCACAAGCACGTCCTCTTCGGCATGGAGGACCTGGCCGACGAGTCCCTGCGGAAGCTGCTGTCGTCGGCCCAGGAGCAGGAGGGAGGCGACGCTGAGCAGAGCTGCGGCTCCGGCGCGATGGTGGTGGTGCACGAGTCAGAAGGCCCGATCTCGTACGTGGCCGCCGGAGACGCGGCGGAGATGGCCTCAGCCTCCTGACTGGTCACGGTACTTGGGGGTGCATAATTATGCGACTGTTTGTTTTAACGGGATAATTATGCGACTGATAATCCGCAAAAATAAACAAATTATGCGACTGATGTAGCGTCAAATGGTAGACACCTTGGGTACTGTCAGAGTGAAGCCGAATGGCGAGGAGGTTTTCTGAGAGCTATTTGACCGTTTCGTGTTAGGAATGTTTTGGAATTTATATTTACGGCTACGCTAAATATCAGTCGACTGATATTTGGCGAAGTCTCGGTCGATGACAATATCAGTCGACTGATATTTGGCGAAGTCTCGGTCGATGACAATCCGTGTGGACGTGTAAGTTGGCTCGAATCAGCTCTTTTCTTTGTCGCTGCATGGGCCGGTGGAGATGAGAGAGCCTTTCTTTTATTTTTCTTCTGGGCCTTGTTCCCTTTGCTGTGCAGCCCAACTTCCCCGAGTGTGTTTTTTTAGTTATTTTTGTCAGCCTACAAGAAAAGTACTTTGTCTTGTTTCTTTTTCTCGCCCTACACAAGTGAGTTTTGCCTGTAGGAGAGGAAGTCACGGTGGCTTCTCTTTTTCCCAAAAGAAATTTTCATTTTCATTTTTCTTTTGTTCTTTACCTTTTTCTTCTTTTTATTGTTTTACTTTTCGTTTACTTTTTATAAGTCTTTAACTTTTTTAATTTATTTTTACTTATTATTTGCTTATCCCGTTTCATTTTTTTGTTTTGTTTATTTAATTTAATTTTTCCTTTTGTCCTTGCTTATTAATGTTGTGTTTTATTCTATTTGATTTTAGCATATTTTCCAAATTTCTAGCAGCCCTATTTTAGCAACGAAATTTCCTACCAATTTTTTATTAATCATTTTCAGTTGCACATCCATCAGATGCTTTGTAAGTAAATGTTGGTTGCGATAGTTTCAATTTTATTACCTGGATTGCTAAAATTTAGTCGATTGAGTTTAACCGAAGTCCCGGTACACATATATGGCCGTTAGATCACTGTTTTCGTAAGATTCATGCAACTCTGCTTGTCTAGTGTTACCCTGACTTGTTTAGTGTCCGCTTCTTCTTTCTTTACTTTTCTCGTGTTCAGTATTGATGCGCGATGTGCTGGTTGTGAGAGGCGTTTTCATTGTTTTTGTTGGACTTTTCAATTGCCATGTACACACCATATCTACCGCGGAGTACTTGTCTCAGGGGAGGGGGTCTTCATCCCTCGGGGTTCTTCAGTTGCATTTTTTTTCTTCTGTTTTCCCCTCTTTTATGCCAGATCTCTATTTGTGGATTTATTTATGTATGCATTTTGATTTTTTATGCTTGCATAAGGTAGGAAATGCTTTTTCTTCGATGACTAGGGATTTTCGAACCATGTAGACATAAATGTTAGTGGGTATGTTGGTTGTTAGCGGGTTTTTAAACCATGACTTTTGTTTTGTATAGAACCGACATTTTCATTTTTTTTCTTGTTTATGCGTAAAAGAATATTAGCATATATTTTTTTCTTGCACCCAGCCGCAAGTGCATGTCTTCTAACCCGACCGCAACTAGACTTTTTTGTTATGTCAAAGGGGGCGCCCGGAGAGGGGCGGACAAGTTGCAAGCCCGACAACAGCCCCGCAACTGCATGTCCTCGACATGGTTGCAACTCGACTTTTGTTTTGTTAGAGGGGACGCCGGGAGAGGGGGCGAGCCAGTTGCAATCCCGACAACAGCCCCGCAACTGCATGTTCCCCCAACATGGTTGCAACTCGACTTTTGTTTTGTCGGAGGGGACGGGCCAGTTGTAAGCCCGACAACAGCACCGCAACTGCAAGTGCCACACCCCGACCGCAACTACGTGTCCCCAACATGGTTGCAAATCTACTTTTGTTTTGTCAGAGGGGTCGCCGGGAGAGGGGGCGGACCAGTTGCAAGCTCGACAACAATCCCGTAACTGCATGTCCCCCAACATGGTTGCAACTCGATTTTTGTTTTGTCGGAGGGGGCGTCGGGGGAGGAGCCGGCCACTTGCAAGCCCGACAACACCCCCGCAACTGCAAGTGCTGCACCCGACCGCAACTGCATGTTCCCCAACATGGTTGCAACTCGACTTTTGTTTTGTCGGAGGGGGTGCCGGGAGAGGGGGTGGGCCAGTTGCAAGCCCGACAACAGCCTCGGAACTGTAAGTGCCGCATTCGACCGCAACTACATGTCTTTTAACCCGACTGCAACTGGACTTTTTTGTGCTGTCAGAGGGGATGCCATGAGAGGGGGCATGTCAGTTGCAAGCTCGACAACAGCCCCGCAACTGCAAGCGCCGCACCAGACCGTAACTGCATGTCCCCCAACATGGTTGTAACTAGACCTTTGTTTTGTTGGAGGGGGCGGCGGGAGAGGGAGTGGGCTAGTTGCATGTCCGACACTAGAAATACAACTGCAAGTGTCACACCTAGGCCTAAAATTGCAAATGTCATCTCGGACTACACCTGCATGTTGCCCTGATGCCTGCTGATTAAGACTTATTTAAATCTCAACCGACTGGACCGTATCCACACCCCATTATCTACTTTGTTTTTCTTATTTAATATATTTTTATTTTTATTTTTCTGTTTCTCTAAAAAGAGGTGTTTTGATTTTTTTTAAACGTGATACACCAATCCAGTTGCACCTCTGCATCGCATGTGTAACTGAATATGATTGGCTCTCTTATTTTGTTAGTAGTACCATTGTCAATTTGTTGATGATAGCAAAATTACAAATAGATGAGACCCAATCTAAGAAAAAATGCAAGGTAAAACCATCATTAAATAATGCTAAACATTTTTCTAATTTCATGATGAATATTTTTAAACAATATTGTACATTTTCTAATGGCACTCTAATTTTTTTAAAATACATGACTAATATTTGTGAAAATGCATGAACATATTTCTTAAAACAATATCATGACTAATGCTTACATTTTCTAGAAGCAAAAATAGTATAAATAAGAATGAAAGGAGAAAAATGAAAAGTAAAACTGGACAAAATTGATAGTAACTGCATGTCAATTTTTTTTGCACGAACAACAAGCTAATACATCCGGCCGGTGCACCACACGTAGTAATGGAGCAGCAGCACGGAACAAAAATACAGCCCAATCTCTGGCCCAACTCAGCTCAAAAACACACAAAGCAAAGACAAACAGGGCAGCCCAAAAAGCAACCAGAGGTGACATGGTATGGGCTGGACAATAAAGCAGAAAAAAAAAGGTGACGTCAGTGGACTGAGACTTCGCGAAGTCTCGGTCGACTGAGACCTAAACAAACCCTTATATTTAATGTCACACATCATTGCTACTCAGTGGTCGCACTGTCATACTGGCCGCCTAAGCTTAAGGAAGCAGTTTTCTGTACGCAAAGCAGATGCGTACTCCCTCCGTCCAAAAATATTTATCCTGAAAATGAATAAAATGGTTGTATTTAGAGAGAAGTGCATATTACACCCCTCAACTCTAGCCCTAGTTTAATATACATCCCCCAACTTCAATACCATCTACTTTACAACCCCCAACTCTCAAAACCGGCCAGAACTCAACCCTCGCCTCCCTGTTGACCGGTTTTGACCCAGTTGATTTTTTACCTATTGACTTGCTGAACAGTAACTAAAAAAATTCAGATTTTTTTTGTTTTTTCAATGGTGAACAGTAAATTGAAAAAAAGTTGGAAATAAAAGTCAACAAACAGTTGCGATTTTTTAACGGGTGATTAGTAAATTCAAGAAAATACTAAATTTTTGAAAAAAATCTGAATTATTTTTGCATGGACGATTTTCAGTGCGTGATGTCCGCGCCAATTTTCAACTTGTTTGGACACTTGAGTTTATTTTTATTTAAAACTTTTCTGAATTTACTGTTCACCCGGTTAAAAGAATGATTTTTTTTAAAAAATTATTCCTTTTGAATTTACTGTTCACCTAATCAACTGGGTCAAAAACGGTCAACAGGGAGGGGAGGGTTGAATTCCAGCTGGTTTTGAGAGTTGGGGGGGGGGGTGTAAACTAGACGGTATTGAAGTTGGGGGGTGTATATTAGACTAGGGCTAGAATTAAGGGGTGTAATATGCATTTCTCTCTTGTATTTATAATTAAAATAAGTCTACATATATTCATTTGTAGGGCAAGTATTTCCCGATGGATGGAGTACTAGTTAGAGAATGACAGTACTATCATTTTTCTTCTAAAGTTAAGTTGTCAAGTGGTGCCAACTGTTACCTAGCGGTACTACTACGACCGGGTCTCGGCCTATCGGGACAGGACCATCCTCCTCCTCATTGGAAAAGGCATTTGGCCAGCGGTGAGTGCAACTTTACACGGCGCAGTGACTGACACGCCAGAAGGTGGACGCGACCACTCAACGTATCACTCATTTTGCTACCAGAAGGGAACAGACACCGCACGCACACTATTCTCTGAAAACAACCAGGGGCAAAATGATTCACAGCAGCTCGTGGATTTGATACCGTGAGCAGTGTAACAGACATAGCAGCTAGGTCGGCAAGACAAGAGGCCATCTGAATGAGTGAGGCAGACACAAGTGGTTGCATTGCATGGCTAAACGAGTGACACTCACTCACTCCCCTACCGATCGATCGAGTAGAAGCTAAGTAAGCTTTGGGAAAAGCCCCGACAATCAACAAGACCGGCGTTTGCTTGCTTTGGCACCAAGGCATTGGAGTAGCTCCCTGCCCTGTCGCATCGAGATGAATCTTCACCCTTTTCTGCAGAGTCTCGTAACAGTCATGCATCCTATGCCATTATAAAAAAGGTTAAATTACCTAATCTAATCCAGTAGCAGTGCTTTTCAAGGCTGTAAGGCTGCGCAAAGAGCCAAAGACGGGTTCTCAAAAAAAAAAGAGCCAAAGATGGGGAGGGCCTTCGCGCAAAAATGGAGGCACAGAGAAAGTAAAAAAGTAAAGTAAAATTAAATAAAAAAGAAAAAGGCAGCCAAAAGGGGGTGGGGACAAAGGAAGCAATCGGCGGCCTCCTCCCCCTCTGGCGGGCCGGGTCGATTCCCGTGTGTGAAAAAGAAAGAAAAAAAACTAGTACTAGCGGGAGGGAGGGGGCAAAAAGGAAAGCAACCGTCCTCTACGATAACCCCCCGAAACGGCCAGCCAGTCCAGATCGTGGTGAAGGGAGAGGTGGAGTGGAGGTGGTGCCGTGCTGCCGTTCCGTTCCGTTCCGTCCCGCGGTGGCCGCCAGTCCAGTTCACTGCCGCTGCTCTCGCGAGCCGCGAAACCACCTTGCTCCTCTCGTGGCCTCTGATTCTGCCTCGCAACACAGGCGAACTCCCCAGCGCAGCCATGGCGGCCGCCGAGGCCAGACCCTGCTCCGTGCCGGCGGGCGCCGCGGGCCACCTGGCCCCTTCGGCGGCGAGCGTCTGCCTGTAGGCCCGGTAAATCCCCCGCCATTATTTACCCCCTTCCATGTCCCTGTCGCCTGAGCATTACATATTTACGTACAGACGCAGTACAGGCCGGCAGGTCGCCGCTAGTTAATTTCCTCCCGTCAGCGGCGCGATCTCGCATTCTCGCTTAACGAGGCCTCTCCCCGGGTAGTTGAGCCAAATCGCCATGTGATCCGGGCGCGGCGTGGGTATCTCCGTCGGTGGGGCGATAGAATATGTCTGCAGGAGCGTCCTAGGGAAGCAGGCAGCAGGGCAGGGCGGTCAACATCGGCGCGAGTAGCTGCTGCTGCTGCCAGTCGGTGCTAGATTTGGCCCGATCATTAGTGCGGTTTCACTGTGCCAGGCGACGCCCTAACCACCACCGCCCGTCCGAATCACCCGCGGCCGGGGGATTAGGAATGCTTGCGCTCTCCTCCACCTACTGGGCCAACTACTCAACGCTCCTGCCCGGCTGCCCCCCGCCACAACTCGCAGGAGCAGGACAGGTTCCTTGATGGGTTCCCCCTCTGCTGCTTCCAATTATTCCGCATTCATGTGCTCCGCCCCATTTGTTTTCTCTTGCCTAGCGTGATAGATAATTAATGGTGTTATGGACTTATGGTTGCAGATGGTGTAGGGAAGGGGAGACAGAGAGTGAGTAGTGAGATGGGGGCGATTGGGGGCGACGAGATGGCGCAGTGGGATAATGCGGACGGAGGCGAGGTGGCCAATGGCGCCGCCGGGAAGCTGGAGAAGATACTGGTTTCGGTGAGGCTCAGGCCGCTCAGCGACAAGGAGGTTGCGCGCGGGGATCCGTCCGAGTGGGAGTGCATCAGCGACACCACCGTCATCGCCCGGAGCGCCTTCCCCGACCGGCCAACGGCTCCGACTGCCTACTCCTTTGGTTGGTGCATCGTCCCCCCTGATCTTTTCGCTCACATCAAAGCTGTGCTGTGCATGTTTTTCTTTGTCTTTAGTTCATTACTTCTGCTGTTTCTGTTATCATAGGCCCCATAATTATTATTATACTGTATCTCACTAGCGTTTTAGAAGCTGTACATTTGTATATTGGTTTAAACTGATTAGAATGTCGAATACATGTCTGGACTCTGGAGTACCAATTACAGATGATAGGTAAATTTTTACTGTATAGTATGGATATATTTTTGTTACTGGCAACCGAAACTCCTCGATTAACCTCATTACTGCTCATGTTCTGACAGGAGCAACTTGGAGAATGATTCTTTAGGTTAATGGGAGCTACTTATCATTAAAAAAACTCACCTGGAACTGAAATGTTCAGATTCTGTACAAATCAAACCTATTAATTTTAGTTTGTGATGAGTTTCATCATATAATCACCGGGACTTTAGCTCGTTTCTTCCACAATAGGGCTCTGCACAAACTTTACTCACTTTCAGATGTGATATTATGTGTATCTCCTTTGAGACTTTAACCAAAACTCTATCCAATTACAGACAGGGTATTCCGTTCTGACTGCGATACCAAAGAAGTGTACGAGCAAGGGGCCAAGGAGGTTGCCCTCTCTGTAGTTAGTGGCATCAACTGTTAAGTGCAGACATTCTGGCTATTTTTCTCCTATCTGCTTTAATCAAAGCGACGGTCTCACTGAATAATTTGCTTTTGTCTGCAACAGCTAGTATCTTTGCATATGGTCAAACAAGTAGTGGGAAGACATACACCATGACCGGAATAACGGAATGTACAGTATCAGATATTTATGATTACATTGGCCGGGTAATTAAACACCTTTCATATGGTCACAGTTTTGGTCCGAATCTGTAACCATTGGTCTGAAATATGCTCAACATCTTTTGCAGCACGAGGAGAGAGCATTCGTGTTGAAATTCTCAGCGATCGAAATATATAACGAAGTTGTAAGGGATCTTCTTAGTTCAGAAAACACTTCTCTTAGACTTTGGGATGACGCAGAGGTCAGGACACTCCTACTCGTTTTTGTTCTCTATAAATCCTGTTGTTCCCCTGCATTACTAATGGCTTGATACTGTATATTCTACAGAAGGGGACTTATGTAGAGAACCTTAAAGAGGTGATATTGAGGGACTGGAACCATCTCAAGGAACTTATTTCTGTGTGTGAAGGTGGGATGTTGTTTGTATTAGCTTACCAATTTATAAGTGGTGATTACTCTCATCTCATTTGTGCAATGTGTGCTTGTACCAGCTCAAAGGAGAACCGGAGAGACATACTTAAACGAAAACAGCTCCAGATCGCATCAAATCCTTAAATTGGTTTGTCTACTACTTTGTTGCATGTAAAAAGGAAGGATTCAGTATATTTTGTGTTACAGAAGGTCACCATTCCTGATTTGTTTATCTATTGTTTCAGACTATCGAAAGTTCTGCTCGTGAATTCTTGGGTAAGGACAAGTCAACGACACTTGCGGCTAGTGTGGTAAGAACTAAGCACAAAGATTTACTTTTTGGTAATATTTATTTTTTTACATACGAAGAAGTGACAGCATCTTTTGTTGTCATGTGCAGAACTTTGTTGATTTGGCAGGAAGTGAACGTGCATCTCAGGCACTGTCAGCTGGTGCTAGGCTGAAGGAAGGTTGTCATATTAATAGAAGTTTACTTACCCTGGGAACTGTCATTCGTAAACTAAGGTTACATCCCTAATTCAATATTCTGCAGTGTTGAGTTTCAATGGAAAGTTTCTCTTGGTTAAAAAAATCCTGTTCTAGCTTCCATTTATATTATTTACTTGGTTTCACCTATGCAGCAAGGTAAGAAATGGACACATACCATATCGGGATTCAAAGCTCACACGCATATTACAACCTTCTCTTGGAGGTAATGCAAGGACTGCAATCATTTGCACAATGAGCCCAGCCCGAAGCTACATGGAGCAATCAAGAAATACCCTGCTATTTGCAAGTTGTGCAAAGGAAGTAGTTACAAATGCACAGGTTAATGTAGTCATGTCTGATAAAGCCCTAGTTAAGCATTTACAAAGGGAACTTGCTAGGTTGGAGAGTGAACTGCGATGTCCAGCTACCTATTCCAGTCTAGAATCATTGGTGAGGGAAAAAGATAACCACATCCGGAAGGTAAATGTTACTTCTGACATTTGTGTTGGTTTCTTCTTTTTGTACATTATAGGAAACAGATCTTACCTTTTGCCAGTTTTAAACACAAGTCGCAGAGCTTACTGTTTTTCCATGAAAATTATAACACACAGAAAAGACGAACATGTACATGTGTAAACTTTTTCAAAATATTTTGACAATTTTTTTTCTCACTTGGGAACATGTGCTCCCGGGTGCAAAACCTTGAATTAGAGATCCTATAGTAAACCACTGTTTTATGTATGTTGCATGCATTTTTTGCCATGCCAATTACCTTAAAATGCCCAAATACACCTTCCTTCTTGTGATGGTGTAGAAGTTTAATAGACCCTTCCTTGCAGATGGAGAAAGAAATTAAGGAATTGAAGGCACAGCGTGATCTGGCTCAATCTAGGCTGCAGGATCTGCTCCAGGTTGTTGGAGATAACCATGTTTCAAAGCACCCCCTGGTACATGCACTTTCTTACTTCCTACTGTGCTACATTCTCTGTTGCTAAATGTAAGACGTTTTGGCAGTTCGAACAGAGGTAGTACTAGTAGTTAACTAGTCTTTCTGGTTGTGTCAAAACGATTAAAGTGTTTGCTTTCTCTCTTATGTACATGTAGGCTTCTGGAAGGAACTTTACCTTCGATGTGCCCCAGCCATGTGAAGATCAGATATCAACAACCGAATCATCAGAAGTAGTTGACAATGTCCAAAATTTCAGGTTCCAAGGACGCCATGCAGCACAGAGGGAAGTTGGGTCTCAACAGTCTGAAAATAATGTGCAGTTTGCTACCCCATTGAGTTATTCAGTCAGCAGTCCTCCATTCAGTGGGATGCCCCCAACCACTAGCAGAGATGACGTTTCTCAGATATCAAATGAGGATTCAGATGATGTTTGCAAAGAAGTACGGTGCATAGAGACCAATGAAACAGAAGGAAAAAATGGTCTGGACTCGTCAGCTATCGGGAGCAATATCTTGCAAGATTCGAATGTGGGTGCTAGTACACATGGAAACGATGATGTATCTACTGTTACCCTGGAGCAACATCTAGAGACTGTCAGAAAACCTTTTGCCAATCTTGTCGAAGATCTAGGGTCTTCAACACGAAACCCATCTAGCTCTAGAGGAATTGTGAGAAGCAGGAGCTGTAGGTCTCTGATGGGCTCTACTCTGTTTGAAGACCTGGAGAAGGATGACTGCACACCACCGAGCAGAAGATTCATGGACTTCCCCGGGAGACCTGAAGGGGGTCAAAGAAGGGGTTCTGCGCTGAACTTTGATGCAGAGAGTGAAACTTTGTCACGGGCAGGGTCAATGCTTTCTGAAATTACTACTACGAGGGGTGGACCCAAGGCAAATGGTTCTGTGGCAGGTGACACAGAATTTACCGGCATAGGTGAATTTGTTGCTGAACTGAAAGAAATGGCTCAGTATCAGAAGCAACTCGGTGGTCAGGTGTGGAACTATTTACTTGTCTTTGCAATGTTATTATTATTCTATCAGTACAGCACATTGGGGTAATATATTGTGCAAATTTTGAATACCATTTTTTTAATGTTTTTCAGTATGTTAACGGAGAAATAGCAGAAGGAACCGTCAGGAGCGTTGGATTAGATCCAATCATGGATGCCTTGCAATCACCTTCGCGATGGCCACTGGAATTTGAGAGAAAACAGCAAGAGATCATTGACCTTTGGCATGCATGCTATGCTTCATTGGTTCACAGAACCTACTTTTTCTTGTTGTTTAAAGGAGATCCAGCCGACTCCATTTACATGGAAGTGGAGATAAGGAGGCTATCTTTCCTTAAAGATACCTATGCCAATGGTGGTATGGAAAGCAAAGTCGTGGCTGGTAGCCTGAACACTTCTCTGGTTTCAAGGTAAGTCACATTTCTCACTTGTCTGCATTACAACACTTGAATTCCTCCTGACGGAAACTACTCCGATATGTAGTGCCAGGAAGTTGCAACGTGAGAGGGAGATGCTCTGCAGGCAAATGCAGAAGCGGCTCTCGATTGAGGAAAGAGAGAGCATGTACACCAAATGGGGAGTTTCGCTGTCCTCCAAGAGGAGAAGGCTTCAGGTGGCACGTCGCCTTTGGACCGAAACCAAAAACCTCGAGCATGTCAGGGAGAGCGCTTCCCTTGTCGCCCGATTGATCGGCCTCCTAGAGCCAGGAAAGGCACTGAGGGAGATGTTTGGGCTAAGCTTTGCGCCACAGCAGTTCAGCCGACGATCCCACAATAGCTGGAGATATGGCCGTTCTTCTCTGGACTGATTGCGACATGCGAATGAACACGAGGTTTTCATTGTTCCCTTGTTGGATATATAGAATTATATAGGAGCATAGCATTGGCGGTTGTAGCTTATATAGGCCCTTCAGTGTGTTTTCTGTATGATATTGTAAAATGCATCGACCCTACTCAATCTTACACCATCAAGTTCGATTGGGAAGCTCTGTCTACTGAACTGGGGTCAAATATGCAACACTTCTGTAAGCTGTGTTCGTCTGTTTCCAAAGAGATCCAAGGTTATGTATGTGCAACTTGTGGAAGAAACATTCAACTGGATAGCTTTCAATCTTTACACTTTGTTACAGCTCTCGGCAAGAAGTACAATCTTTACACTTTTGTCTGAGCAATACATCTCTAGAGTCCATCAATTACATACAGCCCTCAACAAGATGCCGAGCCAACGATAACGAGGGCTACTGCCTAGATTGGAGGTGACATCAGCGTGACCGAGCTGAGAACCAGCCGAGGATGGGACATCTCGGCGAGGAATCAAACGGCGCTCGGGTCACCGTCTTCACCATGGCGACGAGGAAGTCCTCGAGCCCGCACGGGATGGCGACCACCTTCCCCTCGACGCCGTCCTCCTTCTTGGCCTTGGCCATCAGCGACGCGAAGTGCTTGCTGCGTAGGTGCGATGCCGGCAGCTCGAACTCGTGGTGGCTGTACCCCGGCGGCTCCACCCGCACCTTCACGTGCCGCTCCGGCTTCTGCGTCGTCTTGCCGTTGAAGAGCCCCATGGCGTCGCTCGGCGGCGGCGTGCGGGCTCCGGCGAGACGGATCTAGGTCTCCAATCAGAAAATCTAGCAAAGTGGTTGTGGACTTGCGGTGATGCGATCGGTGCTGTATATTATGGGAACCTCGGCACGGTATCGGTTTGGCGGGATTCCGAGCGGTCAACGAGAGTCTGAAACTCTGAATACGATTAAAACTAGTGATTGCGGCGGCTTACGAGGGGCGAGTGGTAGGGCAGCCTCGCCTTAGCAGCACGAGACTGGCCCGGCCCATCTTGCGGGGAGCCATAGCCTCGTCCTTTTCTGTTTTTGCTTTTACGTTTTTTTGATTTTTTACTTTTCTTTGAACTTTCAAATATTATATATGTTTCCTACTACCAGTGGTAATTACAAAAACACTCTACATCAAACATTTGAAAAATGTTAATCTAGCATTTAAAAAATGTTTAATGTGTATAGAAAAATGCTTTCCATGTGTACGAAAGAATGCATACAATGTATATGAAAAAAGTTGATCATGTATTCAAAAAATGTTAATCAATCATTTGAACAAACTGTTAATCAAGTATTTGAAAAATGTTAATAAAGCATTTGAAAACTGTTAAATATGTACATAGAAAGGTTTGTCATATATACAAAAATATACACAAAACAAATTCAATATGTATGAAAAATGTTCACAAAGTATTTAAGAAAGCCTAAACATGTATAAAACATATTCCTGGTGTATACAAAAAATGTAAAAAATACATTAAATAAATGTAGAGATCGAAAAACATATATTTTATTTTTTATTTAAGAAATGTTAAACATGTACATAAATTTTTTTTACGTACATGAAAAATGTACATCGTGTGTCAAGATATGTTTGTTACCATTAAAAAAATATTCACAGTGTATTTAAAAATGTTGACCATGTATTATAAAAATATTAATATTTTAACTGAAAAATGTTAAACATGTAGTAAAAATGTATTTGAAAGATATATACCAATATAAGTTTTAAAAAATGTTAATCACGTATTTGAAACATGTAAAAGTGTATATAAAATATATTTATAATGTATAAAAAAATGTTGGACATGTACTAAAAAAGTTGACATGTGTTGGACAAAAAAGAAACAGGTGAAAACAACAGAGAAATAAATAAAAACGAAGAAGCCGAATAAAAACCATATAGAAAAAAACAAAGAAAACGAAAAAAAATGAAAAATGGAAAAGAGAATAAAATCAATGCAAAATAATGGGAACATAGATAACCAAGAAAGAAACAAAGGAAAATGAAGAAAAGGAAAAAAAACAGTAAGGACCAAGAAAGGCCTTAAGCAAAACAAAAAGAAAAACAGAAAGAAAGAAAACCATTGAAAATAGTGAAAGAAATGAAGAAAACCGGTGTTAACCAAAGAAAAAAAACAAAAAACAAAGAAAGGAAACAAGAAAAAACCAAAATATGAAAACAAGGAAAAAACATAGAAAAAACCATTCAAAAAAGAATAGGAAACAAAAGAGAAAACGAGAAAACCCGAGAAAGAAAGAAAAATCGAAATATATGAAGAATAAAGAAAAAAATTAAAAAACCCATGACGAAACAAAGAAAACCTAAAGAAAAAAAAGAACCAAGAAAGGAAAAAACAAAAGAAAACCGAAGGGAATGAGCTAATCGGTCGCGAGTGAGCGAGCGAGCCAAGCAGCATCTCAGTTTCAATTTTTTCCTTTCCGGGAGACGACTTGTGATAAGCAAGTCAGCCATGCCCTAAAGAAGTAGTTTTTTTGACAGGTGACTAGGGATTTATTCAAAGTTCAAAGCAAGAGGAATACAAATAATATCAGGAAGATCCCCTAGTCACCTTAGCCAGCGCATGGGCTTCAAAGTTAGCCCCCTGATGCTCGAAACGGAAGGAAACATCATCAAACTCCTTCCTTCTCTCAGCGATTTCATGCAACACCAGAGCGTAGTGCGTCGACGCACCCTTGTCTATATTGCAAACAACTTCCATGCAGTCCGTTGCAATTATCATACGTGAGAGACTTAGGTCTTTTGCTAGTGCCAGAGCTTCATTGCATGCTTGAACTTCTAAACTCGCAATATCAACAAGACCATCATGGACAAGAGCTGAGGCCCCCAAATAATGACCATCCTTATCCTTGCAAAGGGCTGCTGCTGCACCCACATTACTCTCACGAGATATACCACTGTCAACATTAATTTTTTACTTTATTGCCATCCGGGCCAATCCAAGTCTGTATTCTTGGCCATGCAACAGTACTCAGCTAGGCATCACTATTCTTCTTCTCACTAGCAATCTCCAAGTCTTGTAGATATCTAGTGACAAAATTGTTGGAAATATGCCTTAGAGACAACAATATTTGTATTATTATATTTTCTTATTTACAATTATAGAGTTTATATTATATGCTATAACTGCTATGATCCTGGAATATGTGATTCAGTAAAAAACTCATATGCACGTGTGGAAAGATAAACGGTTAAATAAAAGGTTCCTAGTCTTGCTTTTGGGACTAGCTCAAGTGTTGTTGGTGATCACGTTATCCTGATTTTAGGATATCATTAAGTGTAATGATAGTTCAAAAACAACGTTGCACCAAGAATATCACATTGTGGATAATATCTTTTCTTCAGAATGCGAGCGCCTAGAGATTCCGAGTCTATAATAGCCTCCAAGCTTGTCGAGCCAACAGAGCAAGATTAAAAAGTTCAATGTCCCGGAAGCCCACCCCCTCCCCCCTAAACTTGGGCTTGCACATAGTCTTCCACAAGACCCATGCCGTCTTCCGTTCACCTTACCCCACCAAATTTTTTGCAAGAGACCATTAATGTGCTCACACAGACCCCTTGGTAATTTGAAACATGCCATGGAATATGTCCGTATAGATTGTGCAACTGACTTAATCAACTGCTCTTTCCCACCTGCAGAAATACACTTCTCCATCCATCCTTGAACATGCTTCCAGATTCTATCCTTCAAATATCTGAAGCACCCTTCTTTTGACTTCCCAACATCTATGGGTAAGCCTGGGTATTTCTCTGACAAAGATTCATTATGTACACCAAGCACATCCTTGACTTCATTCCTTAGGGCCTCTGGGACCCCTTTGCTGAAGTAAATTGAGGACTTATCTGTGTTTATATGCTGACCTGAAGCATCCCAATATTTTTTCAAGATATCCCGAACTTGAATTGCACTCATACTGTTGGCTTCAAAAAATAATAAGCCTTGAGCACACCCATTCCCTGAGCCTTGAGCATACAAGAAAGTCCCTCTACCGCCAGTAGAAACAAATAAGGGGAGATAGGGCCCCCCTGCCAAACTTCTCAAGAAGAGGTGGGAGTAGAGAAACGACCGCGAGCGAGCGAACAATATGGCTTGCCTGGTACTATAGTGTGAAGGAGAATCCTTCATGCGAGAGCTCGTTTCATCTCGCATGAAACGAGATATAGGCCTCGCGCCTTACGAGCCCTCGGCTCTTCAGGCGCCCAAAAGGTCATGGGCGCTCGCTAGGCTCGTTCGTGGGATGTGGCCAAATTCCTCTCCGCCCTCTCGCTCGCTCGCCAGGTTCCTCGGGTTTTTTTGGTTCGTAATTTCTTATTGTACTGACTTGGCCATTGGTTTTTATATAGATTAAAATCATTTGTGCAATTAATTTTTTTTAAATCTACGGATTCTAAAAACCATTCAATATATTTTTTGGATAACCGGGTGACCATTCACCATCGAAAATAAAAAAAATCCTAAATTTTAGAAACAATTCAATATTTGGGGAAAATTAACAACTCAGAAAGAAGTGCTTTTTAAAGTTATCATATTTCAAAACAGTTCGTAATTTGAAAAAAGTTCGAGAATTTTTTAAAAGTTCACCAAAATTATGAAAAAATCATGAATTTGAAAAAACATCGTAATAATTGAAAAACTTCATAAAATTCGAACAAAACATCCATAAAAAATTTGAAAACGAAAATTGCGAAATTGGAAAAGTTCAGGAATTCGAAGTGTTTTTAATTTTTAAAAAGTTCACTAGTTCACATAACCTACCTTTTCTTGTTATTTGGAGGAGATCCAGCCGACTTCATGTACATGGAAGTGGAGATAAGGAGGCTATCTTTCCTTAAAGATACCTATGCCAATGGTGGTATGGAAAGCAAGGTCGTAGCTGGTAGCCTGAACACTTCTCTGGTTTCGAGGTAAGTCAATGATCATTACATTTCTCACTTCTCTGCATTACGGCACCCGAATTCCTCCTGACGGAAACTACTCTGACATGTAGTGCCAGGAAGTTGCAACGTGAGAGGGAGATGCTCTGCAGGCAAATGCAGAAGCGACTCTCAATTGAAGAAAGAGAGAGCATGTACACCAAGTGGGGAGTTCCGCTGTCCTCCAAGAGGAGAAGGCTTCAGGTGGCACGTCGCCTTTGGACCGAAACCAAAAACTTCGAGCATGTCAGGGAGAGCGCTTCCCTTGTCGCCCGATTGATCGGCCTCCTGGAGCCAGGAAAGGCGCCGAGGGAGATGTTTGGGCTAAGCTTCGCACCGTAGCAGTTCAGTCGAGGATCCCACAATAGCTGGAGATATGGCCGTTCTTCTCTGGACTGAGTACGACATGCAAATGAACACAGGAGGTTTTCGTTGTTCCCTTGTTGGATATATAGAATTATATAGGAGCACTGGCGGTTGTAGCTTATATAGGCCCTTCAATGTGTTTTCTGTATGATATTGTAAAATGTATCGACCCTACTCAGTCTTACAACATGAGGTTCGATTGGGAAGCTCTGTCTACTGAACTGGGGTCAAATATGCAAGTTGATAATACATGGTGTGTTCGTCTGTTTCCAAAGAGATATGTGCAATTTATGGAAGAACATTCAATATGGATTTGCGATCAATCTCTACACTTCGTTACAGCCCTCAGCAAGAAGTACAATTTCTAGCACTGACAAAATACATACATATTCACACTTTTCTCTGAGAAATAAATCTGCAGAGTCCATCAATTACAGCCCTCGACAAGGTGTCAGGCAAGGCAATACATCTCTACACTTTTCTCTGAGCAATGCATCGAGTCCATCAACCACAGACCTCGACAAGATAACGAGGGCTACTGCCTAGATTGGAGGTGACGTCAGTGTGACCGAGCTGAGAACCAGCCGAGGATAGGGCATCTCGGCGAGGAATCAAGCGGCGCTCGGGTCGCCGTCTTCACCATGGCGACGAGGAAGTCTTCGAGCCCGCACGTGATGGAGACCACCTTCCCCTCGACGCCGTCCTCCTTCTTGGCCTTGTCCATCAGCGACGCGAAGTGCTTGCTGCGTAGGTGTGACGCCGGCACCTCGAACTCGTGGTGGCTGTACCCGGGCGGCTCCACCCGCACCTTCACGCGCCGCTCCGGCTTCTGCTTCGTCTTGCCGTCGAAGAACCCCATGGCGTCGATCGGCCGCGGGCGGGCGCGCGCACGCACCAAGGGAACGCCGATCGGCAACGCCCGGCGGTTGCGTGCGGGCTCCGGCGAAACGGATATAGCTAGGTCTAGAATCAGAAAATCTCGCAAAGTGATTGTGGGCTTGCGGTGACGCGATCGGTGCTGTATATATGATGGAACGTCCTCGGCACGATTTCGGTTCTTGGCGGGATTCGGAGTGGTCGACGAGAGTCTGAAACTCTGAATACGATTAAAACTAGTGATTGCGGCGCCTTACGAGGAGCGCGCCTATGTCTCGCTTTTTTTTTTTTGAGACAGCCTATGTCTCGCTTGAAGCAAGAGGTAGCGCATCCTCGCCTGAGGAGCACGAGACTGCGCCGACCTATCTCACGGGGAGCCATAGCCTCGTGTTTTCTGTTTATTTTTACCTTCTTTGTTTTCCTTCATTGCTTTTTTATTTTTCTTTATAATTCCAAATATTATATATAAATATATTAATTAAAAAACACTCCACGTAAAACATTTGAAAAACGTCAATCTAGAATTTAAAAATGTTTCTCATGTATATGAAAACAATGTATACAATGTGTATGAAAAAGTTGATCATGTATTTAAAAAATGTTAATCCATCATTTTAAATAACTGTTAATCAAGTATTTGAAAAATGTCAAAATCATTTGAAAATTGTTAAATGTGTACATAAAGGTTTGTCATATATACGAAAATATACACAAAACAAATACAATCTGTATGAAAAATGTTCATCAAGTATTTAAAAAGGCTAAATGTGTATAAATAAATGTTCATCAAGTATTTAAAAGGGCTAAATGTGTATAAATAAATGTGTACAAAAAATGTAAAACGTACATTAAATAAATGTAGAGATCAAAAACATATATTTATGTTTTATATTTAACAAATGTTAAGCATGTATATAAAAAGTTTTTTTACCTACACAAAAATGTACATCGTGTGTCAAGAAATGTTGTTGCCATTAAAAAAATATTCACGATGTACTGAAAAATGTTGACCATGCACATAAAAAATATTCATATTTTATTGAAAAAGGTTAAACATGTAGTAAAAATTGTATTTGAAAGACATATACCAAAAATATAAGTTTTTAAAAATGTTAATCTTGTATTTAAAACATGATAAACATGTATGTAAAATATATTTCTAATGCATATGAAAAATGTTGAATATGTACTGAGAAAAGTTGACATGTGTTGGACAAAAAAGAAACAGGTAAAAAACAACAAAGAAACGAAGAAAACGAAGAAGCCCAATAAAACCATATAGAAAAACAAAGAAAACCAAAAAAAATGGAAAATAGAAAACCGAAGAAAATCAATGCAAAATATTGGAAACATAGATAGCCGAGAAAAAAAAGGAAAATGAAGAGAACCAAGAAAGAAACCAAGAATAATGAAGAAAAGGAAAAAAAAATAGTAAAGACCAAGAAAGGCACTAAGAAAAACAAAAAGAAAGAAAGAAAGAAATCCAGTGAAAACAGTGAAAGAAATGATTTTCATGAACTCTTTGCTTTTTAAAATTCTGTGAACTTTTTCCCAATTTCATAAACTTTATTTCTAAATTTGTGAAATTTATTCAAATGCGTGGAACTTATTTTATATTTGTGAATTTTTTCTCAAATTTTTTGAACTTTTTTGAATTTCATGAACATTTTTCTAAATGTGTGAACTTTTCTCAAATTTGAGAATTTTCCAAATTTTTGAACTTTTTTACTTTTTAGTGAACTATTTTTCAAATCCATGATTTTTGTTTCAAAATTATGAACTTTTTTTCAAATTCGTGATCCTTTTTAAAATACGTGAACTTTTCTCAAATGCGTGAAATTTTTAAAATTTGAGAAAATTTTCAAATCCATGAACTTTTCTACAATTCATAACATTTTTTCAAATCCATGAACTTTTTTTTTTCAATTTCATGAATTTTGTTCAAAATCTGAGTTTTTTCTTCTTCTGAAAGTCAACTAGTTAACGGCTGACCGACCAACCATTGACTAAGCGAAGGGGAGCAGGCGGGAGCAACAACCGAGCGATCTCTGCATGCCAGCGTAGATGGGTTGGTCCACACCAGTGAGCGTGTGAGCGCCGGTTCGCTCCACGATGTTTAAAGCACTAAGTAGGAGTTCCCAAGTTACACCTTCGGGAGCCTTTCCACCGGGCGCTTGCAGGTGCGCTGGAGCGCACCGCGTGGTGTGCCCAGCCGCCACCAGGTGTCGTGTGTTGGGTGCACCCTCAGGTTTTTGTTTTTCTTCAAGTGCTTCCAAGTTTTAGATTTTGTTTACTTTTTGTTTTTTCTTCGTTTCCTAGGTTTTGACATTTTTTTGGAAGACATGCTTTTTCGCAAGAAGCACAACATGTGCTTCCATGAGAAGGACAACGTGCTCCCCGAAAAATGAAAAACACAACTATACTTCTCCGAAAAAAAGAAAAGCATAACACGTGCATCCATGAGAAGTTGTGCTTACTCGGAAAGGCAAAAGCACAATTCTGCTGCCCAAAAAGAATGCTATATGTGCTTCTGTGGAATCACAACTGTGCTTCCCGAAGAAGGAAAAGCATAATTGTGCTTTTAAAAAATGAAGAAAAACACAACCTTGCTTCCAGTTTTTTTCGGGTTTTGTTTTTTATTTCTAGTTTTCTTTTTTATTTATTCCCGGTTTTCCTTGGTTTTGATTATTTTTTTGTCGAAACATATTAACATGCGACATAGTTTTGAAGATCTCAATGCGAGAAATCTAACAATGAAGATGGTTCATGATTTATACGCATGTTTAAGAGATCAAATGTTTTGAAAAAGCAAATCTACGGAAAAAAACTCTTATGCCACGTGTCACGAGAAGTGGCATGCATGTAGTGGGCCACTTGTCATCACGAGAGAAAACGAGGAGTGACCTTTGCAAAGGTTACCCCTTAATTAGTGATTTTGATGTTTCCTGATAGCAACTAATCAGCAGGTGCCCAAACCCCAAATGAACCCTAGCAGCTGCTGCAAGGATTTTTTTCATGGTGAAAAGGAGCTTTATTCCAAAATTATGATGTTACAATCGAGAGGCAAGAGATCCTCAATACGAGGGGTCCTTGGTGTAACGACACAACCGCGATACACTCCACTCGACTATATTCCGCCAGACGATCTGCCACACCATTCCCTTCACAACGTAGCTTCTGAGGAATAAACTCTCTATCGCTCATCAGGGCCATGATCTCCACTACAAGGTTTGTGTACGCTGAGCGAGAGAGACCATTAGATGATACCACAACATAAAGTTTATATGTTGGATTGCCAATGACATCCCTTGCATGATTACATGCAGCTCAACTTCCAAAGAATCATTACGATTAAAACATACCTATATGCCGCAAATACCATGGTTCCATTGTGCTTCCTCAAGATCATACCCGCCGCAGCTCATCGTTCGAGAACGAGACGTCAACTGACAAGGCCATATGGTCCACTAGCAGTGCAGGGCACCATGCAGCCGGTATAGAAGTTTCAATGGCGGAGTTCTCCAGACTTCATGAGCAGGTATCTTGCATTCAAACATCTCCACTACACTATGCTTCAGAGCCTCACCAATATATTTGTAATAACTATCTAAAAATTCCACCATAGCCTCCATAGTAGGGATATCCTTACCATGGATCAATCGTTGTGCAGTCGCCAAATGTGCCAAATGAGCATAATTATCATGCCTTTAGTGGTCTTTAAACACTCCTGCAAGATGTTCAAGAGTCGTTCCTTTCCACTAGTTGATCATCATTAGGTAGTGGAAAAATAGCTCACATGTGCCTCTAGATCACTCATGCAAGGCTGCACAAAACCACACTACAAAAGAAAAAGATACATCTATGGTGTTAAGCATTTGCCACAGTAGGTCATATTTTCTGTCACACATATACATCCATGATGGTTTTATGAAAAAATTAATATAGTCATACATGCATTGTCAGGTATGTGTTCCATGAGAATAATCATGTATTCATCATGGAAGTGTGCACTTCAATGATGGTAAATGATGCATCATGGAAGTGGTTTCGTTAAGGGTGACTAAAGGAAATATGCCCTAGAGGCAATAATAAAGTTATTATTTATATTTCCTTATATCATGATAAATATTTATTATTCATGCTAGAATTGTATTAACCGGAAACTTAGTACATGTGTGAATACATAGACAAAATAGAGTGTCCCTAGTATGCCTCTACTTGACTAGCTCGTTAATCAAAGATGGTTAAGTTTCCTGACCACAGACATGTGTTGTCATTTGATGAATGGGATTACATCATTAGATAATGATGTGATGGACAAGACCCATCCGTTACCTTAGCATTATGATCGTTTAGTTTTATTGCTATTGCTTTCTTCATGACTTATACATATTCCTTTGACTATGAGATTATGCAACTCCTGAATACCGGAGAAACACCTTGTGTGCTATCAAACTTCACAACGTAACTGGGTGATTATAAAGATTCTCTACATGTGTCTCCGAAGGTGTTTGTTGGGTTGGCATAGATCAAGATTAGGATTTGTCACTCCGAGTATCGGAGAGGTATCTATGGGCCCTCTCGGTAATGCACATCACTATAAGCGTTGCAAGCAATGTGACTAATAAGTTAGTTGCGGGATGATGTATTACAGAATGAGTAAAGATACTTGTCGGTAACGAGATTGAATTAGGTATGTTGATACCACAATCGAATCTCGGGCAAGTAACATACCGATGACAAAGAGAATAACATATGTTGTTATGCGGTTTGACCGATAAAGATCTTCAAAGAATATGTAGGAACCAATATGAGCATCCACTGGTGTGCGTCAATGCTATACAAACGGTTTTTAACCTCTTTCCGCGACGGCATTTGGAACCGTCGCCAAGTGAGTGTGGGCCATAGGGGGTCCTTCCCACACGACCCAAAAATCATCGGGGATAGGCCCTCCTGGGACACAGGCTCGGGCCGTGTGAGATCGGGCGAGGCATCGAAACCCAATCATTTCCGTAGGTATGTACATCCCACGGTAATCCGAGAAAAAACATTTCCGTAGGTATGTACATCCCACACGGTGAATCCCAGAAAATTATTTTTGTAGGTATGTACATCCCACACGGTCAATCCAAGGAATACATTTCCGTTCTTATGTACATCTCACACAGTCAATCCAGGGAAAACGTTTCCGTTCTTACGTACATCCCACACAGTTTTATGTGTAGGCTCGTGTGTGAAAGGTATAACTGTCACACACGGTTTTCCTTGGTTAACTGTTTGCTTTTATCAACTATATCACACACAATTTGATGAAGAAAACTGTGTGGCATTGGGTTATCCATCGCAAACGCTTTTACTGCTAGAACCGTTTGCAAAGATCCATGACACATTTAGCAGGTTTATTAGTTTACAATTAATAATTCCAGTATTACGCAAATTCACATTTCATATCGAACAGTTGTTTGCCAATTTCATATCATGCACATAAATATATTATAACATCATAGTACGGTAGCTACATGAAAATAGCACAGTACAACATATAACTAGTTCAACTTGATAAGAACAATATATTCATTTCCCTAATTGAGATCATCCAGGCTCATCTTATCCACCTCTGCTTTCAGTTCAGTAAGAACCTGTTTTGCATGGGCCAACTGGGAAAGTGCCTACTCCTTCGCCGACACCATCTTAGCAAAGTCTGATTAAAAAAATCTGAGCTCATTCTCCAGCTTCAACCTTTTATCCCGCATCTCAAATATTTTTCTGCGTTGACAATAGTTTCTCTAAGCCTACGTCTATTCTCTTCCTCATACATGCTCCAGAGCTTCGCTAGGCACATCTTCAAAGACTGTGGCCACTCTTGATCAACCCACTCCAAGTAAGAATAGTTCTGTTCATCCTATAATATTTAAAACTAGATCAATAACAATTGTAGGGGAAATGGGTTTATAGCAATATAGAAAATCACCAATGCTTATTTTGAAAAACTGAAGAAACATGTTAATTATGACATATCTTCTCAAAAAGATCAATGTGCAAATGAATTAATTGCCACTGAGACAACAACCAAATTCTGGAACATCAGAAGCTATAATTAACTACAACGATGCTACAAGTTCTTACTCATGTACAATAAATAACAAATTGAACATTTTATGAGGAAGGTAAATATAACTGCAACAGCATAGCAACAGTGTTTGGATGACATCAAATTGATACTAACATGTGTGTACATGCACAAATTTAGTAACATAGAACTAATAGCACTAAGGCCATCCACTATGTATGTCAAAATTAGGGTAAAGAAAATTGTTGCTACATCTCGCACCGGTGCCCTGCACTGGCGAGCCGATGCAGCGGTAAAAAAATTAGGGACACTGACTCCGGAGCACGTAGTTGCTTCGATGCCCAGTTCCTTCGTGCCATAAAGATTTAGTATTTTACTGCTTGGCTGCTCGGATGTGTGGACCAAAGTTGGCTGCACAAACTGCTGAAGCGGTGCCAAATAATTTTCTGATGGCACCGTTGATGAGATGGCAACAATTTAAGATACTAGGTACAAACTGTGACACTATCTTAGGATGCGTTTGGTTGAAGGTGTGATATGAATGGGTTGGGACCGTGACAATGTCTGAATCACATCTAACAAATGATTTGTAACAACGAAAGAGAGTCTAACCTTCTCTGCACATGCCAGAAACTTCCTCCCATTGTCCACAGATTCAAACACAACTAGCTTCACGCATGGAGATTGATGGTGACAACGAGCACATAGATCTTCAGCCACCCCGCTCCATTCATTTCCACTGATGGTCCTAGGGAGCTACAAGAGGAAGAAATGACTCAAATCGACCACCTGTAGGATTGAAAGTATGTCTAGAGGGGGGGGGGGTGATTAGACTACTTGACCAAATAAAAATCTAGCCTTTTCCCAATTTTAAGTCTTGACAGATTTTAGAAACTTAGCACAAACAAGTAATCAACCTACACATGCAATTCTAAGAGTATAGCAGCGGATTGTAAAACAATTTCATATGAAGGTAAATGAAGGAGTTTGGAGGGAGCAAACGCAATGTAGACACGGAGATTTTTGGCATGGTTCCGATAGGTGGTGCTATCGTACATCCATGTTGATGGGGACTTCAACCCACGAAGGGTAATGGTTGCGCGAGTCCACGGAGGGCTCCACCCATGAAGGGTCCACGAAGAAGCAACCTTGTCTATTCCACCATGGCCATCGCCCACGAAGGACTTGCCTCACTAGGGTAGATCTTCACGAAGTAGGCGATCGCCTTGCCCGTACAAACTTCTTGGTTCAACTCCACAATCTTGACGGAGGCTCCCAAGTGACACCTAACCAATCTAGGAGACACCACTTTCCAAAAGGTAATAGATGGTGTGTTGATGATGAACTCCTTGCTCTTGCGCTTCAAGTGATAGTCTCCTCAACACTCAACTCTCTCTCATAGGATTGGATTTGGTAGAAAGATGATTTGAGTGGAAAGCAACTTGAGGAAGGCTAGAGATCAAGATTTATGTGGTTGGAATAGAATATCTTGACCTCAACACAAGTATAGGTGGTTCTCTCTCAAAAAATGTATGTTGGAAGTGTAGGCATATTCTGATGGCTCTCTCTCCGAATGAAGAGTGGGTGGAGGGGTATATATAGCGTCCACACAAAATCTAACCGTTACACACAAATCCCAAACTCGGTGGGACCGAATCATATAACTCGGCCAGACCGATTTAGTTCAAAATGTGAACGTTAGGATTTTCGGTGGGACCGATATGTTAACTCGGTGGGACCGATTCCATTAGGGTTAGGGCATAGCGTAATCTCGGTGAGACCGATTACACAAACTCGATGGGACCAATTTTGGTAATAGGCAAACAGAGAGTTGGTCAGGCAAACTCGGTGGGACCGATTCGCTCATCTCGGTTAGACCGAAACGTTACGAAGGGGAAACAGAGAGTTTGCATTGCAATCTCGGTGGGACCGATCGCTCATCTCGGTTAGACCAAAACTTTACGAAGGGGAAACAGAGAGTTTGCAATCCCATCTTGGTGAGACTGAGATCCCTATCGGTGAGACCGAAGTGACTAGGGTTTCTGGCAGTAGCTATGTCAAGTGAACTCGGTGGCGCCGGATAGAAGATTTTGGTGGGGCCGAGTTTGACTTTTGATTTGGGACATATGTGGATATGAGAAAGTAGTTGAGGGTTTTTGGAGCATATCACTAAGGACTTTGAGCAAGCAACTCATTAAGCAACACCTCATCCCTGATAACCCACAAGTATAGGGGATCGCAACAGTTTTCGAGGGTAAAGTATTCAACCCAAATTTATTGATTCGACACAAGGGGAGCCAAAGAATACTCTCAAGTATTAGCAGCCGAGTTGTCAATTCAACCACACCTGGAAACTTAATATCTGCAGCAAAGTATTTAGTAGCAAAGTAATATGATAGTAGTGATAACGGTAACAAAAGGTAACGGTAGTAAAAGCAATGTTTTTGGTATTTTGTAGTGATGATAGCAATAGCAACGGGAAAGTAAATAAGCGAAGAACAATATGTGGAAAGCTTGTAGGCAATGGATCGGTGATGGAGAATTATGCCGGATGCGGTTCATCATGTAATAGTCATAACCTAGGGTGACACAGAACTAGCTCCAGTTCGTCAATATAATGTAGGCATGTATTCCGAATATAGTCATACATGCTTATGGAAAAGAACTTGCATGACATCTTTTGTCCTACCCTCCCATGGCAGCGGGGTCCTTACGGAAACTAAGGGATATTAAGGCCTCCTTTTAATACAGAACTGGAAGAAAGCATTAACACATAGTGAATACATGAACTCCTCAAACTACGGTAATCACCGGTAAGTATCCCGATTATTGTCACTTCGGGGTTAACGGATCATAACACATAATAGGTGACTATAGACTTGCAAGATAGGATCAAGAACACTCATATATTGATGAAAACATAATAGGTTCAGATCTGAAATCATGGCACTCGGGCCCTAGTGACAAGCATTAAGCATAGAAAAGTCATAGCAACATCAATCTCATAACATAGTGGACACTAGGGACCAAACCCTAACAAAACTAACTCGATTACATGATAGATCCCATCCAATCCATCACCGTCCAGCAAGCCTAAGATGGAATTACTCATGCACGGCGGTGAGCATCATGAAATTGGTGATGGAGGATGGTTGATGATGATGATGGCGACGGATTCCCCTCTCCGGAGCCCCGAACGGACTCCAGATCAGCCCTTCCGAGAGGGTTTAGGGCTTGGCAGCGGCTTCGTATCGTAAAACGCGATGATTTCTTCTCTCTGGTTTTTTTCTCCCCGAAACTCAATATATGGAGTTGGAGTTGGAGTTAGAGAGGCAACAGGGGGCCCACAAGGTAGGGGGGCGCGCCCCCACCCTTGTGGGCAGGTGGTGGGCCCCTTGGCCTTCATCTTTTGCAGGTATTTTTTCATATTTTCTGAAAAGTTGCTCCGTGAAGTTTCAGGTCATTCCGAGAATGTTTGCTCCTGCACATAAATAACACCATGGTAATTCTGCTGAAAACAGCGCCAGTCCGGGTTAGTTCCATTCAAATCATGCAAGTTAGAGTCCAAAACAAGGGCAAAAGTGTTTGGAAAAGTAGATACGTTGGAGACGTATCAACTCCCCCAAGCTTAAACCTTTGCTTGTCCTCAGGCAATTCAGTTGACAAACTGAAAGAGATAAAGAAAAACTTTTACAAACTCTGTTTGCTCTTGTTGTTGTAAAAATGTAAAGCCAACATTCAAGTTTTCAGCAAAGATTATAACTAACCACATTCACAATAACGCATAAATCTCAAGTTTACTCATATCAATAGCATAATCAACTAGCGAGCCATAATAATAAATCTCGGATGATAACACTTTCTCAAAACAATCATAATATGATATAACAAGGTGGTATCTCGCTAGCCCTTTCTGAGACCGCAAAACATAAATGCAAAGCACCTTTAAAGACCAAGGACTGACTAGACATTGTAATTCATGGTAAAAGAGATCCAATCAAGTCATACTCAATGTAAACTGACAATAATGAATGCAAATGACAGCGGTGCTCTCCAACTGGTGCTTTTTAATAAGAGGATGATGACTCAGCATAAAAGTAAATAGATAGGCCCTTTGCAGAGAGAAGCAGGGATTTGTAGAGGCGCCGGAGCTCGGTTTTGAAAGAGAGGTGGATAATATTTTGAGCGGTATACTTTCATTGTCAACATAACAAGCAAGAGATGGCGATATCTTCCATGCTACACACATTATAGGCAGTTCCCAAACAGAATGGTAAAGTTTATACTCCCCCTTCCACCAACAAGCATCAATCCATGGCTTGATCGAAACAACGAGTGCCTCCAACTAACAAGAGTCCCAGGGGGAGTTTTGTTTGCAATTATTTTGATTTAGTTTGCATAAAGCATGGGACTGGGCATCCCGGTGACCAGCCATTTATCTCGTGAGTGAGGAGCGGAGTCCACTCCTCTTGAGAATAACCCGCCTAACATGGAAGATACGGATAGCCCTAGTTGATACATGAGCTATTCGAGCATACAAAATAGGATATTTATTTGAAGGTTTAGAGTTTGGCACATACAAATTTACTTGGAACGGCAGGTAGATACCGTATATAGGTAGGTATAGTGGACTCATGTGGAATAACTTTGGGGTTTAAGGGATTGGATGCACAAGCAGTATTCCCGCTTAGTACAGGTGAAGGCTAGCAAAAGACTGGGAAGCGACCAGCTAGAGAGCGACAACAGTCATGAACATGCATTAAAATTAATCAACACCGAATGCAAGCATGATTAGGATATATTCCACCATGAACATAAATATCATGAAGGCTATGTTGATTTTGTTTCAACTACATGCGTGAACATGCACCAAGTCAAGTCACTTAAATCATTCAGAGGAGGATACCACCCTATCATACCACATCATAACCATTTTAATAGCATGTTGGCATGCAAGGTAAACCATTATAACTCATAGCTAATCAAGCATGGCACAAGAAACTATGATCTCTAATTGTCATTGCAAACATGTTTATTCATAATAGGCTGAATCAGGAACGATGAACTAATCATATTTACAAAAACAAAAGAGGTCAAGTTCATACCAGCTTTTCTCATCTCACCAGTCCATCATATATCATCATAATTGCCTTTCACTTGCATGACTGAACGATGTGAATAATAATAATAGTGCACGTGCATTGGACTAAGGTGGAATCTGCATTGGACAGGAGAAGACAAGGCAATATGGGATCTTTTGTCAGATAAACAATAATGCATATAAGAGCCACTTCAACAATTTAATTATGGTCTTCTCCTATCGACCCCCAAAGAAAAGAAAAGAAATAAAACTATTTACACGGGAAAGCTCCCAGCAAGCAAAAGAAGAACAGGAAATCTTTTTGTGTTTTCTTCTTTTTAATTACTACTACAAGCATGGAAATTAAACTAACTAAAAGCTACAACTATTTTTTTGTTTTTTCTTAAGGTTTATCAAACACACAAGAAGAAAGCATAAAAGGGGAAATAAACTAGCATGGATGATACAATGAAAAAGTATGAGCACCGACATCTAGCAATAAGTGTGTGAACATAAATGTAATGTCGGTGGGAAATACGTACTCCCCCAAGCTTAGGCTTTTGGCCTAAGTTGGTCTATGGCCACGGCTGGCCTGGCGGATATCCATAATAATAGTTGGGGTCATACTGAGAAGAAGAAGAGGAAGACTCCGCTTGCCACTGGCTGACAATCATTTCCGGATCCCACTGGTAATTAGACTGTCGTGAAGGATCAACTTGTGGTTCCGGCTCTGGCTCCACGGCTGGTGCAGGGTTCCGGTAGGCGTGGATAGCCTTCAACGGAACAAGGTATGTGCCTACAGATAAATCAAACAAAGAAGGAGCAGGCAGGGTAATAGTCTCAGGATGATGTTTATTAAAGAACAATTGATATTTAAGCTCTCCTTCCCTATTCTTAACAATAAAATCATGTGCCACCATATTTTATAATCTAGATAAACACGAGGTAGCACTTTTTCTTCCTTCTCATAATGCCTAATAGGTATGTTAAAATGTGCAGCTAGGCGTGAAGCATAGATGCCTCCAAAGATGGGGCCCTTTGTATGGTTCAGACTTAACCGTTTAGCAATAATGCCGCCCATACTAACAGAGTTATCACCATATAAACCGTGGAGCAAAATAATAATATCAGGAATACTAAGGTTTCCACAGTTTCTGCGACCAATTAAGCAACGACTAGCAAATAATGTAAAATAACGTAAAACAGGAAAATGTATGCTAGTGATTCGTGCATCGGAAACCTTCCTTGTTTCCCCTACAGTGATAGTATCAATAAACCCCTCCACATCATCGCGATGCGGTTCTTCTATCTTGCCCTCAAAAGGGACTAAACAAACCCGACAAAAATCATAAAGTGACATCTCCTTATGCTCATCATATAAATGAAACTCCACTGTAGGTGGTGAGCTCCTAGAATGAAAATGAAAGTTTCGCACAAAGGTATTTGTGAGTAAGAGATACTGATCGCATTGGTCGTGGAGGAAAGCGGTGAGGCCTGCATTTTTAGCCAATTCATGAAAATCTTCATAAATCCCGGCTGCTCTCAAGAAATCATCGGAAGGCCATTCACATGCCCGAATCTCCGTGGTGCGAGGCAGATTATACTTAGGCTTTGGTGCCTTTTCCTTCGAGCTTTGGCTCGATGAGCCCCTCAAAAGTCTCCTCATCATTTTTTAAAAAATTCTGAAAATTTTAGTAACTTCAAAATAAAAGTAAACCAAACTCAATAATATTGATAACAACTACTCCTACAAGTGCCTAGGGCCTATATCATGCATCAAAACTACTTTTGACCATATAAATTTGACATGCAAGCTCAAGAACAGGGTCACCTAAGCAGCAAAAATTTGCAATGAATAAAGCACTAGAACAAAAACTAATTGGACTAATGGAGGAGTCACATACCAAGGAACAATCTCCCCAAGCAGTTTTTTGAGAGGTGCTTTGAGCAAGGAGATCGAAAATGGCAGCAAAATGAGCTTGGACTCAGGTTTGAGCTGGTTATTCGTGTTTGTGGGAGGAAGAAGAAGTGTGTGGGTGCAAGGAATAAGTGGACGAGGGCCACCGTGGGCCCATGAGGCAGGGGGCGCGCCCTGACCCTCATGGCCAGGCGCCATCTCCTCCTGCTGTGTTCTCAGTGCCAAATATTCTCAAATATTCTAGAAAAAATCATATTTCAATTTCAGGGCATTTAGAGAACTTTTATTCTCGGGGTATTTTTATATTGCACGGATAATTCAGATAATAGACAGAAAAATACTATTTTTATTTTATTTAATATAAATAACAGAAAGTAAGAGGAGGGTATAGCAGGTTGTGCCTTCTAGTTTCATCCATCTCATGATCATCAAAAGGAATCCACTAACAAGGTTGATCAAGTCTTGTTAACGAACTCATTCCGAATAACATGGAACCGGAGAAATTTCGAATAACACTATGTTACCTCAACGGGGATATGCACATCCCCAATAATAAGAATATCATATTTCTTCTTGAAAGTAGGAAGAGGAAATTCAAAACCTCCAAATATAATCGATGGAATTTTTCCAATAGAATTGATACTGTGAACTTGAGGTTGTTTCCTCGGAAAGTGTACCGTATGCTCATTACCATTAACATGAAAAGTGACATTTCCTTTAGTGCAATCAATAACAGCCCCTGCAGTATTAAAAAAGGGTCTCCCAAGAATAATAGACATACTATCTTCCTCAGGAATATCAAGAATAACAAAGTCCGTTAAAATAGTAACATTTGCAACTACAACAGGCACATCCTCACAAATACCGACAGGTATAACAGTTGATTTATCAGCCATTTGCAAAGATATTTCAGTAGGTGTCAACTTATTCAAATCAAGTCTACGATATAAAGACAGAGGCATAACACTAACACCGGCTCCAAGATCACATAAAGCAGTTTTAACATAGTTTCTTTTAGTAGAGCATGGTATAGTGGGTACTCCTGGATCTCCAAGTTTCTTTGGTATTCCACCCTTAAAAGTATAATTAGCAAGCATGATGGAAATTTTAGCTTCCGGTATCTTTCTTTTATTTGTAATAATATCTTTCATGTACTTAGCCTAAGGATTGGTTTTGAGTATATCAGTTAATCGCATACGCAAAAAGATAGGTCTAATCATTTCAGCAAAGCGCTCAAAATCCTCATAATCCTTTTTCTTGGATGGTTTGGGAGGAAAGGGCATGGGTTTCTGAACCCGTGGCTCTCTTTCTTTACCATGTTTCCTAGCAACAAAATCTTTCTTATCATAACATTGATTCTTTGATTGTGGGCTTTCAAGATCAACAGCAGGTTCAATTTCTATATCATTATCATTACTAGGTTGAGCATCATCATGAACATCATTATTAACATTACCACTAGTTTTAGGTTCATTACCAGATTGAGTTTCAGCATCAGAAATAGAAATATCATTTGGATTCTCAGGTGTTTCAGTAATAGGTTCACTAGAAGCATGCAAAGTCCTATCATTTTTCTTTTTCTTCTTTTTAGAAGAACTAGGTACATTTATATTATTTCTCTGAGAATCTTGCTCAATTCTCTTAGGGTGGCCTTCAGGAAACAAAGGTTCCTGAGTCATCTTACAACCTCTAGTCATAACCCTGACATCATTATCATTATCTTTACTATTCAATTCATTGAGCAAATCATTTTGAGCTTTAAGTACTTGTTCTACTTGAGTGGTAACCATAGAAGCATGTTTACTAATAAGTTTAAGTTCACCTTTAACATTATCCATATAATCACCCAAGTGTTCAAGCATATTTGAATTGTATTTCAATTGTCTACCAAAATAAGCACTAAAGTCTTCTTGCTTAGCCATAAATTTATCAAACTCATCTAAGCATGGGCTAGTAAATTTAGTAAATGGGATTTTAGCTTTATCATGTTTGTAGAGAGAATTTACCTTTACTACCTGTGTCGGGTTATCAAGACCATGAGTTTCTTCAATAGGCGGTAAATTAAGACCATGTATTTCTTCAATAGGAGGTAAATTCTTAACATCTTCAGCTCTAATACCTTTTTCTTTCATAGATTTCTTTGCCTCTTGCATATACCCCTCTTCTTCGGAGTTGGTTTAGGAATAGGCTCCGGAGGTGTCCAATTATTTTCATTTGTCAACATATTATTCAATAGGATTTCAGCTTCATCCGGTGTTCTTTCCCTGAAAACAGAACCAGCACAACTATCCAGGTAATCTCTAGAGGCATCGGTTAGTCCATTATAAAAGATATCAAGTATTTCATTTTTCTTAAGAGGATGATCAGGCAAAGCATTAAGTAATTGGAGAAGCCTCCCCCAAGCTTGTGGGAGACTCTCCTTTTCAATTTGCACAAAATTATATATATCACTTAAAGTAGCTTGTTTCTTATGAGCAGAGAAATATTTAGCAGAGAAGTAATAAATCATATCCTGGGGACTACGCACACAACCAGGATCAAGAGAATTAAACCATATCTTAGCATCACCCTTTAATGAGAACGGAAATATTTTAAGGATGTAAAAGTAACGAGTTCTCTCATCTTTAGTGAACAGGGTGGCTATATCATTCAATTTAGTAAGATGTGCCACAACAGTTTCAGATTCATAACCATGAAAAGGATCTGATTCAACCAAAGTAATTATATCAGCTTCAACAGAGAATTCATAATCCTTATCAGTAACAAAGATAGGTGAAGTAGCGAAAGCAGGGTCAGGTTTCATTCTAGCATTTAGAGATTGCTTACTCCATTTAGCTAATAACCTTTTGAGTTCATTTCTATTTTTGCAAGCTAAAATAGCTAAAGAAGCTTCTTGATCAAAAACATAAAACTTAGGAATAACAAGTGATTCTTCATCATCACTTTCACCAGTATCATCAGATTCAATATTTTCAATTTCTCTAGCCCTAGCAAGTTGTTCATCAAGAAAATCACTAAGTGGCATAGTAGTATCAGGCATAGAGGTAGTTTCATCATAAGTATCATGCATAGCAGAAGTGGCATCATCAATAACATGTGACATATCAGAACAAATAGCAGAAGCAGGTGTAGGTGTCGCAAGCTTACTCAAAACAGAAGGTGAATCAAGTGCAGAGCTAGATGGCAGTTCCTTACCTCCCCTTGTAGTTGAGGGATAGATCTTGGTTTTTGGATCTCTCAAGTTCTTCATAATGATAAGTAGATATATATCCCAAGTGACTCAAAGAATAGAGCTATGCTCCCTGGCAACGGCGCCAGAAAATAGTCTTAATAACCCACAAGTATAGGGGATCACAACAGTTTTCGAGGGTAAAGTATTCAACCCAAATTTATTGATTCGACACAAGGGGAGCCAAAGAATACTCTCAAGTATTAGCAGCCGAGTTGTCAATTCAACCACACCTGGAAACTTAATATCTGTAGCAAAGTATTTAGTAGCAAAGTAATATGATAGTAGTGATAACGGTAACAAAAGGTAACGGTAGTAAAAGCAATGTTTTTGGTATTTTGTAGTGATGATAGCAATAGCAACGGGAAAGTAAATAAGTGAAGAACAATATGTGGAAAGCTCGTAGGCAATGGATCGGTGATGGAGAATTATGCCGGATGCAGTTCATCATGTAACAGTCATACCTAGGGTGACACAGAACTAGCTCCAGTTCGTCAATATAATGTAGGCATGCATTCCGAATATAGTCATACGTGCTTATGGAAAAGAACTTGCATGACATCTTTTGTCCTACCCTCCCGTGGCAGCGGGGTCCTTATGGAAACTAAGGGATATTAAGGCCTCCTTTTAATAGAGAACCGGAACAAAGCATTAACACATAGTGAATACATGAACTCCTGAAACTACGGTCATCACCGGTAAGTATCCCGATTATTGTCACTTCGGGGTTAACGGATCATAACACATAATAGGTGACTATAGAATTGCAAGATAGGATCAAGAACACTCATATATTGATGAAAACATAATAGGTTCAGATCTGAAATCATGGCACTCGGGCCCTAGTGACAAGCATTAAGCATAGCAAAGTCATAGCAACATCAATCTCATAACATAGTGGACACTAGGGACCAAACCCTAACAAAACTAACTCAATTACATGATAGATCCCATCCAATCCATCACCGTCCAGCAAGCCTACGATGGAATTACTCATGCACGGCGGTGAGCATCATGAAATTGGTGATGGAGGATGGTTGATGATGATGATGGCGACGGATTCCCCTCTCCGGAGCCCCGAACGGACTCTAGATCAGCCCTTCCGAGAGGGTTTAGGGCTTGGCAGCGGCTTCGTATCGTAAAACACGATGATTTCTTCTCTCTGGTTTTTTCTCCCCGAAACTCAATATATGGAGTTGGAGTTGGAGTCGGAGAGGCAACAGGGGGCCCACGAGGTAGGGGGGTGCGCCCCCCACCCTCGTGGGTAGGTGGTGGGCCCCTGACCTTCATCTTTTGCAGGTATTTTTCATATTTTCTGAAAAGTTGCTCCATGAAGTTTCAGGTCATTCCGAGAACGTTTGCTCCTGCACATAAATAACACCATGGTAATTCTGCTGAAAACAGCATCAGTCCGGGTTAGTTCCATTCAAATCATGTAAGTTAGAGTCCAAAACAAGGGCAAAAGTGTTTGGAAAAGTAGATACGTTGGAGACGTATCAACCCCCTTTTAATAGTATTGGCTTTTCCTATGGACTCAATGTGATCTTGGATCACTAAAAGTAAAATGTAGAGTCTTGTGCTTTGAGCTTGATCCAATCTTTTGTCCTTAGCATTTTGAGGGGTCCACTTTTCTAATCCATGCCATGCCAATCATTGAGCTTTTCCTGAAATATTTATCTTCAAGTAGCATTAGCTCAATGAGCTATATGTTATTAGGAATTACCAAAACCACCCAGGGATAGTTGCACTTTCACCGGGGGGTAAAAATCCTTCATTCCAAGTCATCGTCCGAGAGAGAGAAGAGAGGCATACCCGGGTGGTGAAGGAGTCGTCGCCGGAGGAGGAACCGCTGGAGAGGTCTTTGAAGAAGACAATGGCGACTCCGGCGGTAGGATGCGAGATGGCGAGAGCGAGGAAGCGGCTATAGCTTAGGAGGAAGGAAGGAAGGAAGGAGGAAACATGGAAAATGTGACTTGTGGTCAGGGAGAAAAGGGGGTGGGGAAGGGGGGCGGGGGTAGATATTTTGGCGGTAGGCCAAAATTTTGGAAATATGGAGGGAAACTTTATGCGCGGTGCCGCTGGACCATTCACTTTGAACGATTGTGTGCATCGCAAACGATTCTTCTGCTTTACGCGCATTGGATGAGTTTGATAATTCAAATTTTGGTGGAAATTCCCCCGGGTACATCATTGCATAATTTAACATCGCTTGCTAATTTGGGCACACAAAAGAGCGTACAACAGACAAACCACACTTACTGAATCGAGCAATTTTAGTAATTAAACAGAGCTAGTTGACCTAAACATTGCTCTAACAAAAGACCAGCATTAAAAACAAAGCCTAAGTACGCATAATTTTAACAAATCCGCCGCCGCGCCGGCCTATGCATCACCGGTGTGAGATGAGACGTCGATGACTTGTCCTGGCGACATGCCGCCGTTGGTGGACTCCGCGTCCCCCCTGCTGAAGTCGACCGCGTCCTCGTCCTCGTCCTCGTCCTCGGCGCCGCCCTCAAGGTTGTAGTACTTGTAGTAGTGGCTGCGCCAGAGCTCGTTTTGGTACTCCACCGTCAATTCCTCGACGGACAGACTCTCCTCTACCTCGACCTCGGCCACGCGCAACTCCTCCTCCCGGCGCTCCTCGATCTCCACCGCCTCCTGCATCTCCAGCTCCCACTCAGCAACCTCATGAGGAAGCAGGTGCTCCATGGCCATCGCTGCCTTTTCAGACATGGGTTGCATGCTGGAGCCCGAGGTGGCCTGGAATATCTTGGCATGTGCATCCTTGATCTTGGCGTGGATGGCCTCGACCCGGTCCAGGACGACATCAGCGGCACGGACGGCAGCTCGAGCGCCCTTGGCGTTTGCAGCCGCCGTCGCAGCAGCAGCTGCAGCCGTCTCGGCTGCTGTAGCTGACCTCTTGGTGGAAGCGGCTGCACTCAATGCGGATGCGGCGACACTCTCGGTGTAGGCGGCCGTGCTCTCGGCGCAGGCGGCGACGCTCGGGGGGACGCGACCATCGTACGGGCCTTCACGAAGCGTTTCCACGGCATCATCCTTGCTAGAAGGGGGTGTGGGAATGGGGATCGAGATTCATGGATTCGGGGGTTGCCGGCACTAGAGCCGACGAGCCGGCGAAGCTTAAGGAGGGAGACTTAAATAGACCAAGATATTTTCATTGCAAACGGTTCCTAGAAAACAACTATGTGTGATGTTGTAGATATTTTTTATTAGCCGTGAAAGACGAATTTGGAGTAAAGTGGCAACGGATGGTGTTTTAAATGAACGAGAAATTTTGTAGTACTAATACAACTGTTATGTCAAATTTTGGAAAATTTCAGGGGTCATTTGACCTTTTAAGACATTTAAGTGATTTTCTAGCCATTTAAGACCGTAATTGAAATATGAACTACATGTACATGCAACAACTAACTATAACGGTTTGAAAACTCATATTTTGTGTACTTGTGTGTGATTTAATTCCACATGCAGTAAATTGGAAGGAATTTTCAAACATATTGGTCTAACAGCTATGACACAATTAAGCATGGAGTGACATGGCATTTTAATTCCAAAAATAAAAAAAATCAGAAACACATGAAACCTTGGTTGATTTAATGTCATGCCACCAAGATGATGTGGTAAAAAATAGCATGTTTAAAAAAAGTTTGGACACACACCCCTCACAAACCGAAGCAACTCACTAGAAGGCTCGTGGTTCCAAGAGGGAACAATGCATGTTTGATGACGAACGGGAAATAGCTTCCTCTAACGGCCTTCAATTTTTTTCTACGTCTAACGTGCACTACTACAACTGTAATGTGAAATTTGGGAAAATTCTAGGGGTCATTTAACCTTTTAAAGACATTTAAGCAATTTTCTAGCCATTTAATGATCGTAATTAAAATTTGAACTACATCTACATGCAACGCCTAACCAAAACGGTTGAAAAAACATATTTGTGTACTTTTGTGCGAGTTAATTGAATGTGCAGTAAATTAGAAGGAATTTTCAAACATATTTGTCTCACAACATGGACACATGCATACGTATGCATGGAGTGACATGGCATTTTAATTCCAAAAAATAAAAAAAAATCAGAAACACATTAAACCTTGGTTGATGTAATGTCATGCCACCAAGATGATGTGGTAAAGAAATTGGCATGTTTGAGGAAATTTTAGACACACACCCCTCACAAACCGAGCAACTCACTAGAAGGCTCGTGGTTTCGAGAGGGAACAATGCATGTTTGATAACGAATGGGAGATAGCTTCCTCTTACGGCCTTCAATTTTTTTCTATGTCTAACATGCACTACTACGACTATAATGTGAAATTTTGAAAAATTCTAGGGGTCATTTGACATTTTAAAGACATTTAAGTGATTTTTTAGCCATTTAATGACCGTAATTCAAATTTGAACTACATCTGCATGCAACGCCTAACCAAAACGGTTTGAAAAATCATATTTGTGTACTTGTGTGTGAGTTAATTCCATGTGCAGTAAATTATAAGGAATTTTCAAACATATTTGTCTCACGACATGGACACATGCATATGTATGCATGGAGTGTCATGGCATTTTAATTCCAAAACATAAAAAAAATCAGAAACACATGAAACCTTGGTTGATGTAATGTCATGCCACCAAGATGATGTGGTAAAGAAATTGGCATGTTTGACAAAAATTTGGACACACACCCCTCATAAACCGGAGCAACTCACTAGAAGGCTTGTGGTTCCGAGAGGGAACAATGTATGTTTGATGACGAACGGGAGATAACTTCCTCTTACGGCTTTCAATTTTTTTTACGTCTAACATGCACTACTACAACTGTAATGTGAAATTTTGGAAAATTCTATGTGTCATTTGACCTTTTAAAGACATTTAAGTAATCTTCTAGCCATTTAATGACCGTAATTCAAATTTGAACTACATCTACATGCAACGCATAACCAAAACGGTTTGAAAAATCATATTTGTGTACTTGTGTGCGAGTTAATTCCTTGTGCAGTAAATTAGAAGGAATTTTAAAACATATTTGTCTCACGACATGGACACATGCCTACGTATGCATGGAGTGACATGACATTTTAATTCCAAAACATAAAAAAATCAGAAACACATGAAACCTTGGTTGATGTAATGTCATGCCACCAAGATGATGTGCTAAAGAAATTGGCATGTTTGATGAATGTTTGGACACACACCCCTCACAAACTGGAGCAACTCACTAGAAGGCTCGTGGTTCCGAGAGGGAACAATGCATGTTTGATGACGAACGGGAGATAACTTCCTCTTACGGCCTTTAATTTTTTCTATGTCTAACGTGCACTACTACCACTGTATTGTGAAATTTTGGAAAATTCTAGGGGTCATTTGACCTTTTAAAGACATTAAGTGATTTTCTAACCATTTAATGACCGTAATTCAAATTTGAACTACATCTACATGCAACGCCTAACCAAAACGGTTTGAAAATCATATCTGTGTACTTGTGTGCGAGTTAATTCCATGTCCAGTAAATTAGAAGGAATTTTCAAACATATTGGTCTCAAGGCATGGGCACATGCATACGTATGCATGGAGTGCCATGTCATTTTAATTCCAAAAAATTAAAAAATGATCAAAAAAACATAAAATCTTGGTTGATGTAATGTCATGCCACCAAGATGATGTGGTAAAGAAATTGGCATGTTTGACGAAAGTTTGGACACACACCCCTCACAAACCAGAGCAAATCACTAGAAGGTTTGTGGTTCCGAGAGGGAACAATGCATGTTTGATGATGAATGGGAGATAGCTTCCTCTTACAGCCTTCAAATTTTTTTCTATGTTTAACTTGCACTAATACAACTATCATGTGAAAATTTGGAAAATTTCAGGGGTCATTTGACATTTTAAAGACATTTAAGTGATTTTCTAATAATTTAATGACCATAATTCAAATTTGAACTACATCTACATGCAGCGCCTAACCATAACAGTTTGAAAAATCATATTTTTGTATACTTGTGTGCGAGTTAATTCCATGTGCAGTAAATTAGAAGGAATTTTCAAACATATTGGTCTCAAGGCATGGGCACGTGCATAGAGTGCCATGGCATTTTAATTCCCCCCAAAAAAGATCAGTAAAACATGAAACCTCGCTTGATTTAATGTCATGCCACCAAGATGATGTGGTAAAAAAATTGGCCTGTTTGACGAAAGTTTGGACACACACCCCTCACAAGCCGGAGCAACTCACTAGAAGGTTCGTGGTTCCGAGAGGGAACAATGCATGTTTGATGATGAATGGGAGATCGCTTCCTCTTACGGCCTTCAATTTTTTTTCTACGTTTAACATGCACTAATACAACTATCATGTGAAAATTTGGAAAATTTTAGGGGTCATTTGACCTTTTAAAGACATTTAAGTGATTTCCTAACCATTTAATGACCGTAATTCAAATTTGAACTACACCTACATGCAACGCCTAACGATAACGGTTTGAAAAATCATATTTTTGTGTACTTGTGTGTGAGTTAAAAAATCATCAAACGATGTAAATATCTAGTGTTCAAAAAAGAAAATGTAAAGATCTGGCAAGACAACCGCCCCCCACACGATTGGCACTCTATCTCGTGGCTCGAGGTTTGGTAGGTGAGTGGCGGGGATCGTTAAACAGACACGGTTCTGTATTGGAAACCGTCAGCTATTATGTTCACACATGGATTTTGCTGCGGGAATCGTGTGTAATTCAAACTACAGTACTCGTAAATTCCGGCGACCAGCGTGTGTACTGTCCCCGTCGATCTAGATTTCGACCGCCAATAAATACTCCCTTGCTCACGTCGTCCCGCCTACATTCTCATCTACATCCTCCCCTCGCTCGCCCTCTCTCTCTCACACACAAATCTCTTCCATGGCGCCGCCAGTCTGCCCACGCGCCGATGAGGAGTCATCGCCCCCTGAGGACGCTCACTCAAATAGCAGCGACAAGGACCCCTACGCGCTGCTTAACGAGGTTGCACCGGAGCCCCCAATTTTGGATTGGTTTTGGGGCCAGTACAATCTTTGTCTATGGAAGTCGCTGCCACCTGAAGGAAATATGCCCTAGAGGCAATAATAAAGTAGTTATTTATATTTCCTTATATCATGATAAAAGTTTATTATTCATGCTAGAATTGTATTAACCGGAAACTTAGTACATGTGTGAATACATAGACAAACAGAGTGTCACTAGTTTGCCTCTACTTGACTAGCTCGTTGAATCAATGATGATTATGTTTCCTAACCATAGACATGAGTTGTCATTTGATTACTGGGATCACATCATTAGAGAATGATGTGATTGAATTGACCCCTCTGTTATCTTAGCATGATGATCATTTAGTTTGTTCCTATTGCTTTCTTCATAACTTATACATGTTCCTATGACTATGAGATTATGCAACTCCCGAGTACCGGAGGAACACTTTGTGTGCTACCAAACGTCACAACGTAACTGGGTGATTATAAAGGTGCTCTATAGGTGTCTCCGATGGTACTTGTTGAGTTGGCATAGATCGAGATTAGGATTTGTCACTCCGATTATCGGAGAGGTATCTCTGGGCCCTCTCGGTAATGCACATCACTATAAGCCTTGCAAGCATTGTGACTAATGAGTTAGTTGCAGGATGATGCATTACGGAACGAGTAAAGAGACTTGCCGGTAACGAGATTGAACTAGGTATAAGGATACCGACGATCGAATCTCGGGCAAGTAACATACCGATGACAAAGGGAACAATGTATGTTGTTATGCGGTTTGACTGATAAAGATCTTCGTAGAATATGTAGGAACCAATATGACCATCCAGGTTCCGCTATTGGTTATTGACCGGAGATGAGTCTCGGTCATGTCTACATAGTTCTCGAACCCGTAGGGTCCACACGCTTAAAGTTCGATGATGATCGATAATATGAGTTTATGTGTTTTGATGTACCGAAGGTAGTTTGAAGTCCCGGATATGATGATAGACATGACGAGGAGTCTCGAAATGGTCGAGACATAAAGATCGATATATTGGAAGCCTATATTTGGACATCGGAATAGTTTCGGGTGAAATCGGGATTTTACCGGAGTACCAGGAGGTTACCGGAACCCCCCGGTAAATGTATGGGCCTTATTGGGCCATAGTGGAGAGAGATAGGAGACATAGAATTGATCGAACTTAGTAGGCTCAAGAAGAACAAGAGCTAACTGCAGATCTTCTCTAAGGCCACCCTTGAAGTGATAGATCATGCTCTTTTCATCAGGAACGTCCTGCCTTGCGAAGCGAGCAAGTTTCTGAAACTGGATGTCGTATTATACATATGCATGCTTCCTTGCTTGAGATTGCGGAATTCCTCACGCTTGCTCTCAACAACACTTGTTGGAATGTGATGAGCTTTGAAATCCCGGCAGAAGTCATCCCAGGTAATCACTCGACCTCCTCTGGAATCTTTGTATTGCTGATACCAATCAGCTGCTTGGTCCTTGAGATGAAAAGAAGCGAACTTGGCGTAGTCCTCAGGCCTAACATTGCTACATTCAAAGTGCTTCTTGATGTCCACGAGCCAATCATCAGCGTCCGTGGCCTCGGCACAGTAGCTGAAAGACTTTGGCTGATTTGCAAGCAACTGGTTGAGGGTAGAAAACTGAGGCTGATTGTTGAATTTCCCTTGACCTTGATTTCCTTGGTTGCCTTGACCTTGGTTGTGCTCTTGCAAGAGTTGCAAAAGCATCTGGGTGTTGGCATTGGTGGCTGCCATGACAGCTTGCTATGCCTCCGGAGGAGGTGGCGGAGGTGGATGGTTCGCCTGTTCCCCATCGTTGCGGTCCGGATTCATACACGTTGGAGGAGCCATCCTAAAGAGGGTGACATCCGTTGGAATCTTGATAGACAGATAGGCAAGCTGAATCAATGGATAGGAATTGCAACATATAGTCTTCTGTTGGGGAACGCAGTAATTTCAAAAAAATTCCTACGCGCACGCAAGATCTATCATGGTGATGCATAGCAACGAGAGGGGAATAGTGTTGTCCATGTAACCTCGTAGACCGTAAGCGGAAGTGTTATGACAACGCGGTTGATGTAGTCGTACGCCTTCACAATCCGACCGATCCTAGTACCGACAATACGGCACCTCCGCGATCTGCACATGTTCGGCTCGGTGATGTCCCACGAACTCTCGATCCAGCTGAGTGTCGAGGGAGAGCATCGTCAGCACGATGGCGTGATGACAATGATGATGAAGCCACTGGCGCAGGGCTTCGCCTAAGCACTACGGCGATATGACCAAGGTGGATTATTGTGTAGGGGGCACCGCACACGGCTTAGGGATCAATGATAAACTTGTGTGTCATAGGGTGTGCCCCTGCCCCCGTATATAAAGGAGCAAGGGGGAGGCCGGTCGGCCCTTGTGGAGCGCCTGGAGAGGAGTCCTCCTCCTCCTAGTAGGAGCAAGACTCCCCTTCCTAGTCCTACTAGGAGGGGGAAAGGAAGGAGGAGAAGGGAGAAGGAAAGGGGGGCGCCGCCCCCCTTCCCTAGTCCAATTCGGACTAGAGGGGGAGGGGGTGCGCGGCCTGCCCTGGCCGGCCCTCTCTCTCTCCAGTAAGGCCCATGTGGCCCATTAGTTCCCTTGGGGGGGGTTCAGGTAACCCTCCGGCACTCCAGTTTTCTCCGAAATCATACGGAACACTTCCGATGTCCGAATATAGCCATCCAATATATCAATCTTTATGTCTTGACCATTTCAAGACTCCTCGTCATTTCCGTGATCATATCCGGGACTCCGAACTACCTTCGGTACATCAGAACACATAAACTCATAATATCGATCGTCACCGAACGTTAAGCGTGTGGACCCTACGGGTTCGAGAACTATGTAGACATGACCGAGAATCATCTCCGGTCAATAACCAATAGCGGAACCTGGATGCTCATATTGGTTCCTACATATCCTACGAAGATCTTTATCAGTCAAAACGCATAACGATATACGTTGTTCCCTTTGTCATCGGTATGTTACTTGCCCGAGATTCGATCGTCGGTATATCATTACCTAGTTCAATCTCGTTACCGGCAAGTCTCTTTACTCGTTCCGTAATGCATCATCCCAAAACTAAATCATTAGTCACATTGTTTGCAAGGCTTATAGTGATGTGCATTATCGAGAGGGCCCAAAGATACATCTCCGATACTCAGAGTGACAAATCCTAATCTCGATCTATGCCAGCTCAACAAACACCATCGGAGACACCTGTAGAGCATCTTTATAGTCACCCAGTTACGTTGTGACGTTTGATAGCACACTAAGTGTTCCTCCGGTACTCGGGAGTTGCATGATCTCATAGTCATAGGAACATTTATAAGTTATGGAGAAAGCAATAGCAACAAACTAAATGATCATCGTGCTAAGCTAACGGATGGGTCAAGTCAATCACATCATTCTCTAATGATGTGATCCCGGTAATCAAATGACAACTCATGTCTATGGTTAGGAAACATAACCATCATTGATTCAACGAGCTAGTCAAGTAGAGGCATACTAGTGACACTCTGTTTGTCTATGTATTCACACATGTACTAAGTTTCTGGTTAATACAATTCTAGCATGAATAATAAACATTTATCATGATGATAACCCACAAGTATAGGGGATAAATTGTAGCCTCTTTCGATAAGTAAGAGTGTCGAACCCAACGAGGAGCTAAAGGTAGAACAAATATTCCCTCAAGTTCTATCGACCACCGATACAACTCTACGCACGCTTAATGTTTGCTTTACCTAGAACAAGTATGAAACTAGAAGTACTTTGTAGGTGTTTTTGGATAGGTTTGCAAGAATATAAAGTGCACGTAAATAAAAAGTTGGGGCTGTTTAGGTAAAGAAGCAATAAAGTTAGTATAGCGAGTGTGTAAAAGTGGTGGTAGGAGTTGCGAAATTGTCCCTAAGCAATTGACTACTTTACTAGACCGATAGCAAGTTTTATGTGGGAGAGGGCACTGCTAGCATATCATCCCTGACTTGGAATTCTATGCACATATGATTGGAACTATTAGCAAGCATCCGCAACTACTAACATTCATTAAGGTAAAACCCAACCATAGCATTAAGATATATTGGTCCCCCTTCAATCCTGTATGCATCAATTTCTATGCTAGGTTGAAGCTTTTGTCACTCTTGCCCTCCAATACATTGTCCTATCAACATACAACTAACCCTATGATGTGATCCACGCGCACGCTCATATGATGGGCACCAAAGGATAGCAACATAACCACAAGAAAATTAAACCAATCACAGCAATTCACTAATCACCGATAGGACAACGAAAATCTACTCAGACATCATAGGATGGCAACACATGATTGGATAATAATAATATGAAGCATAAAGCACCATGTTCAAGTAGAGGGTACAGCGGGTTGCGGGAGAGTGGACCGCTATAGATAGAGGGGGGAAGGTGATGGAGATGTTGGTGAAGATGGCGGAGGTGTTGGTGTAGATTGCGGTGATGATGATGGCCCCCGGCGGCGTTCCGGCGCCAGTGGAAGCGAGGGGGAGAGAGCCCCCCTTCTTCTTCTTCTTCCTTGACCTTCTCCCTAGGTGGGAGAAGGCTTTCCTCTATGGTCCTAGGCCTCCATGGCATGGGAGGGGCGGGAGCCCGTCCGAGATTGGATCTGTCTCTCTGTCTCTCCCTGTTTCTGCGTTCTCAGATTCTGCCCTTTCACCGTTTCTTAAATTCCTGGAGATCCGTAACTCCGATTGGGCTGAATTTTGGACACGATCTCTATCCATTTATTAGCTTTCTTGCGGCGAAAGAAGGGCATCAACCGCCTTACAGGGTGGCCACGAGGTCCCAGGGCGCGCCTAACCCCCTGGGACGCGCCCCCTGCCTCGTGGCCCCCTCGGGCATCGTCTCGCATTGATTTTTATTCCCAAAAAACACATATATTCCAAAAAGATCTCCATCAGTTTTTATCTCGTTTGGACTCCGTTTGATATGGATTTACTGCGAAACAAAAAACATGCAACAAACAGGAACTAGCACTGGGCACTGGATCAATATGTTAGTCCCAAAAATAGTATAAAAAGTTGCCAAAAGTATATGAAAGTTGTAGAATATTGGCATGGAACAATCAAAAATTATAGATACGATGGAGACGTATCAGCATCCCCAAGCTTAATTCTTCTCGTCCTCGAGTAGGTAAATGATGAAAAAATAATTTTTGATGTGGAATGCTACCTAGCATAATCTTGATCACATATCTAATCATGGCATGAATATTAAGGCACGAGTGATTCAAAGCAATAGTCTATCATTTGACATTAAGACAATAATACTTCAAGCATACTAACCAAGCAATTATGTCTTATCAAAATAACATAGACAAAGAAAGCTCATCCCTACAAAATTATATAGTTTGGCTATGCTCCATCTTCACCACACAAAGCATTCAAATCATGCACAACCCCGATGACAAGCCGAGCAATTGGTTCATACTTTTTAACGCACTTCAGCCTTTTCAACCCTCACGCAATACATGAGCACAAGCCATGGACATAGCACTATGGGTGGAATAGAATATGATGATGGAGGTTTGTGTGAGAAGACAAAAAAGGAGAAAGTCTCACATCGACACGGCTAATCAACGGGCTATGGAGATGCCCATCAATTGATGTCAATGTGAGGAGTAGGGATTGCCATGCAAAGGATGCACTCAGAGCTATAAGTTTATGAAAGCTCAAACTGGAAACTAAGTGGGTGTGCATCCAACTTGCTTGCTCATGAAGACCTTGGGCATTTGAGGAAGCCCATCATTGGAATATACAAGCCAAGTTATATAATGAAAATTCCCACTAGTATATGAAAGTGATAACTCAAGAGACTCTCCATATGAAGAACATGGTGCTACTCTGAAGCACAAGTGTGGTAAAAGGATCGTAACATTGCACGTTCTCTCTTGTTCTCTCATTTTTTTGTTTTTTGGTGGGCTTGTTTGGCCTCTTTTTTGGAGGGCTTCTTTGGCCTCTTTTATTAAAGACCGGAGTCTCATCCTAACTTGTGGGGGAATCATAGTCTCCATCATCCTTTCCTCACTAGGGCAACGCTCTAATAATGATGATCATCACACTTTTATTTACTGACAACTCAATATTACAACTCAATACTAGAACAAAGATATGACTCTATATGAATGCCTCTGGTGGTGTACTGGGATGTGCAATGATCTAGCATAGCAATGACATCAAAAAACGGACAAGCCATGAAAACATCATGCTAGCTATCTTACGATCATGCAAAGCAATATGACAATAAATGCTCAAGTCATGTATATGATGATGATGGAAGTTGCATGGCAATATATCTCGGAATGGCTATGGAAATGCCATGATAGGTAGGTGTGGTGGCTGTTTTAAGGAAGATATAAGAAGGTTTATGTGTGATAGAGCGTATCGTATCACGGGGTTTGGATGCACTGGTGAAGTTTGCACCAACTCTCGAGGTGAGAAAGGGCAATGCACGGTACCGAAGAGGCTAGCAATGATGGAAGGGTGAGAGTGCGTATAATCCATGGACTCACATTAGTCATAAAGAACTCATATACTTATTGTAAAAGTTTATTAGCTCTTGAAGCAAAGTACTACTACGCATGCCCCTAGGGGGATAGATTGGTAGGAAAAGACCATCGCTCGTCCCCGACCGCCACTCATAAGGAAGACAATCAATAAATACCTCATGCTCCAACTTCATTACATAACGGTTCACCATACATGCATGCTATGGGACTTGCAAACCTCAACACAAGTATTTCTCAATTTCACAATTACTCAACTAGCACGACTCTAATATCACCACCTTTATATCGCAAAACTATTGCAAGGAATCAAACATATCATATTCAATGATCTACAAGTTTTATGTAGGATTTTATGACTAACCATGTGAATGACCAATTCCTGTCAACTCTCTAAATAGATATAAGTGAAGCAAGAGAGTTTAATTATTTCTACAAAATATATGCCCATGCTCTAACAAATATAAGTGAAGCAAAAGAGCATTCTACAAATGGCGGTTTTCTATGTGAAGAGAAATGGGCAATCCGAACTTCAAATGATATAAGCGAAGCACATGAAGCATTCTATAAAGCCATACTCAAAAGGTATAAGTGAAGTGCAATGAGCATTCTATAAATCAACCATGGACTATCTCATACCAGCATGGTGCATCAAAGACAAGTGAAAACTAAATGCAAAAGACGCTCCAAGATTTGCACATATCACATGAACGAAACGAATCCGAAAACATACCGATATTTGTTGAAGAAATATGGGATGCCTTCCGGGGCATCCCCAAGCTTAGATGCTTGCGTCTCCTTGAATATTTACTTGGGGTGCCTTGGGCATCCCCAATCTTGAACTCTTGCCTCTCCTTCTTCTCCTCACATCGAGACATCCTCGATCTTCGAACACTTCATCCACACAAAACTCAACACAAAGCTCAGTAAGATCCGTTAGTATAATAAAGCAAATCACTACTCTAAGTACTATTGCAAACCAATTCATATTTTGTTTTTTCATTATAGCTACTGTAATATAACTTTTCCATGGCTTAATCCACTGATAGGAATCGATAGTTACAAGCAAACTATGCATCAAAAACAGAATCTGTCTTAAACAGGACAGTCTGTAGTAATATGAACATTCACCATACTTCTGTACTCTAAAAATTCTACCAAAATTATTAAAAAATAAACAATTTGTATAGAAAGACAGTTAAAAAAGTTTCAGAACCGTTTGACGTTCTAGTAAAAAAATGTAAAATCGTGCACTACAGCCAAAGTTTCTGTCCTGCACCGCACAAACCAACAAGTAATCTAAAACACCCTAAAGGCAAACCTTGGCACATTATTTTTATAATACAATGGAATTGTTCAAGGGGATAATTATTTTTGTTGAAAGGTTTATGTAATCAAAATTCACAAAGTTTCCATGAGCATGAACAAAGTTCAAGGAGCTCCCCCACTTCAACAATGCTTGTCTTTCTCACTTTCACTTTCCTTTTTGAAAAGGTTAGGGTTCCCCTCTTTATTTTTTTGTTTTTAAACTTTATAAAAGCACTCAACAGAAATAAATGACTCTCTAAAACTTCCGGGTCGTCTCCCTGGCAGCTCTTTCTTTAAAGCCATTAAGCTAGGCATAAAGTGCTAAAGTAATGAATCCACCCGGATCCCAAGGTATATCAAAGCCAATTTGAATCAACAATGATTTGTAATTTAGTAGTGAGCACAAAGTAACATATATCAAGAAATGACGAAGTCTAACTCTCTTCCTATGCATCGGCATGTCATACAAGAATAATTCATGCACATCAAGTAAAGGCCAATACATAGCATAAGCAGTTTCTTGCAATTCTATCATGTGGGAAACATAGAGAGGTGGAGATATAATTCCTCTCTCATAATAATTGCAAGTAGGAGCAACAAGCACATGCATATTATATATATCAAAATCATCATGTGTAGTAGTAAAACGCAACCCATCAATATAATCCTTAATAAGGGCAAACTTCTCCGATATAGTGTAGTCGGGAGAATTCAAAAAGGTAATAGGACTATCATGCGTGGGTGCAATAGTAACAATTTCATGTTTAACATAAGGAACTATAGCAAGTTCATCTCCATAAGCATAATTCATATTAGCATCTTGGCCACAAACATAGCAAGCATCAAGTTCATCAAAAAGGGATATTTCAAACGAATTAAAGGGATCATAACAATTATCATAGCATTCATCCTTCGTTAAGCATGAAGGGAAATTAAACATTGTATGGGATAAAGAGTTACTCTCATTAGAAGGCGGGCATGGGTGATCAATCCGCTCTTCCTCCTTTTGTTCTTCGCTCTCCTCCTCATCTTTTTCATCCAATGAGCTCATAGTTTCATCAATTTCTTCTTCCATAGACTCCTGCAAAATATTAGTCCCTTCTTGGATAGCGGAGGAGTCCTCAATATATGGTTTAACATAGTCATTAGAAGCATAATTATCATAACAATATTTAAGTATGGCAAAAAATTTAGATTTGTAAAGAGTAGCATCATACTTTCCAATCAAAGAAGCAATTTCATAAGCACCCTTAAAAGCAACAAATTCTTCAATTTGTTGAACATCATAGTAATTATAAACACTCTTAGCATACGAAGATACATTCCATTATCACTAAACTCACATTGGTAGGGAAGGTGTTTCTCAGGGTCTTCAAAACAACAAGTAAAATCATAAATTTCACATAAATTCCAAGCATAGCATTGCAAACGATGAATTTGATCCAATAAAAGTTCCCTTTTTGAGATAAGCGGTGTTGCACATAACAAGCATGCTCATCTAAAGATTTTCCCTCAACTAAGCTAGTTGGGGTTTCAGCACGAGCACATAGGGATCGAAGATGATCCAGGTAAAAAGCTTCAGGAGTGTGATAGATTTTGAGTGGTTCTTCAACCATTAGTGTAGCAGGTACAACTATTTTTTTGGTATTTTGCGTTTCCTACCCATAACTAAAGATAGAAAACAACTTATAACAGCAAATAAAAATTACTTGGTGATAAAGCAAACAATCACACACGAGAATATTCGCCCCACGCTATGACTCCCCGGCAACGGCGCCAGAAAAAGGTCTTGATAACCCACAAGTATAGGGGATCAATTGTAGCCTCTTTCGATAAGTAAGAGTGTCGAACCCAATGAGGAGCTAAAGGTAGAACAAATATTCCCTCAAGTTCTATCGACCATCGATACAACTCTACGCACGCTTAACGTTTGCTTTACCTAGAACAAGTATGAAACTAGAAGTACTTTGTAGGTGTTTTTGGATAGGTTTGCTAGAATATAAAGTGCACGTAAATAAAAAGTAGGGGCTGTTTAGGTAAAGAAGCAATAAAGTTAGTATAGCGAGTGTGGAAAAGTGGTGGTAGGAGTTGCGAAATTGTCCCTAAGCAATTGACTACTTTACTAGACCGATAGCAAGTTTTATGTGGGAGAGGCCACTGCTAGCATGTCATCCCTGACTTGGAATTCTATGCACTTATGATTGGAACTATTAGAAAGCATCCTAAACTACTAGCCTTCATTAAGGTAAAACCCAACCATAGCATTAAGATATATTGGTCCCCCTTCAATCCCGTATGCATCAATTTCTATACTAGGTTGAAGCTTCTGTCACTCTTGCCCTGCAATACATAGTCCTATCAACATACAACTAACCCTATGGTGTGATCCATGCGCGCGCTCATATGATGGGCACCAAAGGACAGCAACATAACCACACGCAAATTAAACCAATCATAGCAATTCACTAATCACCGATAGGACAACAAAAATCTACTGAGACATCATAGGATGGCAACACATCATTGGATAATAATATGAAGCATAAAAGCACCATGTTCAAGTAGAGGGTACAACGGGTTCCGGGAGAGTGGACCGCTGTAGATAGAGGGGGGAAGGTGATGGAGATGTTGGTGAAGATGGCGGAGGTGTTGGTGTAGATTGCGGTGATGATGATGGCCCCCGGCAGCGTTCCGGCGCCACCGGAAGCGAGGGGGAGAGAGCCCCCTTCTTCTTGTTATTCCTTGACCTTCTCCCTAGGTGGGAGAAGGGTTTCCCCTATGGTCCTTGGCCTCCATGGCATGGGAGGGGCGAGAGCCCCTCCGAGATTGGATATATCTCTCTGTCTCTCTCTGTTTCTGCGTTCTCACATTCTGCCCTTTCACTGTTTCTTAAATTCTCGGAGATCCGTAACTCCGGTTGGGCTGAATTTTGGACACGATCTCTATCCGGATATTAGCTTTCTTGCGGTGAAAGAAGGGCATCAACCACCTTACGAGGTGGACACGAGGGCCCAGGGCGCGCCTGACCCCCTGGGGCGTGCCCCCTGCCTCGTGGACCCCTCGGGCATGGTCTCGCGTTGATTTTTCTTCCCAAAAATCACATATATTCCAAAAAAATCTCTGTCAGTTTTTATCCCGTTTGGACTCCGTTTGATATGGATTTACTGCGAAACAGAAAACATGCAACAAACAGGAACTGGCACTGGGCACTGGATCAATATGTTAGTCCCAAAAATAGTATAAAAAGTTGCCAAAAGTATATGAAAGTTGTAGAATATTGGCATGGAACAATCAAAAATTATAGATACAACGGAGGCGTATCACATGACTCAAGGAAATATAAATAACAACTTTATTATTGCCTCTAGGGCATATTTCCTTCAGTCTCCCACTTGCACTAGAGTCAATGATCTTGATTACATTGTAATGATTCTAACACCCATGGAGTCTTGGTGTTGATCATGTTTTGCTCGTGAGAGAGGCTTAGTTAACGGGTCTACAACATTCAGATCCGTATGTATCTTGCAAATCTCTATGTCTCCCTCCTTGACTTGATCGCGGATGGAATTGAAGCGTCTCTTGAACGGCTATGCATTAATGCCGGTTCGTGTTGAACCTTTAGTACCGGTTCGTGCCACGAACCGGTACTAAAGGGGTGATGGCAGGCTGGCGTTAGGCCGGGGCCCCACGATCACCTTTAGTACCGGTTCGTGTCACAAACCGGTACTAAAGGTTACTGGTACTAAAGGGGTGATGGCAGGCTGGCGTTAGGCCGGGGCCCCACGATCACCTTTAGTACCGGTTCGTGTCACAAACCGGTACTAAAGGGCTAACCTTTAGTACCGGTTTGTGCCACGAACCGGTACTAAAGGGGTCTGACCTATAGTACCGGTTTGTGACACAAACCGGCACTATAGGGCAATTTTCAAACTCTATCCCCCCCGTGTGTCGCCATTTCAGTTCTGAAAAAATCAAAAGAAAATGATAAAAACTTCAAAAAATAAAATCCTTCGAGAGGTAGTTATATTACTGCATCTACTAGTTAGGAAAATTTGAAAACTTAAATTTGGACATGTTTTGCAAAAAATGTAGGGAAAATGTAAAACGGCTATAACTTTTGCATACGATGTCGGAAAAAATGTATAATATATCAAAAAATTCAGCACAAAAATCCGCATCCGATGGAGACCGCCTACGGCCTGTTTGCAATTTTTTAGAATCCTCAAATTCCAAAAGGAAAAAAAGATATGGTCAAATTTAAGTTTTTTTTAATTTTTTTTGTTAAATCTGGTCAAACTACTTATTCAAGAAGTATTAATGTTACTACATAATTATTCAAGAATATTAGTGTTACTAAATAATTATTTAAATTTTTTGAATTTTGGTCAAATCTAGTCAAACTATGGTCAAACTGTGGTCAAACTATGGTCAAACTGTGGTCAAACTATGGTCAAACTTATTCAAGAAATATTAGTGTTACTAAATAATTACTGTTTTTTAGAATAATAGTTTCAAACTCAAACAGTGAAATGTGTGACTTCATGCTCAAGCTAAACTCCTCAGGGTTAATAGGATTGGCATCTTACTATTGTCAGGAAAACAACAAGTGCAGACTTGGAAACGAAGGAGAATAGAACCCGAAAGTTAAGCGTGCTCAGGCTGAAGTAGTGAGAGGGATGGGTGACCGGTCGGGAAGTTAGATGATTTGGAATGAGTGATCCACACTTGAGCAGTTAAGAGAGGTGATTAGAGACTAAATCACCAAATAATTCAGAAAAAAAAATCAACAAAAAAAATCAACAAAAATTTCCAAAATTTTCAAAAAAGAATTCAAAAAAAAACCCTTTAGTACCGGTTGGTAACACCAACCGGTACTAAAGGTCCCCCATACCAGGGCGCGAGCTCACGCCACGTGGTGGCACTTTAGCGCTGGTTCGTGCCGAACCGGTACTAAAGGGGGGGGGCCTTTAGTGCCCACCAATTGTGCCGGTTATGGAACCGACACTAAAGGCCCTTACGAACCGGTTTTAAAGCTCCGTTTTCTACTAGTAGAGTCTGACTCAACTTCACACCTTGTAACACAGGCAAGAACCCTTTCTTTGCCAGATCCATTTTGAACTTCTTCAAAACTTTATCAAGGTATGTGCTTTGTGAAAGTACAATTAGGTGTCTTGATCTATCTCTATAGATCTTGATGCCCAATATATAGGCAACTTCACCGAGGTCTTTCATTGAAAAATTCTTATTCAAGTATTCTTTTATGCTATTCAGAAATTCAGTATTATTTCTGATCAACAATATGTCATCTACATATAATATCAGAAATGCTACAGAGCTCCCACTCACTTTCTTGTAAATACATGCTTCTCCAAAAGTCTGTATAAAACCATATGCTTTGATCACACTATCAACGCATATATTCCAACTTCGAGAGGCTTGCACGAGTCCATAAATGGATCACTGGAGCTTGCACACTTTGTTACCACCTTTTTGATCGACAAAACCTTCTAGTTGCATCATATACAACTCTTCTTTAAGATATCCATTAAGGAATGCAGTTTTGACATCCATTTGCCAAATTTGATAATCATAAAATGCGGCAATTGCTAACATGATACGGACAGACTTAAGCATCGCTACGGGTGAGAAGGTCTCATCGTAGTCAACTCCTTGAACTTGTCGAAAACCTTTTGCAACAAGTCCAGCTTTGTAGACGGTGACATTACCGTCAGCGTCAGTCTTCTTCTTGAAGATCCATTTATTTTCTATAGTCTGCCGATCATCGGGCAAGTCAACCAAAGTCCACACTTTGTTCCCATACATGGATCCCATCTCAGATTTAATGGCCTCAAGCCATTTTGCGGAATCTGGGCTCATCATTGCTTTGTCATAGTTCGTAGGTTCGTCATGGTCAAGTAACATGACCTCCAGAATAGGATTACCGCACCACTCTGGTGAGGATCTTACTATGGTTGACCTACGAGGTTCAGTAGTAACTTGATCAGAAGTTTCATGATCATCATCATTAGCTTCCTCACTTACTGGTGTAGGAATCACTAGAACTGATTTCAGTGATGAACTACTTTCCAATAAGGGAGTAGGTACAATTACCTCATCAAGTTCTACTTTCCTCCCACTCACTTCTTTCGAGAGAAACTCCTTCTCTAGAAAGGATCCATTCTTAGCAACAAATACCTTGCCTTCAGATCTGTGATAGAAGGTGTACCCAACAGTGTCCTTTGGGTATCCTATGAAGACACATTTCTCCAATTTGGGTTCGAGCTTATTAGGTTGAAGCTTTTTCACATAAGCATCGCAGCCCCAAACTTTACAAACGACAACTTGGGTTCCTTGCCAAACCACAGTTCGTAAGGTGTCGTCTCAACGGATTTAGATGGTGCCCTATTTAACGTGAATGCAACCATCTCTAAAGCATAATCCCAAAACGATAGTGGTAAATCAATAAGAGACATCATAGATCGCACCATATCTAGTAAAGTACGAGTACGACGTTCGGACACACCATTATGCTGTGGTGTTCTGGGTGGCGTGAGTTGCGAAACTATTCCGCATTGTTTCAAATGAAGACCAAACTCATAACTCAAATATTCTCCCCCACGATCAGATCGTAGAAACTTTATTTTCTTGTTATGATGATTTTCCACTTCACTCTGAAATTCTTTGAACTTTTCAAATGTTTCAGACTTATGTTTCATTAAGTAGATATACCCATATCTGCTCAAATCATCCGTGAAGGTGAGAAAATAACGATATTCTCCGTGAGCCTCAATGTTCATTGGACCACATACATCAGTATGTATGATTTCTAACAACTCTGTTGCTTGCTCCATTGTTCCGAAGAATGGAGTTTTAGTCATCTTTCCCATGAGGCATGGTTCGCAAGTACCAAGTGATTCATAATCAAGTGATTCCAGAAGTCCATCAGAATGGAGTTTCTTCATGCGCTTTACACCAATATGACCCAAATGACAGTGCCACAAATAAGTTGCACTATCATTATCAATTCTGCATCTTTTGGCTTCAACACTATGAACATGTGTATCACTACTATCAAGATTTAGTAAAAATAGACCACTCATCAAGGTGCATGACCATAAAAGATATTACTCATATAAATAGAACAACCATTATTCTCTGATTTAAATGAATAAGCGTCTCGCATCAAACAAGATCTAGATATAATGTTCATGCTCAACGCTGGCACAAAATAACAATTATTTAGGTCTAAAACTAATCCCGAAGGTAGATGTAGAGGTAGCGTGCCGATGACGATCACATCGACTTTGGAACCATTTCCCACGCGCATCGTCACCTCGTCCTTAGCCAATCTTCGCTTAATCTGTAGGCCCTGTTTCGAGTTGCAAATATTAGCAACAGAACCAGTATCAAATACCCAGGCGCTACTGCAAGCATTAGTAAGGTACACATCAATAACATGTATATCAAATATACCTTTCACTTTGCCATCCTTCTTTTCCGCCAAATACTTGGGACAGTTCCGCTTCCAGTGACCAGTCCCTTTGCAGTAGAAGCACTCAATTTCAGGCTTAGGTCTAGACTTGGGTTTCTTCACTTGAGCAGCAACTGGCTTGCCGTTCTTCTTGAAGTTCCCCTTCTTCCCTTTACCCTTTTTCTTGAAACTAGTGGTGTTATTGACCATCAACACTTGATGCTCCTTCTTGATTTCTACCTCCGCAGCCTTTAGCATTGCGAAGAGCTCGGGAATAGTCTTATCCATCCCTTGCATATTATAATTCATCACGAAGCTCTTGTAGCTTGGTGGCAGTGATTGAATAACTCTATCAATGACACTATCATCAGGAAGATTAACTCCCAGCTGAGTCAAGTGGTTGTGGTACCCAGACTTTCTGAGTATACGTTCACTGACAGAACTATTCTCCTCCATTTTGCAGCTGTAAAACTTATTGGAGACTTCATATCTCTCAATCCGGGCATTCGCTTGAAATATCAACTTCAACTCCTGGAACATCTCATATGCTCCATGACGTTCAAAATGTCGTTGAAGTCCCGGTTCTAAGTCGCAAAGCATGGCACACTCAACTATCGAGTAGTCATCAGCTTTGCTCTGCCAGGTGTTCATAACATCTGGCGTTGCTCCTGCAGCGGGTTTGTCACCTAGCGGTGCTTCCAGGACATAATTCTTTTGTGCAGCAATGAGGATAATCCTCAATTTATGGACCCAGTCCATGTAGTTGCTACCATCATCTTTCAACTTAGCTTTCTCTAGGAATGCATTAAAATTCAACGGAACAACAACATGGGCCATCTATCTACAACAACATAGACATGCAAAATACTATCAGGTACTAAGTTCATGATAAATTAAAGTTCAATTAATCAAATTACTTAAGAACTCCCACTTAGATAGACATCTCTCTAATCATCTAAGTGATCGCGCGATCCATATCAACTAAACCATGTCCGATCATCACGTGAGATGGAGTAGTTTTCAATGGTGAACATCACTATGTTGATCATATCTACTATATGATTCACACTCGACCTTTCGGTCTCAGTGTTCCGAGGCCATATCTGCATATGCTAGGCTCGTCAAGTTTAACCCGAGTATTCTGCATGTGCAAAACTGGCTTGCACCCACTGTATGTGAACATAGAGCTTATCACGCCCAATCATCACGTGGTGTCTCAGCACGACGAACTGTAGCAACGGTGCATACTCAGGGAGAACACTTATACCTTGAAATTTAGTGAGAGATCATCTTATAATGCTACCGCCGAACTAAGCAAAATGAGATGCATAAAGGATAAACATCACATGCAATCAATATAAGTGATATGATATGTCCATCATCATCTTGTGCCTTTGATCTCCATCCCCAAAGCACCGTCATGATCACCATCGTCACCGGCTTGACACCTTGATCTCCATCGAAGCATCATTGTCGTCTCGCCAACTATTACTTCTATGACTATCGCTACCGCTTAGTGATAAAGTAAAACAATTACATGGCGATTGCATTTCATACAATAAAGTGACAACCATGTGGCTCCTGCCAATTGCCGATAACTGTGTTACAAAACATGATCATCTCATACAATAAAATTTAGCATCATGTCTTGACCATATCATATCACAACATGCCCTGCAAAAAACAAGTTAGACGTCCTCTACTTTGTTGTTGCATGTTTTACGTGGCTGCTACAGGCTGTGTTGGTGTTCTGGGAACGAGGGTCCCTAGACTTGCCTGCCTGCGGCCCATGGCGTGGCTCTGCGAGCGGGCCCATACGGCCCCTCTTCACCAAGAAGCACTCAAGACCCTCGCGAGGGGCCAAGCCTCGGGAGGCGGACGACACAAGACCTCCTCGGGAACGCCATCACCAGGCTGGCTCACGAGGGGAAGAGAGTTCAAGGCAAGGAAAACCTCGCGAGGTTTCAATGACATGAGCCATGACGATCAAGATCAGGCAGGCGCCAGGCGGGCGCCAGCACGCACAGTGTCCTTGTTTCGTCTTTGGTGCTAAGGAAGCAAGCGCAGGCATGGAGTACCGAGGCGCCAAGCAAAGGTTTCCATATCGGTGCAACGAGACCAAGACCAATAGGACGGAAAGGCGGAGGTCACCGTGGATCCCAAGACGGCGTCACCACCAGAGCCTTTGGCAGGCGAAGACTACTTTTGTCAGGATAAGATGTACTAGCTGTCCCCTTTCGAATTGGCCGTTGTTGGCTCCCTTCCCGCTCAATATTTGGGGAGATGACCAGGGCCTCTATAAATAGGATTAGCCACCATAGTAGGAGGGGCAACTAATCAGAGAGGAGAGATCCGAACAACCACAAGTTCACCAAGCACAAGAACACCTCTCCTCAGGAGGCTGTTCTTCCCCTTGTACTGTTCATCCTTAGCCCAAGAGGCAATCCACCACCACCACACTGGAGTAGGGTATTACACCATAGCGGTGGCCCAAACCAGTATATATCTTGTGTCCTTTGTGTTGCGAGTTCGTCGAGCTAGCCCTTGAGATCTTAGCGAAGCTAGGACATGGATCGGTAGGGGGAGATCTTCGTGCGCACCCCAGTTTCGAACCTTAAGGGTTTTACCGGAACCCGAGATCCGACATTTGGTGCGCGAGGTAGGGGTGCACCGGAGCTCTCCTTCTACCAGCCGATACACTCGTTGATCCTTCGGCGCTTTGTGGCTCCGATGTCAGGCGACTCAAGGACCAACGCTGACCGCTGGGTAGCCTGGCCAGCCCGTGCGGCGCCGCCTGCCCAGGAAGACCTCAACCCCGCACTCCAAGCGGCACAAGCACCACTTGACGTTACGAGGCGCGGGCGGCGCGGCCAGGTGCCATCCACCCTCACCCCATGACAGACGCAAGCTGCTGCAAGGGCCACAAGCCACGCCGCCGCCACGCCGCCGCACTCCCGGCGGGAGCAGGCAAACATGAGGGCTGCGCTCAAGGTGGCTCGGGAGCTACTGCGATGCCGGTTGATGGAGAGCGGTCGGGATGCTTTGCTAGAGTGCGTCGTCGAGCTCTTGGACGCCGCGGCTTCAGGAGCGCCACCCTTCTGTTCTCTTCTCATGCCACAAGCTGCAGCCGGGTCGCATGGCGGACCACACCGCGCCCGCGTGCCTACAGGCGCACCACCAGGCTTCATCGACACCGGTGCAACCAACGGAGCTGCACGCCTGCTCACGCCTGCACCACCTCTGCTGGGCGCGGGCACGAGCGCTGCCACGTACGGTCCGGGTGGGATGCAACCCTACCATCCTCGAGGCGGCACGCTAGGTCGGGTGACATGGAGTGTGGGGCACTATGGCAAGGTCTTTGAGGCGGCGCCCTCGGCGGCCTACGTGCCCTGCATGGTGGACTAGGAGTACATGCTGGAAGACAACCCTGGCTCGTTCCTCAAGCCGGGCTTGGAGGAGGAGGCGCTAGAAGCCGGCGCCTTTCACGACCCCTCCAGAAGCCTCACCAACCACGCAAGCGACAACAGGTATAGGGTACCACTAATTCCTCAGGAGTAGGCTTACGCTAACCATGGTGCGCAGGGGGATCAGGCCACAGCAGCAGATGGCGGTCCCAGCTCGCCGGCCTCCCTCCCGCCAGGCGGCATGCTGGGGGCTGCAGGAAGGAAGCCGGGACAAAGGCCCTCCCTAGCGCTATGCGGAACAAGGCGTCCCCCGAAGGTAGGCCCTCTGCCGGGGAGGTGCTCCAGAGCCTACCCCCAGCAGAGGACCCGTGGTCGCCAAGGGCGCCACTGGCGTCCCCTCTTCCCTTGTTGGTGCCGTCCTGGTCTCCGGTCGTCCCAACGGTGGTAGGGGGTGGTGCAAGGTGGGGCCCTCGTCTGGTGATATGAAGTATGGCTCATGTCTGTGAAGATATCCTCCCATGACACTCTCACGTAATAACGAGTGGGGCTGTACATGTCCCGGAGTCTCAAGAGTGCCGCCCTCGGGCCTCAGGGGCTCCCTCCCACATCCTAGTGGCAGCACTTAGCTCCGCACTAGTGAGAAGACATGAAGACTAGACTAGGCGCCGGACGCGGCCATTTGCTTTGGGTCTCTTTTTTGTAACCCTGCCTTCTGGATTTGGATTTAAGTTGAAGTTGAATTTTCACTGATGTGCGTGGGGGTGCCTCTTATCGTTCGAAGAGATTTCTTGCTATCTGGTTCTTGCCTTATTTCAGAGTTTGCGCCTGTTGCTTCCCCCTCGCGGGCCCCTCGCGAGTGGGGCTGGGCATGGCGCACACGCGCCACGGCTAGCGCTTGCTTATCACGCCGCCCCCTCGGGTGTGTCGACGAGTTACTCAGGAGCTTCCCAGAAACTCGCAATCTCATGAGCCGGTTTTGGGCTCGTCCAGGCTAAGGTAAACCGCAATAGCAACCTTGCCCCAGGATACGTGAGTTCACGAAGACGCATATCCAACTCGACCTAAAAAGATAGAAGCAGTAGTATATTTACATGAGGGACTTCCCCTCCAAAAATGCTCTTACAACCTCAAGGGCTGCACCCGAGCTTCTGTGTGCAGGACAAACAACTGGGAAACACGGGATTAGTCAGACATGTCACTCGCCGCGTCCCCCGGTTCGCCCTCAGATGCGTTGCTGACATCACTGCCACCATCGCTAGCATCACCATCACCTTCACCAGCACCGCCATCACCATCGTCGACCACGTCGCCCGCATCCGCCGCGACCACCACCCCATCGTCATCGGAAGTGAAGGCCCTCACTAGCGCGTCCACATTGTCTTCCACCTATCGCGACAGGTCGCCCCGGATGGCCTCAGGTACAAGAGCGATGGCGGCGTCAAAATTGAAGTTGCGGTCGGCGTTCTGGAGATGGCTGAAGACGCGGGAGAACACACGCCCGAGCAGGCCGCAGCTCCTCTCTTCAACAAGTTGGCGAGCCCTCTCGGAACGGTTCTCCAGGCACGTCACCACGTCGGTGAAGAAGTGGAGGTCGCTGGCGTAGTCATTCGCGTGGGGATGAGGAGCATTCTCATCATAGATGTGGCCTAGGGCGATGTTGGCCCTGTTCCTGAGGTCCTGGAGCATGTGGGCGTGCACACGCTCCAGTGTTCATCGCTGAAGCACTTCCTCCCTGTTCTGCCGCACGACGAACTTGGCATCAGGGACTCGTTGCTGAAGAGGGAGCAGCTCGGCGCGAGCGGCTGCGGTGGCCTCCTCGCGTCGCTCCACCTCGGTCAACCTGGACTTGAGGGAAGCAGTCCTACCAGTGGCCTTAGCTTCCACGAGCTTCAACTTCAGGTCAAGCCTACCCTCAAGATCCGCGCGAGCCTTGGCCACCCGGTGATCGACCTCCTCCTAGGCTCTGGCCTCGCGTGCGCCGAAAGCATCCTCCGCCTGGGCAACTTGACGCTCCCTCTGTTGGGGAACGTAGTAATTTCAAAAAAATTCCTACGCACACGCAAGATCATGGTGATGCATAGCAACGAGAGGGGAGAGTGTGATCTACGTACCCTTGTAGACCGACAGCGGAAGCGTTAGCACAACGCGATTGATGTAGTCGTATGTCTTCACGGCCCGACCGATCAAGCACCGAAACTACGGCACCTCCGAGTTTTAGCACACGTTCAGCTCGATGACGATCCCCGGACTCCGATCCAGCAAAGTGTCGGGGAAGAGTTCCGTCAGCACGACGGCGTGGTGACGATCTTGATGTTCTATCGTCGCAGGGCTTCGCCTAAGCACCGCTACAATATTATCGAGGATTATGGTGGAAGGGGGCACCGCACACGGCTAAGAAAATTATCACATGGATCAACTTGTGTGTCTAGGGGTGCCCCTGCCCCCGTATATAAAGGAGCAAGGGGAGGAGGCCGGCCGGCCCTATAGGCGCGCCAAGGAGGAGTCCTCCTCCCAGTAGGAGTAGGACTCCTACTAGGAGGGGGAAGGAAGTGGGGAGGGAGAAGGAAAGGGGGGCGCCGCCCCCCTCTCCTAGTCCAATTCGGACCAGGGGGGAGGAGGCGCGCGGCCCACCCTGGCTGCCCTTCTCTCTCTCCACTAAGGCCCATATGGCCCATTACTTCTCCGGGGGGGGGGGGGGTCCGGTAACCCTCCGGTACTCCGGTTTTCTACGAAATCACCCGGAACACTTTCGGTGTCCGAATATAGCCATCCAATATATCAATCTTTATGTCTCGACCATTTCGAGACTCCTCGTTATGTCCGTGATCACATCCGGGACTCCGAACTAACTTCGGTACATCAAAACTCATAAACTCATAATATAACTGTCATCGAAACCTTAAGCGTGCGGACCCTACGGGTTTGAGAACAATGTAGACATGACCGAGACATGTCTCCGGTCAATAACCAATAGCGGAACCTGGATGCTCATATTGGCTCCTACATATTCTACGAAGATCTTTATCGGTCAGACCGCATAACAACATACGTTGTTCCCTTTGTCATCGGTATGTTACTTGCCCGAGATTCGATCGTCGGTATCTCAATACCTAGTTCAATCTCGTTACCGGCAAGTCTCTTTACTCGTTTCGTAATACATCATCTCGCAACTAACTCATTAGTTGCAATGCTTGCAAGGCTTATGTGATGTGCATTACCGAGAGGGCCCAGAGATACCTCTCCGACAATCGGAGTGACAAATCCTAATCTCGAAATACGCCAACCCAACATGTACCTTTGGAGACACCTGTAGAGCTCCTTTATAATCACCCAGTTACGTTGTGACGTTTGGTAGCACACAAAGTGTTCCTCCGGTAAACGGGAGTTGCATAATCTCATAGTCATAGGAACATGTATAAGTCATGAAGAAAGCAATAGCAACATACTAAACGATCGAGTGCTAAGCTAACGGAATGGGTCAAGTCAATCACATCATTCTCCTAATGATGTGATCCCGTTAATCAAATAACAACTCTTTGTCTATGGTTAGGAAACATAACCATCTTTGATTAACGAGCTAGTCAAGTAGAGGCATACTAGTGACACTCTGTTTGTCTATGTATTCACACATGTATTATGTTTCCGGTTAATACAATTCTAGCATGAATAATAAACATTTATCATGAAATAAGGAAATAAATAATAACTTTATTATTGCCTCTAGGGCATATTTCCTTCAGTCTCCCACTTGCACTAGAGTCAATAATCTAGTTCACATCGCCATGTGATCTAACATCAATAGTTCACATCTTTATGTGGTTAACACCCATAGTTCACATCGATATGTGACCAACACCCAAAGGGTTTACTAGAGTCAGTAATCTAGTTCACATTGCTATGTGATTAACACCCAAAGAGTACTAAGGTGTGATCATGTTTTGCCTGTGAGAGAAGTTTAGTCAACGGGTCTGCCATATTCAGATCCGTAAGTATTTTGCAATTTTCTATGTCTACAATGCTCTGCACGGAGCTACTTTAGCTAATTGCTCCCACTTTCAATATGTATCCAGATGAAGACTAAGAGTCATCCGGATCAGTGCCAAAACTTGTATCGACGTAACCCTTTTACGACGAACCTTTTGTCACCTCCATAATCGAGAAACATATCCTTATTCCACTAAGGATAATTTTGACCGCTGTCCAGTGATCTACTCCTAGATCACTATTGTACTCCCTTGCCAAAATTAGTGTAGGGTATACAATAGGTCTGGTACACAGCATGGCATACTTTATAGAACCTATGGCCAAGGCATAGGGAATGACTTTCATTCTCATTCTATTTTCTGCCGTGGTCGGGCTTTGAGTCTTACTCAATTTCACACCTTGTAACACAGGCAAGAATTCTTTCTTTGACTGTTCCATTTTGAACTACTTCAAAATCTTGTCAAGGTATGTACTCATTGAAAAAAACTTATCAAGCGTCTTGATCTATCTCTATAGATCTTGATGCTCAATATGTAAGCAGCTTCACCGAGGTTTTCTTTGAAAAAATCCTTTCAAACACTCCTTTATGCTTTGCAGAATAATTCTACATTATTTCCGATCAACAATATGTCATACACATATACTTATCAGAAATGCTGTAGTGCTCCCACTCACTTTCTTGTAAATACAGGCTTCACCGCAAGTCTGTATAAAACTATATGCTTTGATCAACTTATCAAAGCGTATATTCCAACTCCGAGATGCTTGCACCAGTCCATAGATGGATCGCTGGAGCTTGCATATTTTGTTAGCACCTTTAGGATTGACAAAACCTTCTGGTTGCATCATATACAACTCTTCTTTAAATCCATTAAGGAATGTAGTTTTGTTTATCCATTTGCCAGATTTCATAAAAATGCGGCAATTGCTAACATGATTTGGACAGACTTAAGCATCGCTACGAGTGAGAAAATTTCATCGTAGTCAACACCTTGAACTTTGTCAAAAACCTTTTTCGACAAGTCTAGCTTTGTAGATAGTAACACTACTATCAGCGTCCGTCTTCCTCTTGAAGATCCATTTATTTTCTATGGCTTGCCGATCATCGGGCAAATCCATCAAAGTCCATACTTTGTTCTCATACATGGATCATATCTCAGATTTCATGGCCTCAAACCATTTCGCGGAATCTGGGCTCATCATCGCTTCCTCATAGTTCGCAAGTTCGTCATGGTCTAGTAACATGACTTCCAGAACAGGATTACCGTACCACTCTGGTGCGGATCTCACTCTGGTTTACCTACGAGATTCGGTAGTAACTTGATCTGAAGTTACATGATCATCATCATTAGCTTCCTCACTAATTGGTGTAGTAGTCACAAGAACAGATTTCTGTGATGAACTACTTTCCAATAAGGGAGAAGGTACAATTACCTTATCAAGTTTTCTACTTTCCTCCCACTCACTTCTTTCGAGAGAAACTCCTTCTCTAGAAAGGATCCATTCTTAGCAACGAATGTCTTGCCTTCGGATCTGTGATAGAAGGTGTACCCAACAGTCTCCTTTGGGTATCCTATGAAGACATATTTCTCCGATTTGGGTTTGAGCTTATCAGGATGAAACTTTTTCACATAAGCATCACAACCCAAAACTTTAAGAAACGACAACTTTGGTTTCTTGCCAAACCATAATTCAGATTGTGTCGTCTCAACGGATTTAGATGGTGCCCTTTTTAACGTGAATGCAGCTGTCTCTAATGCATAACCCCAAAACGATAGTGGTAGATCGGTAAGAGACATCATAGATTGCACTATATCCAATAAAGTACGGTTATGACGATCGGACACACCATTATGCTGTGGTGTTCCAGGTGGCATGAGTTTGTGAAACTATTCCACAATGTTTTAATTGAAGACCAAACTCGTAACTCAAATATTTGTCTCCGCGATCAGATCGTAGAAACCTTATTTTCTTGTCACGATGATTTTCCACTTCACCCTGAAATTATTTGAACTTTTCAAATGTTTCAGACTTATGTTTCATCAAGTAGATATACTCATATCTGCTCAAATCATCTGTGAAGGTCAGAAAATAACGATACCCGCCGCGAGCCTCAACACTCATTGGACTGCATACATCAGTATGTATTATTTCCAATCAAGTTTGTTGCTCGCTCCATTGTTCCGGAGAACGGAGTCTTAGTCATCTTGCCCATGAGGCATGGTTCGCAAGTACCAAGTGATTCATAATCAAGTGGTTCCAAAAGTCCATCAGTATGGAGTTTCTTCATGCGCTTTACACCGATATGACCTAAACGGCAGTGCCACAAATAAGTTGCACTATCATTATTAACTTTGCATCTTTTGGCTTCAATATTATGAATATGTGTAACACTACGATCGAGATCCAACGAACTATTTTCATTGGGTGTATGACCATCGAAGGTTTTATTCATGTAAACAGAACAACAATTATTCTCTGACTTTAATGAATAACCGTATTGCAATAAACATGATCAAATCATATTCATGCTCAACGCAAACACCAAATAACACTTATTTAGTTTCAACACTAATCCCGAAAGTATAGGGAGTGTGCGATGATGATCATATCAATCTTGGAACTACTTCCAACACACATCGTCACCTCACCCTTTACTAGTTTCTGTTTATTCTGCAACTCCCGTTTTGAGTTACTACTCTTAGCAACTGAACCAGTATCAAATGCCGAGGGGTTGCTATAAACACTAGTAAAGTACACATCAATAACACGTATATCCAATATACCTTTGTTTACCTTGCCATCCTTCTTATCCGCCAAATACTTGGGGCAGTTCCACTTCCAGTGACCAGTCCCTTTGCAGTAGAAGCACTTAGTCTCAGGCTTAGGATCAGACTTGGGCTTCTTCACTTGAGCAGCAACTTGCTTGCCGTTCTTCTTGAAGTTCCCCTTCTTCCCTTTGCCCTTTTCTTGAAACTAGTGGTCTTGTCAACCATCAACACTTGATGTTTTTCTTGATTTCTACCTTCGTTGATTTCAGCATCACGAAGAGCTTGGGAGTTGTTTCCGTTATCCCTTGCATATTATAGTTCATCACGAAGTTCTACTAACTTGGTGATGGTGACTAGAGAATTCTGTCAATCACTATCTTATCTGGAAGATTAACTCCCACTTGATTCAAGCGATTGTAGTACCCAGACAATCTGAGCACATGCTCACTAGTTGAGCGATTCTCCTCCATCTTTTAGCTATAGAACTTGTTGGAGACTTCATATCTCTCAACTCGGGTATTTGCTTGAAATATTAACTTCAACTCCTGGAACATCTCATATGGTCCATGACGTTCAAAACGTCTTTGAAGTCCCGATTCTAAGCCATTAAGCATGGTGCACTAAACTATCAAGTAGTCATCATATTGAGCTAGCCAAACGTTCATAACGTCTGCATCTGCTCCTGCAATAGGTCTGTCACCTAGCGGTGCATCAAGGACATAATTCTTCTGTGCAGCAATGAGGATAAACCTCAGATCACGGATCCAATCCGCATCATTGCTACTAACATCTTTCAACACAATTTTCTCTAGGAACATATCAAAATAAACACAGGGAAGCAACAACGCGAGCTATTGATCTACAACATAATTTGCAAAATACTACCAGGACTAAGTTCATGATAAATTTAAGTTCAATTAATCATATTACTTAAGAACTCCCACTTAGATAGACATCCCTCTAATCCTCTAAGTGATCACGTGATCCAAATCAACTAAACCATGTCCGATCATCACGTGAGATGGAGCAGTTTCATTGGTGAACATCACTATGTTGATCATATCTACTATATGATTCACGCTCGACCTTTCGGTCTCCGTGTTCCGAGGCCATATCTGTATATGCTTGGCTCGTCAAGTATAACCTGAGTATTCCGCGTGTGCAACTGTTTTGCACCCGTTGTATTTGAACGTAGAGCCTATCACACCCGATCATCACGTGGTGTCTCAGCACGAAGAACTTTCGCAACGGTGCATACTCAGGGAGAACACTTCTTGATAATTAGTGAGAGATCATCTTAAAATGCTACCGTCAAACTAAGCAAAATAAGATGTATAAAAGATAAACATCATATGCAATCAAAATATGTGACATGATATGGCCATCATCATCTTGCACCTTTGATTTCCATCTCCAAAGTACTGTCATGATCTCTATCGTCACCGGCATGACACCATGATCTCCATCATCTTGATCTATATCAATGTGTCGTCACGTGGTCGTCTCGCCAACAATTGCTCTTGCAACTATTGCTATCGCATAGCGATAAAGTAAAGCAATTATTGGACGCTTGCATCTTATGCAATAGAGAGACAACCATAAGGATTTTGCCAGTTGCCGATAACTTCAACAAAACATGATCATCTCATACAACAACTTATATCTCATCACGTCTTGACCATATCACATCACAACATGCCCTGTAAAAACAAGTTAGACGTCCTCTACTTTGTTGTTGCAAGTTTTACGTGTCTGCTACAGGCTTAGCAAGAACCGTTCTTACCTACGCATCAAAAACCACAATGATAGTTTGTCAAGTTGGTGCTGTTTAACCTTCGCAAGGACCGGGCGTAGCCACAATCGGTTCAACTAAAGTTGGAGAAACTGACACCCGCCAGCCACCTATGTGCAAAGCACGTCGGTAGAACCAGTCTCGCGTAAGCGTACGCGTAATGTCGATCCGGGCCGCTTCATCCAACAATACCGCTGAACCAATGTATGACACGCTGGTAAGCAGTATGACTTATATCGCCCACAACTCACTTGTGTTCTACTCGTGCATATAACATCAACACATAAAACCTAGGCTCGGAAGCCACTGTTGGGGAACGTAGTAATTTCAAAAAAATTCCTATGCACACGCAAGATCATGGTGATGCATAGCAACGAGAGGGGAGAGTGTGATATACGTACCCTTGTAGACCGACAGCGGAAGCGTTAGCACAACACGATTGATGTAGTCGTACGTCTTCACGGCCCGACCGATCAAGCACCGAAACTACGACACCTCTGAGTTTTAGCACACGTTCAGCTCGATGACGATCCCCGGACTCCGATCCAGCAAAGTGTCGGGGAAGAGTTCCGTCAGCACGACGGTGTGGTGACGATCTTGATGTTCTACCGTCGCAGGGCTTCGCCTAAGCACCACTACAATATTATCGAGGATTATGGTGGAACGGGGCACCGTGCACGGCTAAGAAAACGATCACGTGGATCAACTTGGGTGTCTAGGGGTGCCCCCTGCCCCCGTATATAGAGGAGCAAGGGGAGGAGGCCGGCCGGACCTATAGGCGCGCCAAGGAGGAGTCCTCCTCCTAGTAGGAGTAGGACTCCTACTAGGAGGGGGAAGGAAGTGGGGAGGGAGAAGGAAAGGGGGGCGCCGCCCCCCCTCTCCTAGTCGAATTCGGACCAGGGGGGAGGAGGCGCGCGACCCACCCTGGCTGCCCTTCTCTCTCTCCACTAAGGCCCATATGGCCCATTACTTCTCCCGGGGGGGTTCCAGTAACCCTCCGGTACTCCGGTTTTCTCCGAAATCACCCGGAACACTTCCGGTGTCCGAATATAGCCGTCCAATATATCAATATTTATGTCTCGACCATTTCGAGACTCCTCGTTATGTCCGTGATCACATCCGGGACTCCGAACTAACTTCGGTACATCAAAACTCATAAACTCATAATATAACTGTCATCGAAACCTTAAGCGTGCGGACCCTACGGGTTCGAGAACAATGTAGACATGACCGAGACATGTCTCCGGTCAATAACCAATAGCGGAACCTGGATGCTCATATTGGCTCCTACATATTCTACGAAGATCTTTATCGGTCAGACCACATAACAACATACGTTATTCCCTTTGTCATCGGTATGTTACTTGCCCGAGATTCGATCGTCGGTATCTCAATACCTAGTTCAATCTCGTTACCGGCAAGTCTCTTTAATCGTTTCGTAATACATAATCTCACAACTAACTCATTAGTTGCAATGCTTGCAAGGCTTATGTGATGTGAATTACCGAGAGGGCCCAGAGATACCTCTCCGACAATCGGAGTGACAAATCCTAATCTCGAAATACGCCAACCCAACATGTACCTTTGGAGACACCTGTAGAGCTCCTTTATAATCACCCAGTTACGTTGTGATGTTTGGTAGCACACAAAGTGTTCCTCCGGTAAACGAGAGTTGCATAATCTCATAGTCATAGGAACATGTATAAGTCATGAAGAAAGCAATAGCAACATACTAAACAATCGAGTGCTAAGCTAACGGAATGGGTCAAGTCAATCACATCATTCTCCTAATGATGTGATCCCGTTAATCAAATAACAACTCTTTGTCTATGGTTAGGAAACATAACTATCTTTGATTAACGAGCCAGTCAAGTAGAGGCATACTAGTGACACTCTGTTTGTCTATGTATTCACACATGTATTATGTTTCCAGTTAATACAATTCTAGTATGAATAATAAACATTTATCATGAAATAAGGAAATAAATAATAACTTTATTATTGCCTCTAGGGCATATTTCCTTCACCCTCGTCTCCAGTCATTCGAGCTCAAGGCTACGCTCCATGGCTTCCAGCGCCAGCGCCACCTCGCGCTTCCAGATCTCTTCCTCTTTGGCGGGCGTCCCCCTAAATGACGCTAGGGCGGATCTGCGCGCCTCCACTTGCTGATCCAAGATGGCGCTACAGGCTTGGAGCTCCCACGCGCGCTTCTCCGCGACCTTGCGACGGTGGTCAGCTTCTCGAGCCTCTTCTAGAGCTCGGGAGCAAGCCTCACAGGAGGCTGCGAGGGAAGCCTCGGCCTTCGCATTATCGAGCTCGCGTTGGAGGCGCTCGAGGTTGATAGCCACCTTCAGCTTACGCCGCTCCTCCACCAGCCGAAGACCCTCGGCCACAAGGTGCGCGTCCACATCCACGAGCTCTTCACCTCCTGAAAGAGCTCGTGGCGGACAATGCTCCTTTCTTGCGCCGACTCGAGCATGCTGCTGACTCCGTCCTCCACCGCGGGGACCGCGGATGGGGCCCGAAGCGGCTCGCCTCCTTTCAACGTGGGGACTGGGGGCTGGCGCCCGCCCAGTTGCGGGCCAGGCCTCATGAGGAGCCCGAACGAGTGGAGGCCCGCTGCTTGAAGAGGAACCCAAGACCGAAGCCATCCAGCTGCCGTCCATGACCAGGGGAGGAACCCTTGTCGATGGGTTGGCTTCCCCAGTCGACTCCATGCCGTGAGCAGCGCGCGGGCTTGCGGAGCTCGAGTCCAGCAGGAGAAACGAGGTGAGAGGAGGTTGCTTCTCAGGAGATTTCGTGGCCTTGGCGGAAGGGATCCTGAAGAGACATCGTCAGGAAGGGAAGCAGCACGCGGAGAATCACCAAGATAAAGTACTTACTCGTCAACGGCGATGTACTTTCTCCGTTTTAACGGCCTGAAGGTGCTGCTGTTTGGGGACCCCCTCCTCTTTCGGAGCTCTTCGAAGTCCACACAAAGCCAGTCGAAGCGTTGGACATGGCGACCGACATGAGGCCCAGCTGGAGAAGTGCTCGAAGGGGCAGCCCCAAGAGTGCCAAGTTGAGGGGAGCTATGAGGCCCTATCTCGCGGCGACCTGCCAAGGCCTCAGGAGCCCCGACCTCGGGAGACGCGGGTTGCGTCGCCCCCTCAACCACCACCCTAGGGCAAGAGTCGCGGGTCCCCGAGGACGACGCCTCGGGAGCCCTGGGCGGCATCAGCATCTCGGCGCCTTCACCATCAGCCCCCAGCGGTGCTTGCCCCCTACATCCACACTTGGGGCGATCTCGACGCCAGCGGCTGGGAGAGGAACCACGACGATGGGGTTCTCATGGGGCCCCACGAGGCCGACTGGACACAGCCCCCACTCATCGAAGGAAGGCATATGCTCAGCGAATGTCGCCTTGTTCAAGCAGCGGTACAGAAGGCAACTCTTCCTTGGCATGTCATATGGCAACGGGACACCCGTCAGGACCTCGAGCACCGTTCTCCGCGCCTCAAGGTTGAGCCCGGACTCCTGAAGTCTGATGTGGTCCTTGCTGTTAAGCAAGGCCCACATCGGTCGAGAGTGGCGCTGAAGCGGAGCGATTCAGCGCCGGACGAACTCCTTCACCACCATAGGCACAGTCACATCAAGGTCCTTGAGCCACTTCAGCCTGAGCCAGACAGGGGCAAGGCGCGAATCAGCGAGCCTTTGGTGGCACCAACCGGAGTTGGGAATAGCGGGCGCTGACGGAGAAGAGAGCAGGGGGCTGAGCACTCCGACATCAACAAATACCCATCGTGCCTGAAACCCGCTCATGGATGGTGGGAGCTCGAAGTCAATCCCCGCGCCGGCCGTCGCCGCCACGGCCTGAAAGCTTAGGCATCCTAAGCTCTATCGGGGATCCATCAGGTGCAGCGAGAAGAAGTGGCGGAGAAGGGCCACTGAAGGGGCAATGCCTACCATGGCCTCGCAAACAAAGGCGAAGACAGCAAGAAGGGTCATGGATTGGGGATCAAGGTGCAGCATGTGGATCTGATAATGAGCAAGCACAACGTCGAAGAAGGCGGAGAAAGGAGGAACCAAGCCAGCCCAAAGGGCATCAATGAAGAATGGGATCTCGATGGCTGTCTGGTCGACGCGAGCATGAGATGCAGGCCAGGCCCCCGTCCTTCCCCACTCATTGAAGCTTGAGGCGAGCATGGGATGCACCTTGTCCATGGCTTCCTGGTTGAGCACCAGCGACCTGCCAATGGTAGGCTCAGCAACCGGGCGTAGCTCGGCGGAGGACAGGGGACTCTTCCCTTTCTCCGACTGGTCCGGGGCCATGGCGATGGGAGGATTGAGCTTAGATCGGATCGGGGGGGGGGGAGAGGCTGAGCTACAAGGAAGCGGAAGAATTGGAGAGTGCGTGGCAACAACGAGAGGGAAACCGTGTAGACCGTGGTGGCCGCCTAGCCAGGTGGGTATCAAGGCAGCATGGGGAAGCGGAGACGCCCACGTCCAATCAACTGCCACGCGACGACCAGGGCCGCAGTCTATTGGGGACCGCAGCGCTCCGCACTTGCCCCTTGGCTTCGCCTCGAAGCCAAGCCCGAGCGCGCCTTGGGCCCGGGGGCTACTGTCGGCGTTCTGGGAACAAGGGTCCCTAGACTTGCCTGCCTGCGACCAATGACGTGACTCTGCGAGCGGGCCCATACGGCCCTTCTTCACTAACAAGCACTAAAGACTCTCGCGAGGCGGACGACACAAGACCTCCTCGGGAATGCCCTCACCAGGCTGGCTTGCAAGGGGCGGAGAGTTCAAGGCAAGTAAAACCTCACAAGGTTTCAATGACGTGAGCCATGACGATCAAGATCAGGCAGGCGCCAGGCGGGCGCCAGTGCGCACAGTGTCCTTATTTCCTCTTTGGTGCTAAGGAAGCAAGCGCAGGCGTGGAGTACCAAGGCGTCAAGCAAAGGTTTCCATATCGGTGCAACGAGACCAAGACCAGCAGGATGACAAGGCAGAGGTCACCGTGGAGCCCAAGACGGCGTCACCACCAGAGCCTTTGGCAGGCGAAGACTACTTTTGTCAGGATAAGCTGTACTAGTTGTCCCCTTTCGAATTGGCCGTTGTTGGCTCCCTTCCCGCTCAATATTTGGGGAGAGGGCCAGGGCCTCTATAAATAGGACTAGCCTCCATAGTAGGAGGGGCAACTAATCGGAGAGGAGAGATCCGAACAACCACAAGTTCACCAAGCACAAGAACACCTCTCCTCAGGAGGTTGTTCTTCCCCTTGTACTGTTCATCTTAGCCCAAGAGGCAATCCACCACCACCACACTAGAGTAGGGTATTACACCACAATGGTGGCCCGAACCAGTATAAATCTTGTGTCCTTTGTGTTGCGAGTTCGTCGAGCTAGTCCTTGAGATCTTAGCGAAGCTAGGACGTGGATCGGTAGGGGGAGATCTTCGCGCGCACCCTAGTGTTCTAACCTTAAGGGTTTTGCCGGAACCCGAGATCCTATAGGCTGAGCAAGAACCGTTCTTACCTACGCATCAAAAACCACAACGCGGTATAGTGATTGCATTCCGATCTTCAGAAAGAACCTTGTTCTTTGAATCCGATTCAACTAAAGTTGGAGAAACTGACACCCTCCAGCCACTTGTGTGCGAAGCACGTCGGTAGAACCAGTCTCGCATAGGCGTACGCGTAATGTCGATCTGAGCTGCTTCATCTAACAATACTGCTGAATCAAGAATCAACCAGTGACGACAAGCAATATGTATATACCCATGCCCACAACTCCTTTGTGTTCTACTCGTGCATATAACATCTACGCATAGACCTGGCTCTGATACCACTGTTGGGGAATGCGGTAATTTCAAAAAAATTCCTACGCACATGCAAGATCTATCATGGTGATGCATAGCAACGAGAGGGGAAGAGTGTTGTTCACGTACCCTCGTAGATCGTAAGTGGAAGCGTTATGATAACGCGGTTGATGTAGTCGTACGTCTTCACGATCCGACCGATCCTAGTACTGAAAGTACGACACCTCCACGATCTGCACACGTTCGGCTCGGTGACGTCCCACGAACTCTCAATCCAGCTGAGTGTCGAGGGAGAGCTTCGTCAGCACGACGGTGTGATGATGGTGATGATGAAGCTACCGGTGCAGGGCTTCACCTAAGCACTACGACGATATGACCGAGGTGGATTATGGTCGAGGGGGCATCGCACACGGCTAAGGGATCAATGATCAACTTGTGTGTCCTAGGGTGCCCCCTGCCCCCGTATATAAAGGAGCAAGGGGGGAGGCCGGCCGACCCTTGTGGCGCGCCTGGAGAGGAGTCCTCCTCCTAGTAGGAGTAGGACTCCCCTTTCCTAGTGCTACTAGGAGGGGGAAAGGAAGGAGGAGAAGGGAGAAGGAAAGGCCCCGCCTTCCCTAGTCCAATTCGGACTAGAGGGGGAGGGGGCGCGCGGCCTGCCCTGGCTGGCCCTCTCTCTCTCCACTAAGGCCCATGTGGCCCATTAGTTCCCCGGGGGGTTCCGGTAACCCTCCAGCACTCCGGTTTTCTCCGAAATCATCCGGAACACTTCCGGTGTCTGAATATAGCCGTAAAATATATCAACCTTTATGTCTCGACCATTTCGAGACTCCTCGTCATGTTCGTGATCATATCTGGGACTCCGAACTACCTTTGGTCCATCAGAACACATAAACTCATAATATCGATTGTCACCGAATGTTAAGCGTGCGGACCCTACGGGTTCGAGAACTATGTAGACATGACCGAGACTCATCTCCAGTCAATAACCAATAGCGGAACCTGGATGCTCATACTGGTTCCTACATATTCTACGAAGATCTTTATCAGTCAAACCGCATAACGACATACGTTGTTCCCTTTGTCATCGGTATGTTACATGCCCGAGATTCGATCGTCGGTATCTCAATACCTAGTTCAATCTCTTTACCGGCAAGTCTCTTTACTCGTTCCGTAATGCATCATACTGTAACTAAATCATTAGTCACATTGCTTGCAAGGCTTATAGTGATGTGCATTACCGAGAGGACCCAGAGATACCTCTTCGATACTCGGAGTGACAAATCCTAATCTCGATCTATGCCAACTCAACAAAAACCATCGGAGACACCTGTAGAGCATCTTTATAGTCACCCAGTTACGTTGTGACGTTTGATAGCACACTAAGTGTTCCTCCGGTATTCGGGAGTTGCATGATCTCATAGTCATAGGAACATGTATAAGTTATGGAGAAAGCAATAGCAAGAAACTAAACGATCATCATGCTAAGCTAACGGATGGGTCAAGTCAATCACATCATTCTCTAATGATGTGATCCCATTAATCAAATGACAACTCATGTCTATGGTTAGGAAACATAACCATCATTGATTCAACAAGCTAGTCAAGTAGAGGCATACTAGTGACACTCTGTTTGTCTATGTATTCACACAAGTACTAAGTTTCTGGTTAATACAATTCTAACATGAATAATAAACATTTATCATGACATAAGGAAATATAAATAACAACTTTATTATTGCCTCTAGGGAATATTTCCTTCATCTTCACAGTAAACATTCAAACATAGATTGAACGAATGAATTCCAAGTTAACATTACACGACCATTAAGGTGAGAAGCCACTTAGATAAAGGTTGAAGAATTAAACAACAAGGTACGATGGGAACAAATAAGTGGTAAGGATTACCCAATCACAAACCAAATATCTGCCGGAAGAATAAACTAAGAGCTACTTGAATTCCCACCTATAAACACCCAAAAATTTCTGGTTATGGAAGCTGGTGTTGGGGATACAGGGAGGCACAATATATATCACACAACTAACAAGCCCTATGCTCTAGCTGTATCCATCCGTCAACACATAACCAAGAAAACTCCAGAAATCTTGTACCTCAACCTTCGAAAAGCATCTGTTATACGAGATATGGCAATACTCCTGAACTCCCCCCAGTACTGGGTGGCGTCGAGGTTATCTCACCACTAGCTACATAAAAGAGATTTTCGATGTCGGCGAACTCAGGTATTCCAGAACTACAATGATAAAATTGTGACAACAACACCTCGGAGCTCAACTCCCCAGGACACTGCCACAAGCCCTAAATGTCAGGAGGCACCAAGAACAATGTTCTCGTCACAAGAATATCAGAACGAATCCAAGATACCCGCGTGATCCTAATTTTTTTTGTGAAATTTGAGGAGAGGAAAGTCAAAACATCTATGTCAGGAGGCCTCACCAGAGCAACGAAGGGGAAGAGGAGTAAAAAATAATCCTACTCTTTGATATATATAATCCTAAGACTCAAATCATTTTTGTTCTAGACTCAACAACATCAGCGATTCGATCAAGCAGGGGGCTCCTAAGTCGGGGATGGCTCTGATTACCTACTTGTAACGCCCGTGATGCGGCTATATCCCCACGTGTCAAGGCATGACTTAGAGGCATAACCGCATTATGGTTTTGTCGCACGAAGGGTCATCTTCACACAATCCCATGTAATGAACAAGAAAGGGATAAATAGAGTTGGCTTACAATCACCACATCACACAATAACACAGTAATTCATACATCATCGGAGTACACTCATAGTCTGACTACGGACAATCCAAAAGAAAAGAAGATAACCCCACATGCTAGATCCCTGATCGTCCCAACAGGGCACCACTACTGATCGCTAGGAAAAGACACGTAGCAACGGCCCAGGTCTTCGTCGAACTCCCACTTGAGTTCAGTAGCATCACCTGCACTAGTATCATCGACACCTACAACTTTTTTGGAAGTATCAGTGAGTCATGAGGACTCAGCAATCTCAAAACCCGCGAGATCAAGACTATTTAAGCTTATGTGTAGGAGGTGTTTATGAGGTGGAGTTGCAGCAAGTGCTAAGCAAAAATGGTGGCTAACATACGAGTACAAGAGTAAGGTGAGAAACTACGCAACAGTCATGAAACTAGAAGCAATCAAGAAGTGATCCTGAACTACTTACGATCATTCATAACCCAAACCGTGTTCACTTCCCGGACTCCGCCGAAAAGAGACCATCACGGCTACACACACGGTTGATGCATTTTAATTAAGTCAAGTGTCAACTTCTCTACAACCGGATATTAACAAATTCCCATATGCCACATAACCGCGGGCACGACTCTCGAAAGTTGATACCCTGCAGGGGTGTCCCAACTTAGCCCATTACAAGCTCTCACGATCAATGAAGGATATTCCTTCTCTCGAAAAGACCCGATCAGTCTCAGAATCCTGGTTACAAGACATTTCGACAATGGTAAAACAAGTCCGGCAAGACCTCCCGATGCACCGACCTAGCCTGATAGGAGGTGCGCGGTCTCGTTCTCAGGGTACACTGGATGGGTTAGCCTACATGTATATACCAAATACCTCGAGTTTCCCTGAGGCGGCCCCGCAGTCTGCCCGGTTTGGACCAACACTCATGAGGAGCACTGGCCCGGTTTGTTGATTAAGTCCACGGGTGCCGGCAAGTCCCTATGCAAGTTTTTAGTTGTTATTAGGCAAATGGTAAAACCAAGGTTGAGCCTTGCTGGAGGAGTTTTATTCAAAGCGAACTGTCAAGTGGGTCCCATAACCCCAACCGTGTAAGGAATGCAAAATCAAGGAACATAACACCTGTATGACGGAAACTAAGGCGGCAAGAGTGGAACAAAACACCAAGCAAAAGGCTAAGCCTTCCACCCTTTACCAAGTATATAGATGCATTAATTAAATAAGAGATATTGTGATATCCCAACATATCCATGTTTGAACATGGAACAACCTGCAAGGCACCTGCAACTAGCAACGCTATAAGAGGGGCTGAGCAAAAGCGGTAACTTAGCCAAACAACGGTTTGCTAGGAAGGTGGGTTAGAGGCTTGACATGGCAATATGGGAGGCATGATAAACAAGTGGTAGGTAGTGCGACATAGCAATAGAGCGAACAACTAGCAAGCAAAGATAGAAGTGATATCAAGGGTAATGATCATCTTGCCTGCAAAGTTCTCAAGTTGTCGAAAGCTTGCTCCTCGTTAGCGTACTCAACAGGTTCCTCGTTCACGAACTCACCTCCCGGCTCTACCCAAAGGAAGAACACAAGCAACGGAACAATAATCAATCACGGTGCAATGCACAAGCAACATGATGCAAGACATGACATGGAATGCAAGGTATGATGTGCAATGCATATGGTTACACCGGAGGGGAAAGGATGATCAAGGCATCAACTTGGCAAACCAATCATGCCGCTGGAAAGATGAGGTGATTTCGGTCAAAATCGATATAAGGATCACCGAAAACGGATGCACGGTTTGAAAAAGACAAGCAGTACAAGAATGATGCAAATCTGCACTTAACAACATCATAGCACTTAGAATGCAACAATAACCTATGCTACAACACTCCAACATAGCAACAAAACATATGGCATTAAAGTACACATGAAGCTCTACAAATCATGAACACTGAGCTCCTGCTGGAACTCACTAGAACAAGCCTAGAATAGAAAGGCAAAAATGCAAAAATGAATAGCTTATCAGACTGAACAGAAATTCATGCATCAAGACAGGAACAACATCATGTAGCAAAGTTTAAGCATAGCAAACCATATGCCACAGGGACATATTACATTACACAAGTTCATGGCATGATAGTACTAAATGCACTTAATAAATCTCCCTTACTGAGCTTGGTCCAAAAACCCACAGAAAGGTTGGTAGCATCAAGGCAAACATGGCAAATGATATGGCTGTTAACAGACTTAGAATAATTCATGTCATGGCAATATGCAGATTCATGATGGCAACTTTGCAAGCTTGTGGCACTCATCATAGTGCACCAAATGACATGGAAGAAAATCTAGCATGAAGTAGGCTTGAAAATGAAGCTATCCATGTGCAAAATCACCTCATAGCATGATTGAAATAAGTCACACAAAAAGACAAAACAACATCATGATGTAAAATGACATGTTCATGAACTTGCTCAAATGCAAAAGTAATGCCATCACTGGATTGGTGGAATTTTTCTACCCCCAAAACACATATAATATGTGGGGGTTGCTGCAGAAAAATGCTCACAAGTGCAATAAGTTGAAACCTGCCAAAAAGGGAAATAGACAGAAATGGAAAAACCTAAAATGGACTATGTCCCGAGCTGAACTTGCCAGATAAGGAAGGGCCCGAACTGGAAAGGCCCAAAATGGACAAGGTACCCGATTTGGCTAGAGACAAAAGCATGCAGATGGCAGGTGGGCCCGTGGGTCCCACGTGTCATGTGAGAGGGTGTGTGTGCGGGTGTGAGGCTGACAGGTGGACCTGGCGATGCGTGAGGCTGACCAGTGGGGCCCGCGGGGTCCCACATGGTGCTCGAGCAAAGGAAGCAGGGGAGGGCACCAGCGACGGGCAGACGCGACGGAAGGCTCGCCGGAGTTGCTCCGGTGGCCTAGCGGAGCGGCGGAGCAATGCAATGGATGCGCGTGGAGAAACCGCACACCCGCATGGCACTCGACGCACCTAACGACGACGAAGGCAGCGCCAGCGGCGACGAATAGAGGCGGCGCCGACGAGCTCAAGCACGACAACTACGGGCCATAACGGAGCGGCGGAGATGCGTGGTCGATTCAACTAGACACAACAGAGACGACAGACACGCCCAGAAGCGCTACGGTGGTCGGAGCACTCGCCGGAGGCGAGGTCCGACAGTGATGGGCTCGGGCATGCGTGGCTAGCATGAGTAGAGCATGCAAAAGAGAGGGATAAGGAGGCGGGGTGAAGCGCAAGCTCACCACGAGCACGAAGACGCGCTCGGCTTGGCGAGAGGAGGTCGGGGCAGCAGTGATGTCGATCGAACACCCGCGACGGCCGAAGTCGAAGAAGAAGAGGTCAAAGTTGCAGAGGGCTTCGGCTACCGTAGTAGACGACGGGGACGTAGTTGACGACGGGGAAGAAGAAGGACATGCTAGGAAAGGCGGAGGTCGACGGGGAGCATGCCGGCGACGATGACGCGCTCCTGGATGTGCTCGGGCGCGACGGAGATGGCGGATCTAGGGGTTAAGGTGCCCTAGCGGTGGCGGCGAGGGAGAGGGGGAACCCTAGTGGAACGGTAGGGAAAGGAGAAGGGCTTAAAAGGGGCTAGGGTGAGCGGCGCGAGCTCACGCACTCTCGGCCACGTGGTCCCCATGGCGATGACAAGAGGAGGACGAAAAGGTGGGTGGCGTCTACAGGCCAGGCGCTGACAGGTGGGGCCGAGGCAACCACGTGGCGAGGGACTAGCGGGGGTGTGCGGGTGAGCGGGTGAGAAAAGGCAAGGAGAGAGAGCGCAAGTGGGTGAGCTGGGCCGCGGGGCGCGGGCCTAATGGCGCAGGGTGCTAGCTGGGCCGGCCTGGAGGCCGAGGCCCAGGTAGGCTGTTGCTGCTGCTCTCTTTTCTTTTTTCTTTTTCTTCAGACAAAAACACAAAAGGAAAAGTGCAGGGGAAGTGAAGGGTAGTTTTAGAAATATCACAATATTCCCATGAACAAGGATTTATGCCAACGTACCAAGAAAGAAAACTCGGTCAAAAACACGCCCCCGCTTCCAGGTCGCGAGAGTCGTCGCGCACACACACATAGACATAGACATGCATATTCGTGTTTATGTAAAATTCCATTTCCATTTCCATCTCCAATCATATTTGTCCAACTGACACATTATTTACGTTGTTAATTATATACATGGCAATATTAACGTACAACATCTCATGTTTGCGGGCGTCCGGACCGCTGCCACGGCCGCTCCTGACCAACCCGAACCCTCTTCATCACCCGCGTGTGCTTCCTGCCCGAAATGGTCAGTGCCGCATTCATGCCCGGCCAGAGAGGACGCGACCTCTCACTGGCGCCGGCATTGAACCGGCGCGCCGGCCGAGAGAGCGTCGCCCGCGCCGCTTCCTGGTGCACGCGACAGCTCCGCGTTCAAAGGTCGCAATAGCCAGCCACAATATGCATGTAAAAAGTTCTTGGGAGTCCGTGCTACAGCTAGCTGTCCTCCCCAACTCGTCAATCTCTTCCAGTAGTACTAGTACTCCATGGCGCGATCCATCGACAAGTAGGCGAGAAAGTTATCGTATACTCGGTTTGCGGTGAGTGGCATGCTGAGCGACCGTGTGGGGTCGAGCCCTGGAGGAGGGTGAGACACGAACGTGACAGACATGATTTAAACATTGGTTTTGCTCAATGGCGCGATCCAACGAAACGAAATGTTGGTTTCTCTCCGTTTCCATTTTTTCTCCGGAAAAACGGAAACTTTCCACTCCATTTTCATTCCTACTCCAAGGTTGCCCTGTTACAACATTCCATCAAATACAAAGGAAAACTAACACGCATGCTGATGCATCTTAATGATTCATAGATCATAGCCAATATTTACTTCACAACTAAAGACAACAGTTGTGAGAGAGTGTATGAAAGAAAAACTATTGCTGGGGTCACTACGACTTAAACCCTAACCCTAAACAGGATTTAATTTCCTGGCCAGGTAGAACCTGTCAAAGGAAAGACGGCTGGCACCCTCGGATCATACGATGCTTTTGTGCAGTTCCACTAAAATCGAGCTGAGCATCCCTGATGGCAAAGATATTGAGGAAGTGTGATTAGAATAATAGTACTGGCACTAGTTCATGAGACATAAACTCATCACAAGTAGAAGCCAGTAGAAGTAGAGAAAGATCAACATGGAGATGGAGCTACGTGGGGAGCTGCGGCAGTGGAGCAAGCCGGCTACAAAAGGAAGATGGACTACCTGGGGCGTCGGGCTGTAGCGAGAAGGGCGGTTGGGACGCGACATCGGCCCATACAGTGGTGACCCCCGATTGCGATGCCCCGACTGTGGATTTTCTCCCTCGCCGATGTCGACCGCGTCTACGCAGAACATTGTTCCCTTCCCCCAGCTGCGGGATCAGGCCGGATATGTGACCAGTGGTGTGGCCACCGTCGTTCTATGCTTGTGAAGAGAGCAACCCAAGAAAGCAGGCTTGTAGCTTAGGCTCCTGCTAGTGTATATATAGTGGCTTTCTTTTTCTCTCCATATCAACCATTTTATATTGCGTACGTGTCATTGAAGAGTGAAATGATGGTTGCTTCTTCGGACTGACTTACCGTGTGATTTGACTGCTCCTTTAGTGGCCCTACACGTACTCCCCCTACGTGTATGCAATAGTCACACGTACACATGGACGCAAAAACGCACGCGACACCCTAATGCATGCATGTCCGAGCACACGACGGAACACACACGGTCATGCTCAAGTGCTCAACCTACACGTGCATGCACACACATACTCAGCCAGGGTGAGCTAGTGACCATATAAACACCGGAAAATGTATATATTGAGCGCAATGAGCATATTATGAAGTCCACTGACCGTATTTTTACAAATACACAGTGACAGACAGTGTATTTATCCCATTTGAAATTAAGCCATATTAACCAGAGAGGAGGCAGTATGGACTAGCATTACTTTGTTGTGTCCTGTCAACTTGCCAAACAAGGAGAAGCTTGCAGGATGGGAGAAGCTTGCACGCGGTGTCTCACAGGACAAGGAGAAACTTTTGACTAATGCAAGCTGTCCTTCGCTCAGGCGGTGGACGTGCAACAGTTAATTCGGTGTCAGATTGCCAAAAGCATACACTATACTAGTACTATTATTGTTGCACTTCCCGAAGAGGCGAACATCCAAGCGCAAATTTTACTAGTACTACTACTATAGTCTATAGAGGTACTATACTAGTACTAGGAACCGGATGGAGGAGCGTCTGCACTCTTATTATATTTTTAAAATGTGATAAAGCAATCTTCAACACATTTGGTTCTCTTCGAGGGTTCTTGCATGTGATAATGGAAGTTGATTGCATGGAACACTCGCCACAATTCTCGCTTAATTCTGGCTCATATGCTGTTACAAATAGGAGCGCTCGGTAATATTTCCTCTTTTTTGTTATTCAGCATGTAAACAGGTCAGCAAACCTTGCGGCGCATCTTTGTGCGAACCGTGCTTGCTGCACTTTGAATGTGGCCGAGAGCTGGCTTGATGAAACACCTCGCTTCCTACTTCTTTTTTTGCGGGGTACCTCACTTCCTAGTGACCAGTGTCTTGGCTGATCGTCCTAAGGATGCTTATATATGAATAAAGCTCTCTCATTTACCCGCAAAAACGATTAAGCCATATTAACCGGAAAGGAGGGACTATGGACTAGCATTACTTGTTGGTATGTCCCGTCAACTCGCAGAACGAGGAGAAGCCTGCAGGACAAGGTGAAGCTCGCTTACACCTTTTGACTAATGCAACGTACCCTCGCCCAGGCGGTGGACATGCATCAGTTCATTTGGTGTCAGATTGTCAGAGGCATACACTGTAGTACCGAACATGCAGAGTACCATCATTGTTCGACTTCAGGAAGAGGCGAAGAGCCAAGCACAAGGTTTAGTAGTACGAGTAGTACTAGTACTAGAACCGCATGGTGGAGCCTCTGTACTCTTATTTTTCTTAATCTTTGATAAAGTACACATTTATTCTGGAGAAGGGCGGAAAACGGCAGCCCAACATGTAATGATGATATCGATCAGCCATGCTCGAATATATCTTGGCCTCCGTGCGAGCCCATCTGTGTATTCTCGCTCCTCGTCTCTCTCAAGGAATGGCGGGTTGGCCATTTTGCCGTCAATTGAGATTGGTTTGCTCACACTCCGGTCCCACATGTCAGTGATATGCCAAGAGGAGGTGCGTTGACCGACTGGCCATACACGTACTTGGTTTTGCACCTTCATACTACTCCTCCCTCCGTCATAGTTTACAGGGCGCGCTTCATTATGATGCATTTCTCTCAATGCATTTCCACCACCAGAGAGACTTTAGACGCATTTGGTTTAATGCTCAATTAATTAGGGCATGGTAACCGCAATTTTCTCTCGATGTACTACGGAGTGGAGTAAGTGCATGCATGTGTCTACCCAGGGTGGAAGCACTGCATGCATCTATGTACGCATTATTTCCTCTAGTAATAGACGCCGTGCTATTACTACCAATGCTATTTTTTAGGCCGATTGCTAGTCGCCTTGGTCCCAGAGATTTTCTCTTTTTCTGAAGCGCGCTCTATAAACAGTGACAGATGGAGTAGTATGAGCGGATTCAAAGAAGAGCGTATTGATGGTTGCTTCTTCCGAGCAACTTACAGTGGGAAAAGGTGGGGCTTATGATTTGACTGCTCATTACTCACTATTAATGCGGCGCAACGACCAGTCTGAGTCTCCCATGCGGCTGTGCACTACCCCCTCGGTTCTTAAATATACTTTAGAGTATTTTTCTTTCTAGAGATTTCAATGAGTGACTACTCAAATATTTGTCTTTTTAGAGATTCAAATGGACTACTACATACGGATGTATATAGACATATTTTAGAGTGTAGATTCACTCATTTTGCTCCGTATGTAGTCACTTGTTGAAATCTCTAGAAAGACAAATATTTAGGAACGGAGGGAGTACACATACGAAGCAAAATGAGTGAATCTACACTCTAAAATATGCCCATTTAAAATTTGTAAAAAGACAAATATTTAGGAACGAAGGAGTATAATTTTGTGCATGGCACATGGACCCGGATGCCGAAGAGCCTTCTGGCAATGCTATCAAGCTTCCAGCATTTGTTTACATAATTGACGTACTATACAAATAATTTTCTAGCGACATGAAATTGTACAATGGTGTGAGCTTTCAGCTTTTGTTTCGTGTGTCTTGCCATCGATGCTCTTTCGGAAACAATAAAAACCAACTTCCTTGCTAATCAAAGCTAATATTTACATCACAACTGAAGACAAAGTTGTGAGAAGGTGTTAAATTAAAATTGATCCATGCTTTCATTGGCAGCAACGTCCCTCCAGCTCTCTCTAAATCAACAAGGCATGTTGGGAAAAAAGTAGCTGTCTGGAGCATGCAGCATTCCGATCATTTTGTGTAGTTCCACAAAAATAGAGCTGAGTGTCCCTGTTCCAAAGATATTAAGTGTGATTACGATAATAGAGGACTGCTGATGAAACAATAAACACACAAATAGAAGCCGGTCACCTTTGCAGTCTCTCTTAAGACTAACTAGTTGGAGAAGATTAGGCTCGGAGTTGGATGAGGAGGATAGAGAAAAACCAATCTCCCTTTGTGCAGTCGCAAAAAAAAGTGATTTGTGCAGTTCACCAAAAGGTCACAATAGCAACGAGGTGAAATGGATAGCCCTGTTTGCAAAAAAGAGGTAGAAAGGAAACAATTACTGGCCAATAACAGTTGATGACACATGCGACGACAAAAAAGAAGCATATTCCTTGTCCTAAGGGAAGATAACAACATAGTTGTGTTTGTCTAAAACGATGTGAGGACGATATTGCAATATGGAAAGTACGCCGGACGAGCTACGTTTTGGGAAAAGAACTATGGAAGATCCACATGCAACGACGTGGGAAGACGGGCAGTGGAGCAAGGCTGGAGGGGATACCTGGAGGTTGTCGGGATGTAATTAGGTGAGCGGCGGCAGGCGGAATCTACCCATACTGCGGCAGCGAGCAGGTGGCGTAGGCCCTACCACACCGGAGCTTGGTCAGAGAGAACGGCGTGTACCGCAGATCGGGACGTGCTGCCTCTGCGCCATCGGATGGAGAAACGATGCACGTCCTCCCTTTCCGTCGGCAGACGAGATGCGGCCGGATCAGTGACCAACGGTGAGAGAAAGAGAGAGGCCACCGCAGCCTTGTGTGAGATACTCTGAAGAGAGACAAACCAGGCAGGCAGGCTCCATTGTATATAGTGGAGCGGACTACCTTTTTCTCCATAAAAATTGTTTTATATTCTGTGTACGTGCCATTGAGCGATATAACTTTATTTAAAAATAACGCGCCAATGCATCAAGTCGAACTTTGTTTCGTGCACGCGTGGTACACGACCTCCGTAGGTAAACAACCGCTACACATGTTCAAATTAGCACGTGGGCTGCCATTTCGTACAGAAATGAGCTCCACCGTGTACCCGCGCGGGTGTGGCTGGGCACGAAGCGTGAGTATGTGCACGGTGCACCTATTCTCTTCTTGTATACATACACCACCTACGTGGGGTTGTGTGAGAGAGATACAAACATAGAGAGATATAGTGTGTGGGTTCATGAGAATTGGGGGGGGGGGTCAATCAAAAAATGTAACATATGCAATGTGTGTGAAACAGAGTCCTGGATATATCATATATAGAGGGGGCGATCCACGAGAAGAGAGTGGAGGTATCATCGGCTTGAGGTGTCCATAGAATCAAAGAGAGGGATGATGTGTGTGTGTGCGTGCGCGATCGATAAAGAGTGCCATCGAATTTGTGTGTGCCCACGTCGAAGATATAGAGTGGCTGGCCTACTGGAACGTGAGAGGGGACATGCGCAGTTTGTCTCTATGGCATGGATACCTACCTACAAAGCTCGACTATCAGTGTGTGGTGAGGGAGGGGGGAGGGAGGCCTAATTAACTATAGAGGTACAATGGCTGGTATATGTGTGGAGGAGGAGAGAGGCCTACCTCATGTATTAAGGGAGATCCATCTACCTCATGTATTAAGGGAGATCGATCGGCATCCATGCATATGTGTAGGAGAGGAATAAGGTTGGGAGAGAAACAGAGCTAGAGTGTTGGAGGGGGTGGTAGTGGAGTTGCTTCTAACAAATGGTGGGATAGGCTTGCTAGACAACCGGAGGGCACGTCTGCAATATCAATAAGAGAGGGGATGGCTGCCTGTCTGTGCACGTGCGTGTGAGAGATGGTTCAGGAGGCATGCACGAATGATGAGGGGGGCGATATGGATGTGGTAAGCAGACATAACTACATAGGAAGATCAATCGTCCTTTGTCAGAGAAAGGAGAGACATAACTTGTGAGGTACGTCGATCGATGGGGGGGAATAGTTAAAGTCGACCTAGGTATATGTTGGGAGATCGATCGGTATACATGCATGTGTGTGTTAGAAGCAAATGAGGCACGGGGAGAAGGATAGAGAGAGAGGGATGCATCTAGGAGGTGGTGCGAGAGTCATACTATATCGAGGGGGAGAAGTGTGCGAGTACGAGATCGATGAAAAGAGTGGTGGGAGTGAGGCATGGACGGTGATAAGAGAAGAGGGGAAGCTTGTGTTTTGTGCTAGGCACACCTGGCTAGAGAGGCATATCGATCGATGTGTGCCGTAAAGAAGGAGCTGGGGGGCCTACACACACCGTGGGTGAACGACCTAAAGTGAAAAGACGAATTTGCGCGATGGAGCTAGAGAATGCTGAGAGAGGGTTAGAGGGATGCGGGCGTCTGCATGCACGAGAGAAAGTTAGCGCTAGCTAGCTACAAAGATAAGAGGATTGTGTGGGTGTAAAAGACGAATAGAGGATCATACTTCATTATAAAAAGCGAATTCGGATATTTGAAGAATTTATCATAGTGTTTTAAACTGATGCATGTGTGAATATATATAACGGTGATACACATGGTGTGGTTATGAACATGTTATACTACATATAATATATTTTATCTCTACTCTTATAAAAAACGGAGTTGTTGATGATGGTGCCATCCTGCAATATAGGCCGTCCGATTTATATCTGACGGATAGGAAGGAAACTATGGCAATTTTGAAAAAAGATACCCACACCCCTCTCCATATTTGCAAATTAGGCCTCCCCTTGATCATGTTGATGTTCTGTGGAACGCATGGGCATCTTGCTAGTACTACGTATAACATATAGAACATTGATCATAATTTGGGCTAATGTGTGGCTTTTGCAGCTCAGGTCTAAATACTTGTCATAATGTAGGGGGCGGGGCACTATACTATGTGTGATAAACACGGTGTACACGTATGGAACATGGTTTAGATTATGAATATATAGTTAGTACATCAAATGTACTATTATTTGGAATCAACATCAAGTGTATTCAAAAAATAGAATTCGAGTTCATGTAGTACACATAGTTCATATCTATCTCTATAGTAATCATGTGGTGTGTTATTAAGGTAATACACGAATGATGGTTGAAGTTGGCAACAATCATGATTGTAGATTGTTATTGAAATAGAGAAACGAATTCAAATTCAGTTCGAATTGCAGCGGTAGTATAGACATTTGGAATGCACTAAAATGTTGGTATGAGTAGGTTACATGCATTATACAGCAAGCGAAAAAATTTAATTGGACATAACATGGATTCATACTACCGAATAGCATTTAATTGCACTAAATTGTTGGTATGAGTAGCTTTAAATAGCATTTTTATAGTAAAACGGGGCAAGACTCTCTCTTTGTGTGGTGTGAATAGTTTTATTTTTTTCGTTTTCTTTTTGGTTGAGGGAAGTGCGAATTGATTTGGTACGTACAAGTACAATATTACACGTTAGGCTTGTCCCTAAAATTCAACCCGCGCCTTGTTATATCCCGAAAATTCAGATATCGTGCTCCCAAAACTGGCGCCTTCACAACCCGCGCCTTGCTATCCCGAAATTACAACGCGCGCGAAAACTCCCTCCAGCTGCCAAATCCCGACACGCGAAATCCCCCTTCTAACCCTGAGCCGAAAGGGCCGCTAGTTCAAATCGGTGCGGGGTACTTTTGTAACACACCCTACATTTTGGACAAGCGCGTCCCTAAGTCATGGTTCACCCCCTCCCATCGCCTCCTTTTTGCCATTCGAAATCCCAGGCCGCCATAACCTCTCCGCTCCAGCCGCGAAACCCCACCCTCCTCCGTCCGCCACCTCACCGCTGCCTAGCCGGAGCCTCTTCCCCGACGACGTCGTCCACCGCAATAGCTCGACGTCCCTCGTCCACCTCCCCGGATGAGGACCCGTCGTCCATCTCATCGTCCCACCGGTTCAGCCGCCCCATCCTCCACCTCCAAGGAGCTGCTCCGATGATCGCCTCATCTATCGCGGCTGCTCCATCCCCCACAGCGCCGCCTTAACCTGCTCCACCGGAACCGCAGCATCCTCACCGACTCCTCGGATGAAGCCGAGGCCTACTCGGCGCCACCAAAGAGGTTGTACACTCATCGCATCGCACCTTCTCCTTAGCTCGACCTCCCGGTGCCGATGGTGCTCCATCCCGCACCCCCATGGAGCGGCAACCTTGAAGCCGGCATCGTGGGCGACATCTCCACGGCTGCTCTCCCCTAGTGCGAGGCCCCTTCGGCGGCGGCGTCCATACCATCCGGATCTGCTACTGCTACTCCGGCTCTCGCTCGCTCGCTCGCGCTGCTGCTCTGGCTCCGGCTCTCGCTTGATCGCTCGCTTTCCTAGCTGCTGCTGCTCTGGCTCTCGCTCGCTTGCTCGCTCGCGCTACTGCTGCTTCTCTCCCCCTCACTCATTCTGCTGCTCTGCTTTGATTTAGCTACACTTCAGTCAATTAAATCGACTTTTGGGTCAGTTGATTTTCAGGGGGTGGGGGGCTTGCCGGAGTTAAGGAAGAACCACCCGCAATGGGGATGGGGGATCGCCGGAGAGGTACCCCACTATCTATCTTAGGGTTTAGGGTGGGGGCGGGGGCCTATAGGGCTGGCCGGGGCGGCGGCGGACCGGCGGTGGGGAGTTGTTTCGGGGCGGCGAGGCGGCGCTGGGGCCGGCGGTTCGGCCGGTGGTGGCTGGCGGCTCAGGGGGGTGCAGGTTGAAGATGAACTGCAGGCCCTCCCTAAACTACATGTCAAGTGCCTCTCTGCTACCATTGCGTTCAGTTTCGACAGTAACATTCAGATTCCACAGTAAATTTCAGTTTCGACAGTTAAGTTCAGAGTCAACAGTTTTTACCTCATCTGTTGTAGTCAGGTGGTTTTTGGTGATGTAAATTTTACATCTATTTTACATCATCTATTGGAGATGCTATTAGAATCCCACTTGAGATTGATGATGTCTGTCTTGTGCTGCTTCAGCCTTGACGTCTTACGGCTCACCGGGGCTGCTCCAACGACAGAACGATCCATCACAACAGAGCAGTGCCCTGGACGCCGTCTACAGATTCCTCAGATCTTCCTCCACACCTCCGACAGCCACCTCTGCCTCAACTGCTTCAGCGACCAACCCAATGATGCTGAGGTCGACACGGCTACGGCAAAGAGGTTGTACACTTGTTGCATCACTTATTACTATACATTCATGTCGATCCATTAGGGCTATTTTGGTTCAACGGAAAAACATAGCAATAGGGAATTTTCCAATGGCACTCTACTATTCAATTATTCATGCATTTTGTTGAAAGGAATGAAGCAAAACATCCACCTGGACCTACTTTTCAAAATCCTATGCATGAAAACAAGACCAAGTGCATTAGTGGCAGAATAACATTCTAACTGTACACGCTTTCATATGGTTTCACTTTATTTTGGCCATGTTTCTTTGCATTCCTCTGCTCTTCCAATTCCTGTAAACCAAACACTCAAGTTGACAGAAATCCTGTGTTTACAAATGCTCTGTTTACCATGTGCATTCCTATCCTATTCCGGTGTTTTTCCTATCCCTGCGTTTTTAGAATCATGCAAGCCAAATGAGCCCTTACAGAATTACTTCAGTTACAGGTAGGTGTCGAAGGGAACTTTGTGTGGTTTGTCCTGCTCCTGCCGCGACGTCGTCCACCTCAACTGAGCTGCTCCATCGACAGAAACATCCACCAAACCAGACATCACGACTCCTGACCGTCTTTCGCCGCCTCAGATCTCCTTCCCTGCCGCCGGCACCCACCGCAACGGCATCACCATCATCGACTCAGCAGATGAACCTGAGGAGTACACGGGTCCACAAGAGAGGTCGCACTCTTTTGTTTCTGCTTATGTTATGCATTGCTTAAAATTACCTGCTACTTTATCGTCCTGTTCACCTCTTGGACTCCAAGTCAGGTCCAAATTAATGTTCAAACTTGAGTTCTAAATTAGTTGTGGGGCACATATCGAGGAAGCAATGAATAGTATCTCTGTCTAATATCTGGTTCACCTAGGGTATGCCTATGTTGTTCATCTTGGGTGGGAAACAAATAGTAAAGCAATCATCATCTGTCTTTTTATTAAATTAAAGCAATCATCAGCCTGCTATCATTATTTTTGGATCCATCCACTGGTTGTTACCATCACTCTAAATTTCTGCATGCTCTCCTTACATAATCTCACCATATTTTTTCGTATGCATGTCAGATATTGTACACAGTCATGCTGAACATGTAGAGAAAAAGAGAAGAGTTTTGCGCGGCAATACAATGTCATGCAGACATCGCTCCATGGTGGGTTCAATGGCAAACCCTCCCCACCCCTCTCCAGATTGTAATCCAGAGGAAGATATCTGTTCTGAGGCGGATTCAGACGCCGCTGACCACTCCTATTTACCCCCCAAGGTGTTTGCTCTACCTTGGCATGATGATGTTAGTCATATCATGCATATGTTGCCTTGCAGTGCCTACTTTTGACATCATATATGTCATCTGCTTAGTTTAGACATGTTCTGTAATGCCACCTGTTTAGTTTCTATATCATATATGGGAATTGTGCAGTCTCATGTCTTTTAGCCAGCCATAATATACGTGAAATGTGCAATGCCATCCTGTTTAACCAGGCATCATATATTTGAATGATATCTTGCCCATCCTTTTCTTCATTACATTTCCATTTGTCGACAATGTTTGTACATTAAACTACTCTTCCTGTGAATCAGCCATTTGGGTGGGAGATTGAAAAATCTGGAGTGAAAACAAGGCCTTCAGCGCAGACAGTGCTACCTGTCGAAGCAGATCTCTTGTTGGGTCCCGATAGCTCCTCAGAGATGGATTCAGAGACAGATGACCAGTCCTATTCCCCCACCGAGGTGTATGCTCTAACTTGGCACGGTTATACTGCTCATATCATGCATATGGTGTCTTGCATTGCATAGATTAGACATCATATACACAATATTCAACACCATGTTCTTAGTTCAGACATCATATCTAATGCCCTCTGTTTAGCATATAAATCACATATGTGAATTAAATGATGCGATCCTGATTACTTAGATAACATGTAGGTGAATTATGTCATGCGATCCTGTTTAGTTATTCATCATATCTTTGAATTATGTTATGCTATGCTATCCAGTTTAGATAGACATCATATATGTGAAATTATGTCATGCTATCCGTTTTAGTTAAACAATATACATGTCAACTATTTCATGCCCTCTTTTTTCCACACTATCTATTGCATCTGTCTCTCATACAATGTCTGTACATTCAACTATGTTTCCTGTTTATCAGCCATTTGAATTGGAGCGGGTGATGCCAGCATCTAGCGGACTAAAAACACGGTCTTCAAATAAAACAGTGCTACCTCTTGGTGGAGATAGCACCCCGGTTGTACATGCACGAGAACCAGCCCTACCACACATAACCCAAACTCTCGCAGATTGTACCCCTACTGCGATGGACAGAGAACCAGCTTCACCCAATCTAACCCCAACCCCAGCAGATAGTAACCCAGTTCCTGTTGACACAGCACCATCTCCACCACAGAGCTCCCAAACAAGAGCAGTTAGTAAGGCAGCTCCAGTGCCCAAAGGGCCAGTACTACCACGGCGAACCCCAACTCCACCAGTTAGTACGCCTATTCCTGTGGAGGAAGCACAACCAGCTAGTCGTAGTTTAGCATCTATCGCATTTGATGTTGTTAAATCGTATGTGCGTATCTTCCCATCTTGGAAATATTATACTGAAGATGAAGGAAAATGCCAGTTGCAGGTGTTTGTCCAGGAGTTATGTGTAAGTAATGTTATTCATGGCAATTACTTTGCTTTGTCCCATACATCCTACCTCCATGATGGTTATAATACAGCAAATTTTCCCATTTTTCTCTATAGAGAAGGACCGATTTGGAAACTCAGGATGAGGTAACCTGTGCTAATACCTCTGCTATCTTCAAGAATGCTTGGTGGCAGTATCGGAATTACCTGAAGAAAACGTACTTCACCGGCAAAGAAACTCATCAAATTCCCTTACGTTCTCCTGAGACACATTTACTGGACGATGACTGGGAACGCCTTGTTCTGTACTGGTCCCGAACCAAGAATGTGGTAAGGTCTATGAGCTCATTTTCTATTTTTAAGTACTATATTCTTGCGTCTTACTGTACTCTGTTCATGTAGAACAAGTGCCTAAACCTGAAGAACAACTGTTCTAATTTAAGATTCCATTGCTATCATAGTTCAAAAAAGCGCTAGGCGTTAATTGTGCGTTTTGCCACCGCCTTGCGCTTTACTGACCAAAGCGCATGCTTATGCGCAGTTATGCACAGATTAAGCGTAGTTATGCGCAATGCGTTTCGCCAACGCCTAGAGCCTAGGCGCGCTTAAGCGCTCGCTTAGGCGCGCCTTTTTTAACTATGATTGCTATCGTGCATACTGCTTTGCTCTTGTATCACTGTATTTACTCATACAAACTTATTTTTAAATTGAAGGATCCAATCGAAACTTCAATGGCACAACAGGTATGTTCACGCATGTTTCTTTAACAGGCTTGCTCTTATCAATAGCTCTGTTGATTTCAATTTCAATTGTGTATACAGTTGACTTCTCATATCATGCACATTACTAGCATCACAACAGAGCCAATAGTGTTGTTGTACATGTAGACCCGTGGTACCCATCTGAAATCTTGTTGTGCCGTGTAGTTTCCCACGCTTTGTATTCTTTCACTGCTGCTTTGTCTTGAACTGATATGATTTGAACCGTGTCTCTATTTTGATTTGGCAAGACAATGCAGTGACCATAGGACATAGATATATGTTTGTTTGATGCTTTTATTATGTACTAGTACTTGGCAATAGAAGACTTGGTAGTTTAATCCTGTCCACCTTACTAATGAACTGGTTCACCGAAATGAGTTTCATATACTAGTACATGCTAAACTGTTATGTGTCTGCTTGTTTCTTCTTTTAGAATGCTGACAGAATATTGGGGAAGAGTGCCTTATTAAGCAATGGTAAAGGAAGTAATGCAGATAAGGTTCAGGATAGTGACACATCCTTGTTGGTCTCCAACAAAGCTGATAAAACAGCTAAGGAAGACTATCTCGAAGACAGTGAGACAACCCCAAAGTCCTGTCTTGGTTTAGTGTTGGAGTTACTGGCCACTACCGCTTGCACAAGCTATTCAAACTCACTGTCTGAATCAGTTCGGTTTCTTGAGTCTCAACTACAAGCTGAAAGACATCGATCAGCTGTGCTGCGACAAGAAGCGGAAGGACTGCGGAAGTCCCTGGAGCATTCAGATGCATACTTTCTGGTGCAACAGCAAGCGTTGGAGGATTTTAGCGCCAAACAGGACAAAGCTAATAAGCTTGCTAAGCTTATTGCCAGCATGGTGGATACCACGTTTCTTGAGCTCTTCTGAAGTTGTTTCAGTTATGCTCTTGTTTTGCTGCCGCGTTTATTTGCACTGGTGGCCAATTTTGACGGCCAGTGTATGTAATATGCTGCTTTGTTCCCTATATTTGCACTGGTGGCGAACTTTGATGCCCAGTGGATGTAATATGTGTAATAGCGGTAATAGGCTAGCGTTAATTGCTTGCTTATTTATTTCCTTATTGTCTTGTTTAGTTGTTTGCTTGTAGTCACTGCAGTTCTTTTTCTGTGTTTTTCTAGTGGCCACAATAACCTATTTTTGGAAACTAGGCCAAAATAACCATGGCAACACACGGACTGTTGTAACCATGGGCCTCCTGCGGGCCGTATGATCCATGGGCCTTCTACGGGCCGTAGGATCCATTGGCCTTCTATACGGGCCGTAGGATCCATGGGCCTTCTACGGGCCGTACGATCCATGGGCCTTTTACGGGCCGTAGGATCCATGGGCCTTCTACGGGGCATATCGTCATTTCGCCAATCATGGGTCGTACTATTCATGGACAATAACGGGCCGTTTATTGGCCGTATTTGATAACTCTATGAAAACAGCCCAACGGGTTTTTTTCGACATGAAAACGGCCCAACGTATTAATGGGCCACAAACGGGCCGACTGTAACCACGAGCTGAATTTGGCCCACAAGTAGAAAATGACAGTAACGGGCCGTAAGTAACCGAATGCTGGAAATGAGCCCAAGAATAAATGGGCCCTAAGAAGGCCGAAAGATATCATGGGCTGGAAACGACCCAACGGAATAATGGGCCGTTAATGGGTATAAAGAGCTACACTGTTCATTATGGGCCAGTTTTACCACGGGTCGTTAAGGGGCTGAGGGTTACTAAGGGCCTCATATGGGCCGAAAGACGTCATGGGCCATACATGGGCTGGAAGTTAAAACGGGCTGGAATTATACTGGAAGGCCCAGATGACGCTACTGGGCCTAATTCAGATAGGCCGTAAACGGGCCCTGGGATAGCGGGCTGCAAATTGGCTATATGCGAACAAGTCGTTAACGGGCTTGACGTGGGCCGGCCTGCCACCTTTTGACCAAGTCAAACGGGCCGGCCTTTTCACAGGAATGGGCCTCTGTTGGGCCGTGCCACGTGTCAGCATATCATAGGCGCTTTGGGTCCAATGAGTGGATGACATCTGTCCCAACGGTGAGCCGACACGTGTTTCCTCCAGCCAATGATGATTTTACATGTGGAAAATCCCCATTGGTCGGGGTTGTTAACGGGTTATCGGATCCAAAACCGGACCCGATAGCTTAACGGCGTTCCGTTACGGTGGATGCCACGTGTCTGTCACCCTTGACGAAAGCACTTCTGTGATGCGTGATTTATCGTCATGGAAGTGGACACTTCCGTGATGATAATTTTGGTAATGTCATGGAACACTTCTACGACAGCACAGGTATGACTATCTTGATTCTGTCATAAATTTGTCATGGATGCACATGCATGACAGAAAACGTGACCTACTGTGACAAACACGTATCATCACGAGAGTGAATTTTTTTGTAGTGTCTCCTACTGGATTGATACCTTGGTTCTCAAACTGAGGGAAATACTTATCTCTACTTTGCTGCATCACCCTTTCCTCTTCAAAGGAAAAACCAACGCAAGCTTAAGAAGTAGCATCTCACAGCACATGATCTGTATAGCTAACTCGACTGCGATCTTTGACATTATTGCACACAATTGGTTTCTTCAACTGTGTGCCCTGTAGAGCGCATAATTAATTATCACACTCGAGTGTCCATCATCACCCTTCTATGTAACTTTGACCTCATCACCCACGGGTAAACTTATGACCGAAGCCATTCCACACACTTCATTTTTACAAAGCTTTTTTTCCAATAACGCCCGCGATTTGTCCCTCTTCTAGCCGACGTGTGGCCAAACTAGCCAGGCGGGAAGCCTATGCAGTAAACTGCACAGTAGCACGGGAACAGGCTCACCGACAATACATTTGGCACCTCTTAGAGCCCACGCGTGGTCAAACAAAATGTGTGCGGTGCGGTGTTGTCAAGTGTGCATTGGAATCCTCCGCTATGACCCCATTTATTACAGCGGCCATTTAACCCTTGTGTCTCTTCAACCTTTCGATCACGACCCACCATTACAAGAAGCACACCCACCACGAGAAATTCTTAGAGGGTATCCCGCGCGGTTCCAATGGCACTCCGAGCGGCTGCTGATGACGAGCAGCAGTTCACCATGCATGTCGTGGTGGACACCAACAGAAGGTTCACGGACCTCTCGATGGTGTACACCAATGACCCGGTCTAGGTGGAGTACTCCGTCCACGTCATGGAGTTGTTGCTTGCCGAGGAGAAGTACAAGGTATCCTTCATCGCAAATATGGACTGTGGTTGATGTATCCTTCATCGCAAATGTTTTTCATCTTTTTAGGGTAATTTTACATCACCGTTTGCGATTAATGCATCGCACACAGTTTCGTCAAAGGGTCTCTGATTGTAGTGTCGTGTTAGCAGCATCCTGCAGTAGTGGATGTATTATGGAACGAGTAAATAGACTTGCCGGTTCGAATCTCGGGCAAGTAACATACTGATGGACAAAGGGAATTACGTATGTTGTCATAACGGTTCGACCGATAAAGATCTTCGTCAAATATGTAGGAGCCAATATGGGCATCCAGGTTCTGCTATTGGTTATTGACCGGAGAGGTGTCTCGGTCATGTCTACATAGTTCTCAAACCCGTAGGGTCCGCACGCTTAACGTTTGTTGACGATATAGTGTTATATGATTTGGTGACTGAATGTTGTTTGGAGTCCCGTATGAGATCACAGACATGATGAGGAGTCTCGAAATGGTTGAGAGGTAAATATTGATATATAGGACGATGGTATTTAGACACCGGAATAGTTTCGGAGTGCACCGGGTACTCATCGGGTCACCGGAAGGGGTTCCGGGCACCCCCAGCAAGTGTATGGGCCTTATGGGCCAAAGGGGGGGACAGACCAGCCCACAATGGGGCTGGTGCGCCCCTTCCCTTGGTTGGCTGGACCTAGGGAAGGAAAAGGGAGGGGTGGCCCCTCCTGCCTTTCCCTCCTCATGAGAGAAAGGAAAGGGGGGGGGGGGCGCCACCTCCTCCTTCCTTCCCCCCGCACTCCAAATAAGGAAAGGGGGGCGCAACTTTGGGGAAGACCCCGAGTAGGATTCTGCCTACTTGGGGATGCCCCTTGGCCTCTCCCCTCTCCATCCCACCTATATATATATATATGTATATTGTGTGTGGGGGGGAGGGGGTGCCTAGCAAAACAGAACATTGTCTTAGCGTGTGCGGCGCCCCCCTCCACCGTTTACACCCCCGGCCATATTTTCATAGTGCTTAGGCGAAGCCCTGGGAGGATCACTTCACCATCACCGTCACCATGTCATCGTGCTACCGGAACTCATCCACTACCTCGCTGTCTTGCTGGATCAAGAAGGTGGAGGACGTCATCGAGCTGAATGTGTGCGGAACGCGGAGGTGTCGTACGTTTGGTGCTTGATCGATTGGAACGTGAAGAAGTTCGACTACGTCAACTGCGTTGTCAAACGCTTCCGCTTACGGTCTACGAGGATACGTAGACACACTCTCCCCCTTCGTTGCTATGCATCTCCATGGATAGATCTTGTGTGTGTGTAGAATTTTTTTGTTTCCCGTGCAACGTTTCCCAACATACTTGTACTTCTCAAAGTAATGGAATAGGGGTACTTTCTCATGTAACTTCTTTAATTCAAGTACGACGCATACATCGGTATTTTAAGCACTATGATTTTGTAGCTCACAGAAAAGACAGCATGAGAATTATTCAACAAAACACAGAAAAGTGAACAACAAAATATGTTTGGTTCGCAAGTGATATGTAACTAGAGTAGCAAAGGTACCAAGAAAATGCACAATACTATTGACTAACATGTGAAGTGGATGTACGCGTGCCTTGTAGCGTAGGGTTGTACTAACACACTCAGCATCAAGGGATTTCCAATTTTCACAAGATAGAACTACACCAGTTTGTTATGCGAAGGCCGGCTGCTTGGCTCGTCACCATCGAACTGAACCCCATGCCCTGTTGAACTACTGAAATATTTTAGTACGGGTTAGATGCAGTGCCAAACTAGTACGTGAAAATCTCACCCCCAAATATGCATGTCAATCTTCACAGTTGGAAGTAATCTGAGCTATCTCAAAACATCAAACTGATACATACATGAGAACAAAACTGGTACAAGCAATACAAACAATCAATATGAGGAGGAATCTCTAGATGAATAAGAACGGAGCATCAATAAGATTCATCAAATTCATACCAAAAATATTAGGAGGGGTCATGGTACGCCAACCAATAGGCTCTGCGGGAGGAGGGCGCGACCTACAGCGGGAGGAGGGCTGATGACCCACAAGTATAGGGGATCAATTGTAGCCTCTTTTGATAAGTAAGAGTGTCGAAACCAACGAGGAGCTAAAGGTAGAACAAATATTCCCTCAAGTTTTATCGACCACCGATACAACTCTATGCACGCTTGACGTTCTCTTTACCTAGAACAAGTATAAAACTAGAAGTACTTTCTAGGTGTAACGAGGTAGGTTTGCAAGAATATAAAGAGCACGTAAATAAAAACTAGGGGCTGTTTAGGTAAAGAAGCAATAAAGTTAGTATAGCGAGTGTTGAAAAGTGGTGGTAGGAGTTGCGAAATTGTCCCTAAGCAATTGACTACTTTACTAGACCGATAGCAAGTTTTATGTGGGAGAGGCCACTGCTAGCATGTCATCCCTGACTTGGAATTCTATGCACTTATGATTGGAACTATTAGCAAGCATCCGCAACTACTAATGTTCATTAACGTAAAACCCAACCATAGCATTAAGATATATTGGTCCCCCTTCAATCCCGTATGCATCAATTTCTATGCTAGGTTGAAGCTTCTGTCACTCTTGCCCTCCAATACATAGTCCTATCAACATACAACTAACCCTATGGTCTGATCCACGCGTGCGCTCATATGATGGGCACCAAAGGACAGCAACATAACCACCAGAAAATTAAACCAATCATAGCAATTCACCAATTACCGATAGGACAACGAAAATGTACTCAGACATCATAGGATGACAACACATGATTGGATAATAATAATATGAAGCATAAAACACCATGTTCAAGTAGAGGGTACAGTGGGTTACGGGAGAGAGGACCGCTGTAGATAGATGGGGGAAGGTGATGAAGATGTTGGTGAAGATGACAGAGGTGTTGGTGTAGATTGCGGTGACGATGATGGCCCCGGCGGCATTCCGGCGCCACCGGAAGAGAGGGGGAGAGGTTCCCCCTTCTTATTCTTCTTCCTTGACCTCCCCCCTAGATGGGAGAAGGGTTTCCCCTCTGTTCCATGGCCTCCATGGCGGCGGAGGGGCGAGAGCCCCTCCAAGATTGGATCTGTCTCTCTCTGTTTCTCCATTTCAGATTCTGGCCTTTCACCGTTTCTTATATTCCCGGAGATCTGTAACTCTGATTAGCTGAAGTTTTAACACGATTTCTATTCGGATATTGGCTTTCTTGCGGCGAAAGAAGGGCACCAACCACCTTACGGGGTGACCACGAGGGTCAGGGGCGCGCCCCCCTACCTCGTGGCCCCCTCGGGCATCGTCTCGCGTTGATTCTTCTTCCCAAAAATCACATATATTCAAAAAAATCTCCATCAGTTTTTATCCCGTTTGGACTCTGTTTGATATGGATTTTCCGTGAAACAAAAAACATGCAACAAACAAGAACTGGCACTGGGCACTGGATCAATGTGTTAGTCCCAAAAATAGTATAAAAAGTTGCCAAAAGTATATGAAAGTTGTAGAATATTGGCATGGAACAATCAAAAATTATAGGTACGACGGAGACGTATTAGCATCCCCAAGATTAATCCCTACTCATCCTCGAGTAGGTAAATGATAAAAAAGATAATTTTTGATGTGGAATACTACCTAGCATAATCTTGATCATGTAATCTAATCATGGCATGAATATTAAGACACGAGTGATTCAAAGCAATAGTCTATCATTTGATATTAAGACAATAATACTTCAAGCATACCAACCAAGCAATTATGTCTTCTCAAAATAACATAGCCAAAGAAAGCTCATCCCTACAAAATCATATAGTTTGTCTATGCTTCACTTTCATCACACAAAATGCTCTCATCATGCACAACCCCGATGACAAGCCAAGCAATTGTTTCATGCTTTAGTATTCTCAAACTTTTTCAACTTTCACGCAATACATGAGCGCGAGCCATGGACATAGCACTATGGGTGGAATAGAATATGATGATGGAGGTTGTGTGGAGAATACAAAAAGGGAGAAAGTCTCACATCGACGCGGCTAATCAACGGGCTATGGAGATGCCCATCAATTGATGTCAATGCGAGGATTAGGGATTAACATGCAACGGATGCACTAAGAGCTATAAGGGTATGAAAGCTCAAACTGGAAACTAAGTGGGTGTGCATCCAACTTGCTTGCTCTTAAAGACCTCGGGCATTTGAGGAAGCCCATTATCGGAATATACAAGCCAAGTTCTATAATGAAAATTCCCACTAGTATATGAAAGTGATAACTCAAGAGACTCTCTATATGAAGAACATGGTGCTACTCTGAAGCACAAGTGTGGTAAAAGGATAGTAGGATTGCCCCTTCTCTCTTTTTCTCTCAATTTTTTTGTTTTTGGTGGGCTCCTTTGGCCTCTTTTTTTATTTGGGCTTCTTTGGCCTCTTTTTTTTTTAAGTCCGGAGTCTCATCTCGACTTGTGAGGGAATCATAGTCTCCATCATCCTTTCCTCACTGGGGCAATGCTCTAACAATGATGATCATCACACTTCTATTTACTTACAACTCGATGTCTAGAACAAAGTATGACTCTATATGAATTCCTCCGACGGTGTGCCGAGATGTGCAATGATCTAGCGTAACAATGACATCAAAAAAGGACAAGCCATGAAAACATCATGCTAGCTATCTTACGATCATGCAAAGCAATATGACAATGAATGTTCAAGTCATGTATAATATGATGATGGAAGTTGCATGGCAATATATCTCGGAATGGCTATGGAAATGCCATAATAGGTAGGTATGGTGGCTGTTTTGAGGAAGATATAAGGAGGCTTATGTGTGATAGAGCGTATCATATCACGGGGTTTGGATGCACCGGTGAAGTTTGCACCAACTCTCAAGGTGAGAAAGGGCAATGCAAGGTACCGAAGAGGCTAGCAATGATGGAAGGGTGAGAGTGCGTATAATCCATGGACTCAAAATTAGTCATAAAGAACTCACATACTTATTGAAAAAATCTACAAGTCATCAAAACCAAGCACTACGCGCATGCTCCTAGGGGGATAGATTGGTAGGAAAAGAGCATCGCTCATCCCCGACCGCCACTCGTAAGGAAGGCAATCAAAAAAACACCTCATGCTTCAAATTTGTCACACAACGGTTGCCATATGTGCATGCTACGCGACTTGCAAACCTCAACACAAGTATTTCTCAATTTCACAGAACGACTCTAATATCACCACCTTTATATCGCATAACTATTGCAAGGAATCAAACATATCATATTCGGCGTCTACAAGTTTTATGTAGGATTTTATGACTAACCATGTGAATGACCAATTCCTGTCATCTCTCTAAATAGATATAAGTGAAGCAAGAGAGTTTAATTCTTTCTACAAAAGATATGCCCACACTCTAACAAATATAAGTGAAGCAAAAGAGCATTCTACAAATGGAGGTTTTCTATGTGAAGAGAAACAGGCAATCCAAACTTCAAATGATATAAGTGAAGCACATGAAGCATTCTATAAAGCCATACTCAAAAGATATAAGTGAAGTGCAAAGAGCATTCTATAGATCAACCATGGACTATCTCATACCAGCATGGTGCATCAAAGAAAAGTGAAAACTAAATGCAAAAGACGCTCCAAGATTTGCACATATCACATGAACGAAACGAATCCGAAAACATACCGATACTTGTTGAAGAAAGATGGGATGCCTTCCGAGGCATCCCCAAGCTTAGACGCTTGAGTCTCCTTGAATATTTACTTGGGTGCCTTGGGAATCCCCAAGCTTGAGCTCTTGCCTCTCCTCCTTCTCCTCACATCGAGACATCCTCGATCTTCGAACACTTCATCCACACAAAACTCAACAGAAAGCTCGGTAAGATCCGTTAGTATAATAAAGCAAATCACTACTCTAAGTACTGTTGCAAACCGGTCCATGGCTTAATCCACTGATAGAAATCGATAGTTTCATCAAAACAAGCAAACTATGCATCAAAAACAGAATCGGTCTTAAACAGGACAGTCTCTAGTAATCTGAACATTCACCATACTTCTGGTACTCCAAAAATTCTGAAAAAATTAGTAAAAATGAAAAAATTGTATAGAAAGACAGTGCAAAAAGTTTGAGAACCGTTTGACATTCTAGTAAAAAATGTAAAATCGTGCACTACAGCCAAAGTTTCTGTCTTGCACCGCACAAACCAACAAGCAATGTAAACATCCTAAAGGCAACTCTTGGCACATTATTCTTGTTTTAAAATTTTATAAAAGCACACAACAGAAATAAATGACTCTCTAAAACTTCTGGGTTGTCTCCCTGGCAGCGCTTTCTTTAAAGCCATTAAGCTAGGCATATAGTGCTCGAGTAATAGATCCACCCGGATCCCAATGTATATCAAAGCCAATTTGAATCAACAATGATTTAGAATTTAGTAGTGAGCACAAAGCAACATATGTCAAGCAATGATGAAGTCTAAGTCTCTTCCTATGCATCGGCATGTCATACAAGAACAATTCATGAACATCAAGTAAGGGCCAATGCATAGCATAAGAAGTTTCTTGCAATTTTATCGTGTTGGAAACATAGAGAGGCGGAGATGTAGTTCCTCTCTCATAATAATTGCAAGTAGGATCAGCAAGCACATGCATATTATATTCATCAAAATTATCATGTGCAATGGTAAAAGGCCACCCATCAATATAATCCTTAATAAGTGCAAACTTCTCCGATATAGTGTAGTTGGGAGGATTCAAAAAGATAATAGGACTATCATGTGTGGGTGCAATAGCAACAATTTCATGTTTAACATAAGGAACTATAGCAAGTTCATCTCCATAAGCATAATTCATATTGGCATCTTCGCCACAAGCATAGCAAGCATCATCAAAAAGGGATATTTCAAAAGAATCAACGGGATCATAACAATCATCATAGCATTCATCCTTCGGTAAATTTGAAAGGAAATTAAACAATGTATGAGTTGAAGATTTACTCTCATTAGAAGGTGGGCACGGGTAGCTAATCCGCTCTTCCTCCTTTTGTTCTTCGCTCTCCTCATCATCTTTTTCATCCAATGAGCTCAAAGTTTCATCAATTTCTTCTTCCATAGACTCTTGCAAAATATTAGTCTCTTCTCGAACAGCGGAGACTTTCTCAATAAATTCATCAATATCATAATTGTGTTTATAATTCTCATAGAAATATTTACGGATAGCTAAATTTTTAGGTCTATAAACTGAATCATCAAAATCTTCAAACTCTTTAAACAAAGATTCAATTTCACAAGCACCCTTAAAAGCAAAAAATTCTTCTATTCGTTCCACATCATAGTAATCATTACCATTAAATTCGCATGAAAAGGGAAGGTGTGGAGCCTTCATCCTAGAGCAACAGGTATAATCATATCTCAGGCATAGTTGCCGACAATACCAATGCAACATATAAATTTGATCCCATAATAGTTTCCCTTTTTGAGTCAAGCGATAATCCCTAAAGTATTCACGTTGATCCAACGTGTCTCCCATTATATAATTGAATGGGGTTTTCTTAGGATTATTAAAGTAGTGCATAATATCTTTCACATAATGAGCATCGAGAGTTTTAGGAGGTTCCCCATCTCCATGAGTAGCAAGTAAACCTAATTTTTTTGGTATTTCGTGTTCCATATCCATAACTAAAGATAGAGAACAACTTAGAACAGCAAATAAAAATTACTTACTTATAAAGCAAACAAGCACACACGAGAATATTCTGAAGGAAATATGCCCTAGAGGCAATAATAAAGTTATTATTTATTTCCTTATATCATGATAAATGTTTATTATTCATGCTAGAATTGTATTAACCGGAAACATAATACATATGTGAATACATAGACAAACAGAGTGTCACTAGTATGCCTCTACTTGACTAGCTCATTGATCAAAGATGGTAATGTTTCCTAACCATAGACATGAGTTGTCATTTGATTAACGGGATCACATCATTAGGAGAATGATGTGATTGACTTGACCCATTCTGTTAGCATAGCACTTGATCATTTAGTTTGTTGCTATTGCTTTCTTCATGACTTATACATGTTCCTATGACTATGAGATTATGCAACTCCCGTTTACCGGAGGAACACTTTGTGTGCCACCAAACGTCACAACGTAACTGAGTGATTATAAAGGTGCTCTACAGGTGTCTCCGAAGGTACTTGTTGGGTTGGCGTATTTCGAGATTAGGATTTGTCACTCCGATTGTCGGAGAGGTATCTCTGGGCCCTCTCGGTAATGCACATCACTTAAGCCTTGCAAGCATTGCAACTAATGAGTTAGTTGCAGGATGATGTATTACGAAATGAGTAAAGAGACTTGCCGGTAATGAGATTGTACTTGGTATTGAGATACCGACGATCGAATCTCGGGCAAGTAACATACCAATGACAAAGGGAACAACGTATGTTGTTATGCCGTCTGACCGATAAAGATCTTCGTAGAATATGTGGGACCCAATATGAGCATCTAGGTTCCGCTATTGGTTATTGACCGGAGACGTGCCTCGGTCATGTCTACATTGTTCTCGAACCCGTAGGGTCCGCACGCTTAAGGTTTCGATGACAGTTATAATATGAGTTTATGAGTTTTGATGTACCGAAGGAGTAAGGAGTCCCGGATGAGATCTGGGACATGACGAGGAGTCTCGAAATGGTTGAGACGTAAAGATCGATATATTGGTCGACTATATTCGGACATCGGAAAGGTTCCGAGTGATTCGGGTATTTTTCGGAGTACCGGAGAGTTACAGGAATACGTATTGGGCCTTATTGGGCCATACGGGAAAGAAGGAAAAGGGTCTCAAGGGTGGCCGCACCCCTCCCCTTGGTCTGGTCCGAATTGGACTAGGGAAGGGGGGCACCCCCTTCCTTCCTTCTCCTTTTCCCTTCATCTTTTCCTATTCCGTATGGGAGGTGGAATCCTACTAGGACTAGGGAGTCCTAGTAGGACTCCACACTTGGCGCGCCCCCTCCTAGGGCCGGCCTCCTCCTCCCTTGCTCCTTTATATACGGGTGCAGGGGGGCACCCCAAAGACACAACAATTGATCTCTTGATCTCTTAGCCGTGTGCGGCGCCCCCCTCCACCATAATCCACCTCGATCATATCGTAGCGGTGCTTAGGCGAAGCCCTGCGTCGGTAGAACATCATCATCATCACCACGCCGTCGTGCTGACGAAACTCTCCCTCAACACTCGGCTGGATCGGAGTTCGAGGGACGTCATCGAGTTGAACGTGTGCAGAACTCGGAGGTTCCGTGCGTTCGGTACTTGATCGGTCGGATCGTGAAGACGTACGACTACATTAACCGCGTTGTGTTAACGCTTCCGCTTTCGGTCTACGAGGGTACATAGACAGCACTCTCCTCTCTCGTTGCTATGCATCACCATGATCTTGCGTGTGCGTAGGAAAATTTTGAAATTACTACGTTCGCCAACAGTGGCATCCGAGCCTAGGTTTTATGCGTTGATGTTATGCACGAGTAGAACACAAGTGAGTTGTGGGCGATATAAGTCATACTGCTTACCAGCATGTCATACTTTGGTTCGGCGGTATTGTTGGATGAAGCGGCCCGGACCGACATTACACGTACGCTTACGCGAGACTGGTTCTACCGACGTGCTTTGCACACAGGTGGCTGGCGGGTGTCAGTTTCACCAACTTTAGTTGAACCGAGTATGGCTATGCCCGGTCCTTGAGAAGGTTAAAACAACACCAACTTGACAAACTATCGTTGTGGTTTTGATGCGTAGGTAAGAACGGTTCTTGCTAAGCCCGTAGCAGCCACGTAAAACTTGCAACAACAAAGTAGAGGATGTCTAACTTGTTTTTGCAGGGCATGTTGTGATGTGATATGGTCAAGACGTGATGAGATATAAGTTGTTGTATGAGATGATCATGTTTTGTTGAAGTTATTGGCAACTGGCAAAAGCCTTATGGTTGTCTCTCTATTGCATAAGATGCAAGCGCCAAATAATTGCTTTACTTTATCGCTATGCGATAGCAATAGTTGCAAGAGCAATAGTTGGCGAGACGACCATGTGATGACACATTGATATAGATCAAGATGATGGAGATCATGGTGTCATGCCGGTGACGATGGAGATCATGACAATGCTTTGGAGATGGAGATCAAAGGCACAAGATGATGATGGCCATATCATGTCAAATATTTTGATTGCATGTGATGTTTATCTTTTATACATCTTATTTTGCTTAGTTCGGCGGTAGCTTTATAAGATAATCTCTCACTAAATTATCAAGGTATAAGTGTTCTCCCTGAGTAAGCACCATTGTGAAAGTTCTTCATGCTGAGACACCACGTGATGATCGGGCGTGATAGGCTCTACATTCAGATACAACGGGTGCAAAACAGTTGCACACGCGGAATACTCAAGTTAAACATGAAGAGCCTAGCATATAACAGATATGGCCTCGGAACACGGAGACCGAAAGGTCGAGCGTGAATCATATAGTAGATATGATCAACATAGTGATGTTCACCATTGAAACTACTCCATCTCACGTGATGATTGGACATGGTTTAGTTGATTTGGATCACGTGATCACTTAGAGGATTAGAGGGATGTCTATCTAAGTGGGAGTTCTTAAGTAATATGATTAATTGAACTTTAATTTATCGTGAACTTAGTCCTGGTAGTATTAGCATATCTATGGTGTAGATCAATAGCTCGTGTTGTTGCTTCCCTATGTTATATATATGTTCCTAGAGAAAACTAAGTTGAAAGATGTTAGTAGCAATGATGCAGATTAGATCCGTGATCTGAGGTTTATCCTCATTGCTGCACAGAAGAATTATGTCTTTGATGCACCGCTAGGTGACAAACCTATTGCAGGAGCAGATGCAGATGTTATGAACATTTGGCTAGCTCAATATGATGACTACTTGATAGTTTAGTGCACCATGCTTAAATGGCTTAGAATCGGGACTTCAAAGACGTTTTGAATGTCATGGACCATATGAGATGTTCCAGGAGTTGAAGTTAATATTTCAAGCAAATACCCGAGTTGAGAGATATGAAGTCTCCAACAAGTTCTATAGCTAAAAGATGGAGGAGAATAGCTCAAGCAGTGAGCATGTGCTCAGATTGTCTGGCTACTACAATCGCTTGAATCAAGTGGGAGTTAATATTCGAGATAAAATAGTGATGGACAAAATTCTCTAGTATGAACTATGATATGCAAGGGATAACGGAAATGATTCCCAAGCTCTTCGTAATGCTAAAATCGACGAAGGTAGAAATCAAGAAAAATATCAAGTGTTGATGGTAGAAAAGACCACTAGTTTCAAGAAAAGGGCAAAGGGAAGAAGGGGAACTTCAAGAAGAACGGCAAGCAAGTTGCTGCTCAAGTGAAGAAGCCCAAGTCTGGTCCTAAGCCTGAGACTAAGTGCTTCTACTGCAAAGGGACTGGTCACTGGAAGCGGAACTGCCCCAAGTATTTGGTGGATAAGAAGGATGGCAAAGTGAACAAAGGTATATTTGATATATAGATTATTGATGTGTATTTTACTAGTGTTCGTAGCAACCCCTCAGTATTTGATACTGGTTCAGTTGCTAAGAGTAGTTACTCAAAACGGGAGTTGCAGAATGAACATAGACTAGTTAAGGGTGAAGTGACGATGTGTGTTGGAAGTGGTTCCAAGATTGATATGATCATCATCGCACACTCCCTATACTTTTGAGATTAGTGTTGAACCTAAATAAGTGTTATTTGGTGTTTGCGTTGAGCATAAATATGATTTGATCATGTTTATTGCAATACGGTTATTCATTTAAGTAAGAGAATAAATTGTTGTTCTGTTTACATGAATAAAACCTTATATGGTTACACACCCAATGAAAATGGTTCGTTGGATCTCGATCATAGTGATACACATATTCATAATATTGAAACCAAAAGATGCAAAGTTAATAATGATGATGCAATTTATTTGTGGCACTGCCGTTTAGGTCATATTGGTGTAAAGCGCATGAAGAAAATCCATGCTGATGGGCTTTTGGAATCACTTGATGATGAATCAGTTGATGCTTGCGAACCATGCCTCATGGGCAAGATGACTAAGACTCCGTTCTTCGGAACAATGGAGCGAGCAACAGATTTGTTGGAAATTGTACATACTGATGTATGTGGTCCGATGAATATTGAGGCTCGTGGCAGGTATCATAATTTTCTGATCTTCACAGATGATTTGAGCAGATATGAGTAGATCTACTTGATGAAACACAAGTCTGAAACATTTGAAAAGTTCAAAGAATTTCAGAGTGAAGTGGAGAATCATCGTAACAAAAATAAAAGTTTCTACGATATGATCGCAGAAGTAAAATATTTTAGTTATGAGTTTGGCCTTCAGTTAAAAACAATGTGAAATAGTTTCACTACTCACACCACCTGGAACACCACAGCATAATGATGTGTCCGAACGTCATAACCGTACTTTATTAGATATGGTGCGATCTATGATGTCTCTTACCGATCTACCACAATCATTTTGGGGTTATGCATTAGAGACACCTGCATTCACGTTAAATAGGGCACCATCTAAATCCGTTGAGACGACACCGTATGAACTATGGTTTGGCAAGAAACCTAAGCTGTCATTTCTTAAAGTTTAAGGTTGCAATGCTTATGTGAAAAAGTTTCAACCTGATAAGCTCAAACCCAAATCGGAGAAGTGCGTCTTCATAGGATACCCAAAAGAAAATGTTGGGTACACCTTCTATCACAGAACCGAAGGCAAGATATTCGTTGCTGAGAATGGATCCTTTCTAGAGAAGGAGTTTCTCTCGAAAGAAGTGAGTGGGAGGAAAGTAGAACTTGATGAGGTAACTGTACCTGCTCCCTTATTGGAAAGTAGTTCATCACAGAAATCTATTCCTGTGACTACTACACCAATTAGTGAGGAAGCTAATGATGATGATCATGTAACTTCAGATCAAGTTACTACCGAACCTCGTAGGTAAACCAGAGTGAGATCCGCACTAGAGTGGTACGGTGATCCTGTTCTGGAGGTCATGTTACTTGACCTTGACGAGCCTACGAACTATGAGGAAGCGATGATGAGCCCAGATTCCGCGAAATGGCTTGAGGCCATGAAATCTGAGATGAGATCCATGTATGAGAACAAAGTATGGACTTTGATTGACTTGCCCATTGATCGACGAGCCATTGAGATTAAATGGATCTTCAAGAGGAAGACGGACGCTGGTAGTAGTGTTACTATCTACAAAGCTAGAATTGTCGCAAAAAGGTTTTCAACAAGTTCAAGGTGTTGACTACGATGAGAGTTTCTCACTCGTATCTATGCTTAAGTCTGTCTGAATCATGTTAGCAATTGCCGCATTTTATGAAATCTGGCAAATGGATAAACAAAACTGCATTCCTTAATGGATTTATTAAATAAGAGTTGTATATGATGCAACCAGAAGGTTTTGTCAATCCTAAAGGTACTACCAAAATATGCAAGCTCCAGTGATCCATCTATGGACTGGTGCAAGCATCTCGGAGTTGGAATATACGCTTTGATAAGTTGATCAAAGCATATAGTTTTATACAGACTTGCGGTGAAGCCTGTATTTACAAGAAAGTGAGTGGGAGCACTACAACATTTCTGATAAGTATATGTGAATGACATATTGTTGATCGGAGATAATGTAGAATTATTCTGCAAAGCATAAAGGAATGTTTGAAAGGAGTTTTTCAAAGAAAGACCTCGGTGAAGCTGCTTACATATTGAGCATGAAGATCTATAGAGATAGATCAAGACGCTTGATAAGTTTTTCAATGAGTACATACCTTGACAAGATTTTGAAGTAGTTCAAAATGGAATAGTCAAAGAAGGAGTTCTTGCCTGTGTTACAAGGTGTGAAGTTGAGTAAGACTCAAAACCCGACCACGGCAGAAGATAGAGAGAGAATGAAAGTCATTCCCTATGCCTCAGCCATAGGTTCTATAAAGTATGCCATGCTGTGTACCAGACCTATTGTATACCCTACCCTGAGTTTGGCAAGGGAGTACAATAATGATCTAGGAGTAGATCACTGGACATTGGTCAAAATTATCCTTAGTGGAATAAGGATATGTTTCTCGATTATGGAGGTGACAAAAGGTTCGTCGTAAAGGGTTACGTCGATGCAAGTTTTGACACTAATCCAGATGACTCAAAGTCTCAATCTGGATACATATTGAAAGTGGGAGCAATTAGCTAGAGTAGCTCCGTGCAGAGCATTGTTGACATAGAAATTTGCAAAATACATACGGATCTGAATGTAGCAGATCCATTGACTAAACTTCCCTCACAAGCAAAACATGATCACACCTTAGTATTCTTTGGGTATTAATCACATAGCGATGTGAACTAGATTATTAACTCTAGTAAACCCTTTGGGTGTTGGTCACATGTCGATGTGAACTATGGGTGTTAATCACATGGTGATGTGAACTATCGATGTTAAATCACATGGCGATGTGAACTAGATTATTGACTCTAGTGCAAGTGGGAGACTGAAGGAAATATGCCCTAGAGGCAATAATAAAGTTATTATTTATTTCCTTATATCATGATAAATGTTTATTATTCATGCTAGATTGTATTAACCGGAAACATAATACATGTGTGAATACATAGACAAACAGAGTGTCACTAGTATGCCTCTACTTGACTAGCTCGTTGATCAAAGATGGTAATGTTTCCTAACCATAGACATGAGTTGTCATTTGATTAACGGGATCACAACATTAGGAGAATGATGTGATTGACTTGACCCATTCCGTTAGCATAGCACTTGATCGTTTAGTTTGTTGCTATTGCTTTCTTCATGACTTATACATGTTCCTATGACTATGAGATTATGCAACTCCCGTTTACCCGAGGAACACTTTGTGTGCCACCAAACATCACAACGTAACTCGGTGATTATAAAGGTGCTCTACAGGTGTCTTCGAAGGTACTTGTTGGGTTGGTGTATTTCGAGATTAGGATTTGTCACTCCAATTGTCGGAGAGGTATCTCTCGGCCCTCTCGGTAATGCACATCACTTAAGCCTTGCAAGCATTGCAACTAATGAGTTAGTTGCAAGATGATGTATTACGGAACGAGTAAAGAGACTTGCCGGTAATGAGATTGAACTTGGTATTGAGATACCGACGATCGAATCTCGGGCAAGTAACATACCGATGACAAAGGGAACAACGTATGTTGTTATGCGGTCTGACCGATAAAGATCTTCGTAGAATATGTGGGAGCCAATATGAGCATCCAGGTTCCGCTATTGGTTATTGACCGGAGACGTGTCTCGGTCATGTCTACATTGTTCTCGAACCCGTAGGGTCCGCACGCTTAAGGTTTCGATGACAGTTATATTATGAGTTTATGAGTTTTGATGTACCGAAGGAGTTCGGAGTCCCGGATGAGATCGGGGACATGACGAGGAGTCTCGAAATGGTCGAGACGTAAAGATCGATATATTGGACGACTATATTCGGACATCGAAAAGGTTCCGAGTGATTCGGGTATTTTTCGGAGTACCGGAGAGTTACAGGAATACGTATTGGGCCTTATTGGGCCATACGGGAAAGAAGGAAAATGGTCTCAAGGGTGGCCGCACCCCTCCCCTTGGTCTGGTCCGAATTGGACTAGGGAAGGGGGGCACCCCCTTCCTTCCTTCTCATTTTCCCTTCCTCTTTTCCTATTCCATATGGGAGGTGGAATCCTACTAGGACTAGGGAGTCCTAGTAGGACTCCACACTTGGCGCGCCCCCTCCTAGGGCCGGCCTCCTCTTCCCTTGCTCCTTTATATACGGGTGCAGGGGGGCACCCCAAAGACACAACAATTGATCTCTTGATCTCTTAGCCGTGTGCGGCGCCCCCCTCCACCATAATCCACCTCGATCATATCGTAGCGGTGCTTAGGCGAAGCCCTGCGTCGGTAGAACATCATCATCGTCACCACGCCGTCGTGCTGATGAAACTCTCCCTCAACACTCGGCTGGATCGGAGTTTGAGGGACATCATCGAGTTGAACGTGTGCAGAAATCGGAGGTGTCGTGCGTTCGGTACTTGATCGGTCGGATCGTGAAGACGTACGACTACATCAACCGCGTTGTGCTAACGCTTCCGCTTTCGGTCTACGAGGGTACGTAGACAACACTCTCCTCTCTCATTGCTATGCGTCACCATGATCTTGCGTGTGCGTAGGAAAATTTTGAAATTACTACGTTCCCCAACATATTCACCCCACGCTATAACTCCCCGGCAACAACACCAGAAAAAGGTCTTGATAACCCACAAGTATAGGGGATCAATTATAGCCTCTTTCGATAAGTAAGATTGTCGAACCCAATGAGGAGTTAAAGGTAGAACAAATATTCCCTCAAGTTTTATCGACCATCGATACAACTCTATGCACGCTTGACGTTCGCTTTACCTAGAACAAGTATAAAACTAGAAGTACTTTGTAGGTGTAACGGGATAGGTTTGCAAGAATATAAAGAGCACATAAAAAAACTAGGGGCTGTTTTAGGTAAAGAAGCAATAAAGTTAGTATAGCGAGCGTGGAAAAGTGGTGGTATGAGTTGCGAAATTGTCCCTAAGCAATTGACTACTTTACTAGACCGACAGCAAGTTTTATGTGGGAGAGGCCACCGCTAGCATGTTATCCCTGACTTGGAATTCTATGCACTTATGATTGGAACTATTAGCAAGCATCCACAACTACTAACGTTCATTAAGGTAAAACCCAACCATAGCATTAAAGATATATTGGTCCCCCTTCAATCCTGTATGCATCAATTTGTATGCTAGGTTGAAGCTTCTGTCACTCTTACCCTCCAATACATAGTCCTATCAACATACAACTAACCCTATGGTGTGATCCACGTGCGCGCTGATATGATGGGCACCAAAGGACAGCAACATAACCACAAGCAAATTAAACCAATCATAGAAATTCACCAATTACCGATAGGACAACACAAATCTACTCAGATATCATAGGATGGCAACACATCATTGGATAATAATAATAATATGAAGCATAAAGCACCATGTTCAAGTAGAGGGTACAGCGGGTTGCGGGAGAGTGGATGATAAGTCTCCATCGTATCTACTTTTCCAAACACTTTTGCCCTTGTTTTGGACTCTAACTTGCATGATTTGAATGGAACTAACCTGGACTAACGCTGTTTTCAGCAGAATTGCCATGGTGTTAGTTTTGTGCAGAAATAAAAGTTCTTGGAATGACCTGAAAATCAACGGAGAATATTTTTGGAATATATAAAAATACTGGAGAAAGAATCAAGGCCAGGGGGCCACACCCTGTCCACGAGGGTGGGGGCGCGCCTACGCCCCCTGGGCGCGCCCCCTGCCTCATGGGCCCCCTGGTGCTCCACCGACCTCAACTCCAACTCCATATATTCACGTTCGGAGAGAAAAATCAGAGAGAAGGATTCATCGCGTTTTACCATACGAAGCCACTGCCAAGCCCTAATCTCTCTAGGGAGGGCTGATCTGGAGTCCGTTCGGGGATCCGGAGAGGGGAATCAGTCGACATCGTCATCATCAACCTTCCTCCATCACCAATTTCATGATGATCACCGCCGTGCGTGAGTAATTCCATCGTAGGCTAGCTGGACGGTGATGGGTTGGATGAGATTTATCATGTAATCGAGTTAGTTTTGTTAGAGTTTGATCCCTAGTATCCACTATGTTCTGAGATTGATGTTGCTATGACTTTGCTATGCTTAATGCTTGTCACTAGGGCCCGAGTGCCATGATTTCAGATCTGAACCTATTATGTTTTCATGAATATATATGAGTTCTTGATCCTATCTTGCAAGTCGATAGTCACCTATTATGTGTTATGATCCGTTAACCCCGAAGTGACAATAATCGGGATACTTACCGGTGATGACCGTAGTTTGAGGAGTTCATGTATTTACAAAGTGTTAATGCTTTGGTATGGTACTCTATTAAAAGGAGGCCTTAATATCCCTTAGTTTCCAATAGGATCCCGCTGCCACGGGAGGGTAGGACAAAAGATGTCATGCAAGTTCTTTTCCATAAGCACGTATGAATATATTCGAAATACATGCCTACATTACATTAATGAACTGGAGCTAGTTCTGTGTCACCCTATGTTATAACTATTGCATGAGGAATCGCATCTGACATAATTATCCATCACTGATCCATTGCCTACGAGCTTTTCATATATTGTTCTTCGCTTATTTACTTTTCCGTTGCTACTGTTACAATTACCACAAAACCAAACTATTACTTTTAATACCGTAACCACTACTATCATATTACTTTGCTACTAAATACTTTGTTGCAGATATTAAGTTTCCAGGTGTGGTTGAATTGACAACTCAGCTGCTAATACTTGAGAATATTCTTTGGCTCCCCTTGTGTCAAATCAATAAATTTGGGTTGAATACTCTACCCTCGAAAACTGTTGTGATCCCCTATACTTGTGGGTTATCAAGACTATTTTATGGTGCCGTTGCCGGGGAGCATAGCTCTATTCTTTGAGTCGCTTGGGATTTATATCTGCTGATCACTATGAAAAACTTGAAAGATAAAAGAACCAAGATTTTTCCCTCAACTACGAGGGGACGTAAGGAACTGCCATCTAGCTCTGCACTTGATTCACCTTCCGTTTTGAGTAAACTTGCGACACCTACACCTGCTATTCATTCTGATATGTCGCATGTTATTGATGATGACACTTCTGCTTTGCATGATACTTATGATGAAACTACTTCTATGCTTGATAATACTGTGCCATTAGGTGAATTTCTTGATGAACAACTTGCTAGGGTTAGAGAGAATGAAATTATTGAAACTCATAATATTGATGAAAGTAATGATGAAGATTCTTCCCCTAGATATGAATTGCATGTTGTGCTAGAGGGTTATGTTATGGGTGAAGAAACTGCTAGAGACTTCTTAGCTTGCAATGATAGATCTGATCTTAAGAAATTATTAGCTAAGCTTAAAGGAAAGTCTTTGAATGCTAGAATGAAACATGACCCTCTTTTGCTACTTCACCTATCTTTATTTCCGATAAGGATTATGATTTCTCTGTCGATCCTGAGTTAATTACTTTGGTTGAATCTGATCCTTTCTATGGCTATGAATCTGAAACTGTTGTGGCACATCTTACTAAATTAAATGATATAGCCACCCTGTTTACTCATGATGATAAAACTCGCTATTAATTTATCCTTAAGTTATTTCCATTCTCGTTAAAGGGTGGTGCTAAAACATGGTTTAATTCTCTTGATCCTGGTTGTGTGCGTAGTCCCCAGGATATGATTTATTACTTCTCTACTAAATATGTCCCCGCTCATAAGAAACAAGCTGCTTTAAGGGAAATATATAATTTTGTGCAAATTGAAGAAGAGAGTCTCCCACAAGCTTGGGGGAGGCTTCTCCGATTACTTAATGCTTTGCCTAATCATCCTCTCAAGAAAAATGAAATACTTGATATCATTTATAATGGACTAACCGATGCTTCCAGAGACCACCTGAATAGTTGTGCTAGTTGTGTGTTCAGGGAAAGAACCGTTGATCAAGCTGAATTGCTATTGGATAATATGTTGAGTAATGAAAATGATTGGACACTTCCTGAATCAACTCCTAATCCAACTCTGAAGAAAAGGGGTATTCTATTTCTCAGTCCTGAAGATATGCAAGAGGCAAAGAAATCTATGAAAGAAAAGGGTATTAAAGATGAAGATGTTAAGAATTTACCACCTATTGAAGAAATACATGGTCTTGATAACCCGACACAGGTAGTGAAGGTAAATTCCCTCTATAGGTTTGATGAAGGTGATATTCCTCGTAATAAGTCTGCTAGCCAATGCTTAGATGAGTTTGATAATTTTATTGTTAAACAAGAAAACTTCAATGCTTATGTTGGTAGACAATTGAAACGCAATGCTGATATGCTTGAACACTTGAGTGATTATATGTCTAGAGTTAAAGGTGAACTTAAACTTATTAGTAAACATGCTTCTATGGTTACTACTCAAGTAGAACAAGTACTTAAGGCTCAGAATGATTTTCTCAATGAATTAAATAATAAGAAAAATGATAATGTTGTTAGAGTTATGACTAGAGGGTGTAAAATGACTCAAGAACCTTTGTATCCTGAGGGCCATCCTAAGAGAATTGAGCAAGATTCTCAGAGAACTAACGTTGATGCACCTAGTTCTTCTAAGAAGAAGAAGAAAAATGGTAGGACTTTGCTTGCTTCTAGTGAACCTGTTGTTGACACACCTGAGAATCTCAATGATATTTCTATTTCTGATGCTAAAACACAATCTGGTAATGAACATGAACCTAGTGATAATGTTAATGATGATGTTCATGTTGATGCTCAACCTAGCAATAACAATGATGTAGAGATTGAACCTGCTGTTGATCTTAATAACCCACAATCAAAGAATCAATGTTATGATAAGAGAGACTTTGTTGCTAGGAAACACGGTAAACAAAGAGAACCATGGGTTCAGAAACCCATGGCTTTTCCTCCTAAACCATCCAAGAAAAAGGATGATGAGGATTTTGAGCGCTTTGCTGAAATGATTAGACCTGTCTTTTTGCGTATACGTTCGACTGATATGCTTAAAATGAACCCTTATGCTAAATACATGAAGGATATTGTTACTATTAAAAGAAAGATACCGGAAGCTGAAATTTCCACCATGCTTGCTAATTATACTTTTAAGGGTGGAATACCAAAGAAACTTGGAGATCCAGGAGTACCAACTATACCATGCTCCATTAAAAGAAACTATGTTAAAACTGCTTTATGTGATCTTGGAGCTGGTGTTAGTGTTGTGTCTGTCTCTTTATATCATGGACTTGATTTGAATAAGTTGACACCTACTGAAATATCTTTGCGAATGGCTGATAAATCAACTGCTATACCTGTCGGTATTTGTGAGGATGTGCCTGTTGTGGTTGAAAATGTTACTATTTTAACGGACTTTGTTATTCTTGATATTCCCAAGGACGATAGTATGCCGATTATCCTTGATAGACCCTTTTTGAATACTGCAGGGGCTGTTATTGATTGCAACAAAGGCAATGTCACTTTTCATGTTAATGGTAATGAGCATACGGTACACTTTCTGAGGAAACAACCTCAAGTCCATAGTATCAATTCTATTGGGAAAATATCAACAATTACTATTGGAGGTTTTGAATTTCCTCTTCCTACTGTCAAGAAGAAATATGATATTCTTATTGTTGGGGATGTGCATATCCCGGTTGAGGTAACCTAGTGTTATTAAATTTCTCCGGTTTCATGTGATTCGGAATGAGTTTGTTAACAAGACTTGATCAACCTTGTTAGTGGATTCCTATTGATGAGCATGAGATGGATGAAGTTAGAAAGCACAACCTTCTGTACCCTCTTTTTATTTTCTGTTATTAGTTTAAATAAAGCAAAAATAGTATTTTCCTATCTGTTTTCTGAATTACCCTTGCAACAAAAAATACCCCAAAAAAGTTCTCCAAATGCCCTGAAAATTTAATATGATTTTTCCCAGAATATTTAAGAATTATTGGCACTGAGAACACATCAGGGGGACCCAACGTGTGCCCACGAGGGTGGAGGGCGCGCCCTACCTCCCTGGGCGCGCCCCCTGCCTCGTGGACCCCATGTGGGCCCCCTCCACTTATTCTTGCACCCACACACTTCGTCTTCCTCCAGAAAAATCATCCACTAGCTCAAACCCGTGTTCTAGCTCATCTTGCTGCCATTTTTGATCTCCTTGCTCAAAGCTCCATTCACAAAACTGCTTTGGGGATTGTTCTTCGGCATGTGACTCCTCCATTGGTCCATTTAGTTTTTGTTCTAGTGCTTTACTTATTGGAAAAAAAATTCTACTTAGGTGACCCTGTTCTTGAGCTTGCATGTCAAATTTATTTGGCCAAAAGTAGTTTTAATGCATGATATAGCCTCTAGACACTTGTAGGAGTAGTTGCTATCAATTTTGTTGAGTTTGGTTCACTTTTATTTTAAGTTACTAAAAATTTCAAAAAAAATCAGAAAAAGATGAAGAGATTTTTGAGGGGCTCATCGAGCCGAAGCTCTAAGGATAAGCAAACTGAAGAAAATAAGAAGCCCAAATATAATCTCCCTCGCACTGCGGAGGTTCGGCCGTGTGAATGGCATTATGATGAGTTCTTGAGAGAAGCCGGGATTTATGAAGATTTTTATTATTTGGCTAAGAATGCAAGCTTCACCGACTTCCTCCATGACCAGCACGAACAATATCTCTTACTCACCAATATTTTTGTGCAAAGTTTTCATTTCCATGCTAGGAGATCACCACCTTCGGTGGAATTTTATTTATATGTAACATCCCAAATTTTCAATTTAGAATGTTATACATTAGATCATCATGCATATCATATTTTATTTTGCATTTTGGTTGATCCTAGAAATTCTACGCAAATCAATGACCCACGGAGAGAATTGGGGATTTCGTTATTTTCATATTTGAGTTCTCTCAAATTTTGGGAATAGGATCATTTGATTTTATTTATTTTATCATCAATTATTTCTATTACAAAAATATGAGAGAGGGAATAAAATGACTTTCCCAAAATAAAGAAATATTGAGGATTTAATAATAAAATCAAATAAGATTTTATTTCGGAGTTTTTTCGGTGTTTTGTTTGAATTTAGGAAAAAAGTGCATTTTTCCAAATTGCATTTAGGGCCCAAATAAATGTTCACCTTGTGCGGCTTGATTTTAGAAGCCCGTGAAAATTTATTTCGGAATTTTTGGAGTCCGTTCAGTATTTCTTTTTATTTTTCTTCCGAGCGGAATAATTTAAAAAAACGAACCGACTTCGGGCCGTACCCGAGCGGGGCACCGCCCGGGGGCAGCCTTTAAATAGCGTCGCCCTGAGCCGCCCCAGCCCATCAGCCCCGCCTCGATCCGCGCGCGCCGCCGGAGCCGCCGCCGACGATGATCCCGCCGCCTGAGGTTCGTCGCGCCTCGTTTTCCGTGCCGAAAAAAAAGAGAAAAAAAATTGGCGTTCATCGTTTTTATTTTTCTTGGATTAAATCCGCAATTTTTCTGATCGCGATTCCTGATCCGATTTTCGTTTTAGTTTAACTTTTCGCTCGTTTATCAGAATCAGGCGATTCAAGCGCCTAGGATTCGTCTCGAAACCCTCTATCCGTTTAACCAACTTAAACAAGATTTTGCTACTGTAAAATTTACCCTAGATCCAGATTACTAGAACGAAGTTGTTTTCTTTCGCCGTTTGACTTTCGTTGCTTCGTTCGAGTTGATTCTTTTTGCCAACCGGAGTTCTTAAGTTGAACCTTCTGGTTAGATCTCTTATTTGAGTTTTACCTGTGCATTAGATGAGTACTTATTGTATGCTTGTTTGTTTGTCTGCGATAGAATACCCGGAGTGCGCCGCTTGTTACTTCGAATCGTTAGGTTTCGCGGATCATTAGCAAGGCAAGTAACACTTTGATCATACCTTTTATACTACCCGGTTTTATTGCATTAGATCAATCCTCACACATTGCATGATTATGATCTAATTAAATTGTGGGATGGGAAGTAGATGAGGTAGTACCTATTACCTGTTTATTATCAAACCTTTGGGAGTTACTTCTACGTTTGCTTATTGTGCCATGCTATGCTAGTAGACGTGGATTGGGTGAGTGAAATCCATGACAGATGTGAGATTGTTAATTAATGGTTTATCTAAGGTGGCAACTTAAACACACGTCTGGGTGGATTGAGGCACCTGGGTATTCCAGGACTTGCCTGTTTTCTTTTGGACCGCCACCCAGGCTCAAAGGGATCATGAGACTATTCATACTAGAAACTTCCGTGTGCAGCCACAAGCTATTATGGGCTCTAGCATAGTTGACTAAGTTGTGCAAACTCTTACAGTGGTAGACTAGCAGATGTAGGGGATGTAGGTGGTACGGTCTACCCGATCGTAAGGTGCTAGCGCTTCTGAAAGACTATGTCTCGGTCATCCGTCTTCTCAAACACCCTGTAGTGCGAGAAACCAAATGGAGGCGATCGAGTCTTGTGGGGAAAACTGCGCAAACCTCTGCAGAGTGTAATAAACTAATCATGGTTAGCCGTGTCCCCGGTTATGGACATCTTGAGTATCTAGTACTTGGATTTTCATGTGAATCTCAACATGTTACTCTAAATTAATTTTGTTGGGTTATGCTTAATGATGATGCTTAATTGGGATTGAGAATGCTGTCAACCATTCTCAATGTTTAACAACCACCAAGATAGTAATTAAATTTATTCCTTTGAAGTAGGGAAAAATTGGCTTTACGCAAAACTGTAACCATAGAGCTTTCCACCAGCCAAATATGCATATAGTATAGCTGTTTCACTCCATTACTCTCTATGTGTTACCTTGCCAGCATATTCCATGTGCTGACCCATTTCGGGCTGCAACGTTAAGGTTGCAGACTTTTCAGACGACGATTAAGGAGTTTTTAGGTCGTGGTTCTATACTCAGTGATGCCGTTGGAGTTGATGGACTCACTTATCTTCCAAGCCTTCCGCTGTTATCGTTATTAGATGGCCTTAAGCCATACTTATTGTAATAAGTTCTCTTTTGAGACACTCGATGTAATAAGTGTGTGATTGCTACTCTGCTATAAATCCTCCGAGTACTGTGTGGTGTCAGCATTACTGATCCAGGGATGACATCGGAGCACAGAGATCAGACTGTTTGAGGTCTGGTCGCTACATTATATGATGAGCATAAGGAGATGTCACTTTATGATTTTTGCTAGGTTTGTAGGATACCCTTTGAGGACAGCATAGAGGAACCACATCATAATGATGTGGAGGGATTTATTGATATAATTGCTGTAGGGAAAACAAGGAAAGTTTCTGATGCAAGAATCACTAGCATACATTTTCCTGGTCTATGTTACTTTGCAATGTTTGCTAGTAGATGCTTAATTGGTCGCGGGAACTGTGGAAATCTTAGTGCCCCTGATATTGTTATTTTGCGCCATGCTTTGTTTCGTGATACCATTTTCAGTTTAGGCGCTATTGTTGCTAAACGGTTAAATCTGAACCGTACAAAGGGTCTTGTCTTAGGAGGCATCTTCGCCTCGCACCTTGCTACACACTTTAACATACCTATTAGGCATTATGAGAAAGAGGAAAAGTTGTTGCCTCATATTTTTCTAGATTATAAGAGCATGGTAGCACATGATTTTATTGTTAAGAATAAGAAGAAGCTGCTTAACTATAGACTGATGTTTGGTAAGAATCCCTTTGAGACTATTACCTTGTCTGCTCCCTCTTTGTTCAACATATTTTCAGGCACATACCTTGTTTTGCCGGAGGCCGTTCAGGCATACTAGAGCCTGACATCAGCTCCAGAGACGGAGCCACTATCTGATCCTCACCGTCAGTCTGTTTATCAGTGGGATCCGGAGGAGATCGCCAACCAGTGGCACCCCGAAGACCCTCCTCCGTACACCGGAGAGGGCAACTTTGATCCATGGGCATAGACCAACTTAGGCCAAAAGCCTAAGCTTGGGGGAGTACGTATTTCTCACCGACATTACATTCATGTTCACACACTCATGCCAGTTGTCGGTGCTCATACTTTTTCATTGTATCATCCATGCTAGTTTATTTTCTTTTAAAGTTTTCTTTTAAAGAGCCCATATTACCTTGTCTTCTCCCTTGTATTGAATTCTTGCAGATTCCAGCTTAGTCCAATGCATGTGCACTATTATCATTATCCACACCATTCGGTTGTGCAAGTGAAAGGCAATAATGACGATATATGATGAACTGATTGAGATGAAAAAAGCTGGTATGAACTCGACCTCTCTTGTTTTTGTAAATATGATTAGTTCATCGTTCCTGATTCAGCCTATTATGAATGAAGAATGTTTGCAATGACAATTAGAGATTATAGTTGCTTATACCATGCTTAATTTGCTAGGAGTTTATAATGGTTTACCTTGTGTGACACCCCGGCTCAGAGAAAACCAGAACGCCCCGTATTCCAGCCCAGAGATCAAGGTGAAGTCTTCTGGAATATGGCACTGCTTAGTATAGAACAAACCAGCTCTCTATTATCACACAAATAGGAATAGAAGGGTTTCGCTATTTCAATGAATAACATCGGCATGTCGACACGACGCCAACCACGCTTGCTCTATACAAGCAGCATAACAACTCGAGGCAGCGGAACAACGAACGACGATGATGGACTCGAATCCGCAGGGACTCTAGCTAGAACGTTTATCCTAGCTCGCGAATCGCAGGAACAACACCAAGCAAGCAAGCAATCAAGGCACGACCTGCAAACTGGCATGACACACCAAGTCAGTACATTGAATGTACTTGCAAGCTCACAATAACCAGAAGCATTCAAGACAAACAATAGCATGGCAATTACAAGTTAAGCAGGAATTATCATGAGATCATCAGGATAACATGGCATGAACAATATGAACATAATATCGCTAGAACAATATGAGCATGGCATGAACATATAAATCTGACGATACTAGCATGCAACATGATGACACTATATGCACCACTTATTCTGCTCGAGTTACCTCGTAACCATCACATGCATCACTTACCCACCTGGGACATCACACGATCATCTCAGGATCAAATCAAGCTTGGTATAAACAATATCGTAGTAATCATTAAATGACCACAAGGAGCTTGATCTTTACCCATGATTCTCGCACAACATCACAAATATCCAACAACTCGGTATCCTCGATACCACGGTGATCATTCACAGATCACAAACGGAACCACTCTGGGATCAATGGGTTACCTCGTAACCAAATGGTGATCATTTCATGATCATCACCAATCTCTTTCTCATCATCGAACCAAGGTTGTTATTAAGCTAGTTATTATTATTACTGTTGACCCATAGTGTGACTGACACAAACTGGGCCCTTATCTGCGGGCACGGCTATCGATAGATTTAATATACACTCTGCAGAAGTTAGTACACTATACCCACACCACGGAACCCATGGCCTCTCGCTCCCATTTGGGTGGACCAACGACATTCCGACAAAACCGATCTACTGCCATGACACTCTCTTGGACACTCCGGCCAACTCCCCTCTGGGCCAGGTCATGGGTGGCCCCGTGCCTACCAAAGGCACCAATGGCCACTGTCATGGCAAAACGGCACCATCGTGGCAAAACGGTCCAAACGGGGACAATCCGGATATAACAACAACGGGCACACAAGGTTATGTCTGCTTACCGGGCCAGGGTACCGCACGCCCATAACCTTCCCTCGTTGGAGGCACCGGCGGGAGGCACGGCAATAGACCCAGTTAGGACCTTCCCATAAAGGTAAGCGTGGTTGCACTAGTCAGCTCGATATGGTGGCACCATGACTTAGCCAACAGTTGTTCAAGTTCAATTTAATCCGGTTAAACTTGAATGCAATATCCTGAGCCATGATAAAATAACATGATGCAATTACAATGCATGAGCATGATATCAACATAATCATGAGGGTACAACATAACTATCCACCATGTCAACAATGAATCATATTCCACTAAGCATGGCACACTGACTAGCATGAACATCACAAGTACATACTTCTCAGAAACATAGCATGACCACTAGCATCAACAATAAATATCATGCAAGAACATATCAACAATGCCATCATGCAAGCATTTAACCAACTGGATGCAATGGAACATGCATAACAACGGTACTCGGGACAGACGGCAGTCATGCAACGAAGACCAACATCAACATGTACTACTAGCAAGCGTAAGAATATCAAAGGAATACCAGCAACTAGCGGGGCATGATAACTAGGTGCATAACAACATAGCAAGAAAGTAAGCACTAACCAAGAGTCATTACAGAACAACGATAACCATATTTTAAATAAGCAAACAGTTAATAAATATTCAAGTTGAAAACCATGTCTACTACATGACTATCATTCAAGTGGTATTATGGCTTGCCTGGGGGTGACGGAGACTCCGGGAAGAAGTGTGGTGAAGCCGCAGAACAAAAAGTCGGACGATTCTTTCTCGAAGGGGGCTGATTAGAGGCAAGGGCAAAATGGTCATTTTCACTATGAGACCACCTATTTAAAATGTTACCAAAAGATAGAGCTCGACAATACGAAGAAGTGAGCATTGGTTTCACCTCAATCGGAGTTAGGGTTGCAGAGTTATGAGGTGTAGAAGATCAGGGACCTGTCGGTGAAAAAAATTCAGCAAACAGGCCCCTGGTGGAAAAACAGAAAGCGCCTTCGGGCCAAACACATTTTCTGCGAAGGGAAACGTATTTTCAGCCGCAATAGATTGAGAATACGCTTTCCAAAAACGAAAACGTATTCACGAAAAAGACGTCTCCACTTATCCATGTGGACCAGGGGAGGAGAGGCTTATAGGTGGGGTCCAGGCGCAGGGGGAGGGGCCAGGCTCGGTCATCTCCTTCCTCCCACTCTTGTGCTCCCGTGCGGTACAGAGGAGGAGCAGGGGAGGAAGCGGCAAGGGGGCGGCCAGCTTCGGCCAACTCTGGCCGAGCCGAGGGCACCGGCGGGACCGGGGCGGCGAGGGGGTCCCGTTCAGAGGGAGCACGGCCACCGGGGAGGAGAGGGGTGGAGGGGAGAGGTGGCGCCAGGAGGAGGACCGGGACGCACGGGCGGTGGTGCTCTCCGACAAAGCACGCACGCCAATGACCAATAGAGGAGTGGGGGAGGATCTACGGGATGTGGGGAAGCTCGTGGTGGCGGCACAAGAGAGGGAGAAACTCCGGATTGTCGAGACGGGGTGGTGGCCGAGAGGTGGAGGCGGTGGCCGAACATGGAAGCCATGGCCACGGTGCACTATGGCGAGGGGCGAGGTGGTGGGGCGGCTCAGTGGGACTAGGGGGACTCGGTGGCCGTGGTAGGAGGAGAGGAGGAGGCTCGGGTTGGTCGGAACCAAGCCGAGGCCGAGGCGGCCATGGAGGACAGAGGCGAACTCCGGCAAGATGGGGCGATCCTGGTGACCAAATGAGGCGAGGGAGAGATGGGTGAGCTGCGGGGGGGGGGGGCTTGAGGCATGCTTATATAGCCGAGGGAAGGGCTCTAGAGCAATGCTAGCGAGCTTGAGCAGTGCTCCAGTGGTGGACAGAGTCTGGGCATGGCACGGGCATGGTGTTTGCGACGAATTTAAGGCGAACGACGATGAAGCAGTGACGCAGGGCAATGCAGTCGAGCACGGGCGAGCTCCAGGACATGGTTTGACATCGAGATGAGGAGGGAGGAGACGAGCACAGTGGCCGGAACAAGCCAGAGCACGCTTTTAGCTATGATGCAAGCATGATCACCACGCGCACTGGCGCAAGTGGAGCGCTTTGGCGTGGCAACCATGTCTAGTAGATGGACCTTGGTGCCCTTAGTCCAACTGAAGAAATAATTGGGTCCAGGGGCAAAGAAGAGATTTGCACTTAGCTCCAAAGTAAATCAACAGGGAGGTGCTTGTAACTTGTTGTGGTTAAACAAGCTCGGTAATGTCGTAAATAGTTTGTCTGGCTATGATCACACACTAAGGTGATTTTGATCACCAAACATCAGACTAAGAAGAGGAGTTTAGATGAGGGTTGCTGTAGAAACCACTATAATGGCCAGAATTAGGGATTTGGATGATGCACTCACATGGAGAGGCAAGTTGAGCTGAACTTGGTCATGGCCTAATGATTTGAAGATATGAACATGCCTAAAAATTTTTAGGCCATTTGGATGAGCCAAAATAACACTTGCTTCATATAGCTTCATTCTGGACAGAAAGTTGGAAAAATTGCACAGGGAAATTGGTTTAACTAATTGAGCTAAAACTTGGTGGAGGGAGTTTATATAGGTAGAAGCATGTCCTGGTAAAGTTTCAGCTCAATTGAAGCAATATAAAATATAGTTGCTTCACAAACTGAAAATTTGACCAGAAACTAAGATTTGGGTCTGGGCTCACATAGATGAGTTACATGAGCTCATATTTGGTGTAGAGTCATTATTTGATCATATGAAGGACCTTGCAAAATTGTAACTAATTTGGATATGCCTAGCTTGTACTTCCTTCACAATCACTTCTCTCAGACGGGAACTTTGAAAATTTGCTTAGGAATATTTACTAGGTAATTTGAGTTGAATTTTGGTATGAGGTAATTATTTGGACAGGAAAAGATGTCCAAGAAGTTTGGCTTGAATAGGGCAAAGATAAATGGCACTCGCTTCACAAACTGCCATTTAGGACAGAACAGAAAAGGAATTAATTGAGCATGATGGGAAACGTGACCAATGATATATTTTTAACATAGTTGAGGAAGATATGACCCAAATAATTTATGAGAATTATTTGGGAATTTTAGGAGTGACATAAATATAGGTTGCTTCACAATTTAGGATTTTAAAGGGTTATTCCTTTATCAGAAAAGGAATATTCCCAACAAAAAGAATATTGGGTTAGGTCAAGGATGGAAATGACATAATATTGGGGTGATGATGAGGGTGACAAGCCACTATTAAACCTAGGAAGACATGATCTTCCCAGGTTTCAAAACCACATAGCCACGGAAAAACAAATCAAAACAGGAAATCCAAGAAAATCAAAGGAAAAAGAAAAGGGCAAAAATCCAGGCTGTTACAAACCTCCCCCCCTTAAAGAAATATCATCCTCGATATTTGGTTGCTCAGAGTTAAATAATCTTTTTGACTTGAAGAAACTGTTTCCAACTCAAGTTTCTTTTATTCATTCTCATATAATATTTCCACTGAATTGGATCTAATTGACTGTCTTGATCTGGGGTGGTTTGCTTCGTCATATCTGACATTCTAACAGGATGTACCTCATATGTTCCTGTTTATACTAACTCAAATTTTCTTTCATATCTATTGGCTGAGCTAGCATCCGAAATATTATTTGTACGGACATACTTGTCCTTCTTGATATTGATCCTTGTTGGCAATGTTATACTCGTATCGAGTATCGAGAATATTCCACGGAGTTGGGGAACACATCTTCCCGTGGAACAAAGAACCTCTTCTATCTGTTTTATGATAAAGGAATATTCCTTTATCCATGCATGCCTTCTGGGTTCAAAACAGTGATGTGGATCATATCTGTTTTGCTAACGGGTGCTGACATCTTGCAGGAGTTTCTGACTTATCTTGACCTGCTTCATGTCCTGAGCCTTGATATATTTATCCGGCCCACGTGTGGTTATACAGATCTCAATATTGTTGTTGATTCTGTTGGACAGTGCCAGGGTTAATAATATCACCTTGTGAGGCTGATTTTGTAATCACTACCAAGACTATTGCCCCAATGTATTCTGTCAAAAAAAATAAGGATTCTATCAAAAAATCTATTTCCCCCAATGTTGTCTTTCCGTGAATTCTTCCTTATGCGGGAGACTTGCATGGACTTGGCAGCATACTCATTGAATGAACAAATATCTGATTCTCGACGCATACCTTTGTTCTGACTGATTTTTGTTTCAAACCAAATTGTCGCAGATCTGCCACTTGGAAAACATTGTCATATGCTGACAATTCATAATTTAATGTCTTGTATTAGTGCCGTACAAAAGAAAACTGGACAGCTTGCATTCAGAAACAACCGGGGTATCGTGCTGAGGAAGACTGGGTGTCTTGCGCTCGAAGCCTTCGGTGGATATCTTATTGAGGAGAACGGGGTACCGTACCACATAAGCTTCCCCCCCTTAAAGACTTTGCTAGGGAAGACTCAGTACCTTATGCCAGAAGCTTTTGTAGTATTTTATTGAGAAGGCTGAATATCTTGCATGGGAATCCATTCATAGCCTATCAATGCAGACGGGGAACCTTATCTTTGTACACTTTGTCAATAAATTGTGGAGATGGACGGAACTGATTTTCTTGGTGAATGGAATGACATATATATTTTTGTCAGTCCGGCAGCTGATTATTTGTATGGCAAGAATTGTCTTACTATCCTTGTTGAATTCATTGCGTATTTGGACTAACTTCTGGGTCGCAATGTTTTAATTTTGACTTATGGCAGATTCAATCATTGTTCATAGACCATACCATTTGACTTGAAATGCACTGTTGATCCAATTTCTTTCTTTTGTTGATTTAATCTTTGTTGTGATAAAGGTGTATCTCTCACGGGTACTTGTTACTGAAAGTCTGATTAAAATACAATTTGTATCCGGACGGATGTCTGCAATACAATGTTGTCGGCTGAAAACCTCATTGCTTTTAACTGAATTCCTTGGTGTATATCCGTACTGCTTACAGCTTCTTATGATCCGGTGTCGGTCGAGGAATGATTTCCATAAGGGGGGTAATACCGAGGATTCAAAGCAAAGAAGCACGAGAAAACAATTTATTGCAACAAAGCACACAACAAACAAGCTACAAAGCTGCTCCACACAGGCACACACAAGCATGATACTACAGCAGATGCATAAGCACTACACAAAGGACTATACCCTATGCTTGAGAAAACACTCGCGCACTGACGAGGAAGCTAAGGGAGTAGAGAGGGGAACCGCTGACTCTAAAACTCCGGATGGACGAGGTGGAAGATTTGGAGAAGCTGGCGGAGACTGAGGTATAGCGACACCAAGCAATCTCCTGGCTCGAATGGCATCTCGGACTAACTCAGAAATAAGTAGACACTCGGCTATCATGTAACGAGACATGGCGAGGATAGCTGGGTCATCTTGAGGGTTGATAGACGGAAACTGGATCCGCCTAGGATTCTCGACGATGGTGGGATAATATTGATAAGCACGGTTCTCTTGCACCATGCTCTCTTAATGACGAATACCGGTGATTCCTCCTATTGCGGAAAGTTGAACGGCACGCTCGAGAGTAGCGCCGTAACCACCGTGGAAACTATAGGTGCGCTTATCGACAGGAATCGGGGCTGATAGATGAACATGAGCAACATATTCCTGAATTCTTCCCCCGGCAGAACACTGGAATACTTGATACTGAGGTGGGTCTCCGAGGGGATAAATGCTATGCCAGATGTCGCCAAGGAGGGCGGCAAAGCTGAGAGGTGCAGGAGTGGGACTGAAATCAATAGGAACAGCACCGGGAGCTACGGGAAGGGCACTGAACTAATGGAAGTTGACCGCCATCTACGCATGAAACAGGGGTTAACGGTAAATGAAATAAGACTATATGCAGCAAACAAATGTAACAACCAAATGCAGCAAGCAAGGGCAACAACCAAAGCCTATACTACCGTTTTTGAACGTTCCAGCGAACTAGGACGCTCTACAACCAGACCTACTCTGATACCAAGCCTGTGCCACCCAGGCTCAGAGAAAACCAGAACGCCCCGTATTCCAGCCTAGAGATCGAGGTGAAGTCTTCTAGAATACGACACTGCTTAGTATAGAACAAACCAGCTCTCTATTATAACACAAATAGGAATACAAAGGTTCCGATATTTCAATGAATAACATCGGCACGGCGACACTACGCCAACAATGCTTGCTCTATACAAGCAGCATAACAACTCGAGGTAGCGGAACAACTACTGGCAGCGGAACAATGAACGGCGATGATGGACTCCAATCCGCAAGGACTCTGGCTGGAACGTTTATCCTAGCTCACGAATCACAGGAACAACACCAAACAAGCAAGCAATCAAGGCACGACCTGCAAACTGGCATGACACGCTAGGTTAGTACATTGAATGTACTTGCAAGCTCACAATAACCACAAGCATTCAAGACAAACAATAGCATGGCAATTACAGATTAAGCAGGAATTATCATGAGATCATCAGGATAACATGGCATGAACAATATGAACATAATACCGCTAGAACAATATGAGCATGGCATGAACATATAAATCTGACAATACTAGCATGCAACATGATGACACTATATGCACCACTTATTCTACTCGAGTTACCTCGTAACCATCACATGCATCACTTACCCACCTCGGACATCACACGATCATCTCAGGATCAAATCAAGCTTGGTATAAACAATACCATAGTAATCATTAAATGACCACAAGGACCTTGATCTTTACCCATGATTCTCGCACAACATCACGAATATCCAACAACTCGGTATCCTCGATACCACAGTGATCATTCACGGATCACAAACGGAACCACTTTGGGCTCAGTGGGTTACCTCATAACCAAACGGTGATCATTTCACGATCATCACCAATCTCTTTCTCATCATTGAACCAGGGCTGTTATTAAGCAAGTTATTATTATTACTGTTGACCCATAGTGTGACTGACACGAACTGGGCCCTTATCCGCAGGCACGGCTATCGATAGATTTAATATACACTCTGCGGACGTTAGTATACTGTACCCACACCACGGAACCCATGGCCTCTCGCTCCCATTCGGGTGAACCAATGGCATTCCGACAAAACCGATCTACTGCCATGACACTCTCCCGGCCACTCCGACCAACTCCCCTCTGGGCCAGGTCATGGGTGGCCCCATGCCTACCAAAGGCACCAATGGCCACCGTCGTGGCAAAACGTCCACCATCGTGGCAAAATGGTCCCAAACGGGGACAATCCGGATATAACAACAACGGGCACACAAGATTATTTCTACTTATTGGGTCAGGGTACCGCACGCCCATAACCTTCCCTCGTTGGAGGCACCGGCGAGAGGCATGACAATAGACCCAGTTAGGACCTTCCCATAAAGGTAAGCGTGGTTGCACTAGTCAGCTCGATATGGTGGCACCATGACTCAGCCAACAGTTGTTAAAGTTCAATTTAATCTGGTTAAACTTGAATGCAGTATGCTGAGCCATGATAAAATAACATGATGCAATTACAATGCATGAGCATGATATCAACATAATCATGAGGGTACAACATAACTATCCACCATGTCAATAATGAATCATATTCCACTAAGCATGGCACACTGACTAGCATGAACATCACAAGTACATACTTCTTAGAAACATAGCATGACCACTAGCATCAACAATAAATATCATGCAAGAACATATCAACAATGCCATCATGCAAGCATTTAATGGAACATGCATAACAACGACACTCGGGACAGACGGCAGTCAAGCACCGAAGACCATTACCAACATCAACATGTACTACTAGCAAGCATTAAGCATATCAAAGGAATACCAAACAACTAGCAGGGCATGATAACCAGGTGCATAACAACATAGCAAGAAAGTAAGCACTAACCAAGAATCATTACCGAACAACGATAACCATATTTTAAACAAGCAAACAGTTAATAAATATTTAAGTTGAAAACCATGGCTACTACATGACTATCATGCAAGTGGGTATTGTGGCTTGCCTGGGGGTGACGGAGACTCCAGGAAGAAGTGCGGTGAAGCCGCGGAACGAAATGTCAGACGGTTCTTTCTCGGAGGGGGCTGATTAGAGGTAAGGGAAAATTGGTCATTTTCACTATGATACCACCTAGTGAAAATGCTACCAAAAGATAGAGCTTGACGATACGAAGAAGTGAGCGCTGGTTTCACCTCAATCAGAATTATGGTTGCAGAGTTATGAGGTGTAGAAGATCAGGGACCTATCGGTGAAAAAATTTCAGCAAACAGGCCCTAGGTGGAAAAACAGATAGTGCCTTCGGGCCAAACACGTTTTCTGCGAAGGGAAACGTATTTTCAGCCGCAATAGATTGAGAATACGCTTTCCAAAAACGAAAACATATACGCAGAAAAGACGTCTCCACTTATCCACGTGGACCAGGGGAGGAGAGGCTTACAGGTGGGGTCCAGGCGCAGGGGGAGGGTGAGGGAGTCCTGGACTAAGGGGTCCTCGGGCGTTCGGCCTGTTATCCATGGGCCGGACTGATGGGGTGTGAAGACATGAAGACCGAAGACTGTACCTGTGTCCGGATTGGACTCTCCTTGGCATGGAAGGCAAGCTTGGCGACCGACTATGAAGATTCCTTCTTATGTAACCGACTCTATGTAACCCTAGATCCCCCCCCCCCCCGGTGTCTATATAAACCGGTGGGGTTAGTCCGGAAAGGAGATACTCATTACCATAGTCATACAGGCTAGGCTTATAGGGTTTAGCCGTTACGATCTCGTGGTAGATCAACTCTTGTAACACTCATATTCATCAAGATCAATCAAGCAGGACATAGGGTATTACCTCCATAGGGAGGGCCCAAACCTGGGTAAATATCGTGTCCTCCTTCTCCTGTTACCATCGATCGTAGACACATAGTTCGGGACCCCCTACTTGAGATCCGCCGGTTTTGGCACCGACATTGGTGCTTTCATTGAGAGTTCCACTTTGCCGTCAACGAAAGGTTCGATGGCCCCTTCAATCGTCTATAGTGACGCTGTCCAAGGAGAAACCTTCCTCCCCGGATAGATTTTCGTGTTCGGCGGCTTCGTACTGCGGGCCAACTCGCTCAGCCATCTAGAGCAGATTGATAGCTACGCCCCTGGCCACCAGGTCGGATTTGGAACCTTGAAATACATCACAGATATCTGTGGAGACTTGATCTTCGATGGATTTGAGACTGTAGCGATCACTCCTTCTTGCCCCGATGAACATGACTTAAATCTGTCATCGGACCAGATTCAGGAGATGGCTCCTGTTGCTGCAAAGGCCTCAGAACCAGAGCAGATCGTGCAATTCGAGGCCACAGAGTCCGCAGCGCTAGAGCCGCACGCAGACTCGACACCCTGCAATATTTGCGCCAACGGAACCCCGGACTCGTCTCCGGCTATAAGTTTTGGACCATGTACGCTTGCGGACACCGAGCTAGATCGGTTATTGATCTTCGAATTCAGTGCCGCAGACGTTTTTCAGCACTCACCTTTGGGCGATGTGCTAAACTCTTTAAAGAACATGTCATTCACGGGAGACTCGCAACCGAACTATGTCCGGTTCGAACTAGGGGCTGACGATAGAGAATTTTATTTCCCACCCGCCACCCACTTCATAGCCACTGTCGAGGACTTAACAGACATGCCCACTCCTGGCCCCGCAGACATTGACGGTATAGAAGACGATGCAGATAAGGAGCAAGGCCAAGACCCGCCAGTCATCAGGCGCAAGACGGCCACCCCTTCACATGACATGTACATGATCGATACACTTAAAAAGCCTCGCGACAAAGACAAGGGAGATTCAGTTAAAACTCCTGAGTCATACGACGGGACAACCGATCCCGCGGTATGGATAGAGGATTTCATCCTCCACATCCATATGGCCCGTGGGGATGACCTCCACGCCATTAAATACCTCACACTAAAACTAAAAGGACCAGCTCGGTACTAGTTAAACAGCCTGCCTGAAAACTCTGTAGGCAGCTGGGGGGACTTGGAAGAGGCCTTCCTCGATAACTTCCAAGGAAAACATGTCCGGCCACCGGATGTCGATGACCTAAGTCACATTGTCCAACAGCCCGGAGAATTAGTCAGGGAGCTGTGGACTCGGTTCTTAGTCAAAAAGAACCAAATCATTAACTGTCCGAATGCGGAAGCCCTTGCGGCTTTCAAACACAGCGTCCGAGACGAATGGCTTGCACGCCACCTCGGCCAAGAAGGACCTAAATCCATGAAAGCCCTCACTGCTCTGATGACCCACTTTTGCGCGGGAGAAGACAGCTGGCTCGCTCGTAGAAGCAATAGCGCCAGCAACCAGGGCACCTCCGAAATCCGAGACGGCAACGGCAAGCCACAAGGAAGCAAAAACAACAGTCGCAATGACAATGAAAGATCAGGCGACACAGCGGAAAACACCAGATTCAGCAACCACAAGCCCGGTCAGCGGAAAAAGCCATTCAAGGCAAATCGAGACAAACCATCCAACCTGGACAGGATATTGTACTGACCCTGCCAGATTCATGGCCACCCCGATAAACCAGCTAATCATACCAACAAAAACTGTTGGGTCTTTAAACAGGCTGGCAAGCTCAACACCGAACATGGGGGGAGGAGGCCGCCAAGCAACAGGGATGACGGAAAGGTTCACCAACGCAATACCGAGGGTCAGAAGCAGTCTCCACCCGAGGATCAACTACTCCTAGAACGGAAATAGCAACCCGGCTTCCGTCGCCCACTCCGTACACCTAAAAACTTTGTACCATGCATACATCATTACACACTCAAGATACCATGGGCATTGGCGGAAGCACAATACGGACAAGCCTGCAAGCACTCCAGTAACTTTTATTATTATTATTTATTTTCTTTTTTATTTCTTCCTTCGCTATCCTTTAAAAAACAGGTGACGAACAGGATTAAAATCGGAAACTGGCTCTATCGGAGTCCGGATCCGTACACTCACCTAAGGGGCTATTTCCATCAAGGATTCCCCCCACTGAGGACTGGCGGCACAGACGTGCGGCAGGAGGTCCAAAATAACTTTTTGTAGACCGCGATCTCTATTTCTTGAGCCTGTACTATGCATGTTCCTTCACCTCCAACCCCAAGCATGTCAAATAGCCGGGGGGATGGCTTAAATATATATACATATATATATATATATATATATATATATATATATATATATATCATAAGTAATCATTGGCATATCGCTCAGTTACCTGTAAACAATATCCGAACTAATCATCTGTATGGTTTTTTCGACAAATATGGCTCTGATGACCCACAAGTATAGGGGATGTATCATAGTCCTTTGGATAAGTAAGAGTGTCAAACCCAACGAGGAGCAGAAGGAAATGATAAGCGGTTTTCAGCAAGGTATTCTCTGCAAGCATTGAAATTATCGGTAACAGATAGTTTTGTGATAAGGTAATTGGTAACGAGTAACAAGTAACAAGTGTAAATAAAGTGCAGCAAGATGGCCCAATCCTTTTTGTAGCAAAGGACAAGCCTGGACAATTTCTTATATAGAGAAAAGCGCTCCCGAGGACACATGGGAATTGTCGTCAAGCTAGTTTTCATCATGTGCATATGATTCACGTTCGGTACTTTGATAATTTGATATGTGGGTGGACCGGTGCTTGGGTGCTATCCTTACTTGGACGAGAATCCCACTTATGATTAACCCCCATTGCAAGCATCCGCAACTACAACAGAAGTATTAAGGTAAACCTAACCATAGCATGAAACATATGGATCCAAATCAGCCCCTTACGAAGCAACACATAAACTAGGGTTTAATCTTCTGTCACTCTAGCAACCCATCATCTACTTATTACTTCCCAATGCCTCCCTCTAGGCCCAAACAATGGTGAAGTGTCATGTAGTCGACGTTCACATGACACCACTAGAGGGATGACAACATACATCTCATCAAAATATCAAACGAATACCAAATTCACATGACTACTAATAGCAAGACTTCTCCCATATCCTCAGGACCAAACGTAACTACTCACAAAGCATATTCATGTTCATAATCAGAGGGGTATTAATATGCATAATGATTCTGAACATCTGATATTCCACCAAGTAAACCAACTAGCATCAACTACAAGGAGTAATCAACACTACTAGCAACCTACAGGTACCAATCTGAGCTTTGGATACAAAGATTGGATACAACAGATGAACTAGGGTTTGAGATGAGATGGTGCTGGTGAAGATGTTGATGGAGATTGACCCCCTCCCGATGAGAGGATCGTTGGTGATGACGATGGTGATGATTTCCCCCTCCCGGAGGGTAGTTTCCCCGGCAGAACAGCTCTGCCGGAGCCCTACATTGGTTCCGCTAAGGTTCCGCCTCGTGGCGGCGGAGTCTCGTCCCGAAAGCTTGCTTATGATTTTTTTCCTCGCCGAAAGACTCCATATAGCAGAAGATGGGCATCGAAGGGCCACCAGGGGGCCCATGAGGCAGGGGGCGTGCCCAGGGGGGTAGGGAGCGCCCCCCACCCTCGTGGCTGGTGGGTGGCCCCCCTCTGGTACTTCTTGTGCCCAGTATTTTTTATATCTTCTAGAAATAACTCCCATGAAGTTTCAGGACTTTTGGAGCTGTGCAGAATAGGTCTCTAATATTTGCTCCTTTTCCAGCCCAGAATTACAACTGTCGGCAATCTCCCTCTTTATGTAAACCTTGTAAAATAAGAGAGAATAGGCATAAGTATTGTGACATAATGTGTAATAACAGCCCATAATGCAATAAATATCGATATGAAAGCATGATGCAAAATGGACATATCAACTCCCCCAAGCTTAGACCTCGCTTGTCCTCAAGCGAAAGCCGAAATCGAAAAATATGTCCACATGTTTAGAGATAGAGGTGTCAATAAAAATAAAATACGAACATGAGGGCATCATGATCATTCTTAGAATAGCAACATATATATATATATATATATATATATATATTGTCATATGATCTGTTATGCTAAAGTAACAATTCAATCACAATTTCAAGTATGAATCATAAAATTCATTGAGAACCAACAAACTCTAATCTCAGTCATTGAGGCAATTGCAATTTATCATAACATAGGAAAGAGTCAATATAAGAGCTTTTCAGCAAGTCCACATACTCAACCATCTTTTAGTCTTTCACAATTGCTAACACTCACGCAATATTTATGGGTATGAAGTTTTAATCGAACACACACAAAGATAGGGGCTTATAGTTTTGCCTCCCAACGTTTTACCTCAAGGGTAATATCAACAATAATAGTTCATGAAGACTCACATCCAATTAGCTATATATATCATGATCTTTCCAACATAATGTGCTTGCCAAAGGATAAAATGTAAAAAAGGAAAGGTGAAGATCACCCTAACTCTTATGTAAGGTAGAAGATAAAAGTAAAAGATAGGCCCTTTGCAGAGGGAAGTAGAGGTTGTCATGCGCTTTTATGGCTGGATGCACAAAATCTTAATGCAAAAGAACGTCAATTTATATTGCCACTTGTGATATGGACCTTTATTATGCAGTCCGTCGCTTTTATTTCTTCCATATCACAAGATCGTATAAAGCTTATTTTCTCCCACACTAATAAGTCATACATATTTAGAGAGCAATTTTTATTGCTTGCACCGATGACAACTTACTTGAAGGATCTTACTCAATCCATAGGTAGATATGGTGGACTCTCATGGCAAAACTGGGTTTAGGGATATTTGGAAGCACAAGTAGTATCTCTACTTGGTGCAAAGAAATTGGCTAGCATGAGAGGGAAAGGCAAGCTCAACATGTTGGATGATCCATGACAATATAATTTATCTCAGATGTAAGAAAACATAACCCATTATGTTGTCTTCCTTGTCCAACGTCAACTCTTAGCATGTCATACTTTAATGAGTGCTCACAATCATAAAAGATGTCCAAGATAGTATATTTATATGTGAACCTCTCTTTCTTTATTACTTCCTATTAATTGCAACGATGACCAAAACTATGTTTGTCAACTCTCAACAACATTTATTCATCATACTCTTTATATGTGAGCTCATTACTCTCCATAGGATCCATATGATCTCTTTGTTTCTTTTTATTTCTTCTCTTTTATTTTATTCCCTCAAGATCATAGCAAAATAGTCAAGCCCTTGACTCAACACTAATCTTCATTATATAGCTTACGGACTCGATTACATAGAAGGATCATAAAGCAAATCTCACAACTAGATCATACTAAAACTTTATTCTACTAGATCAAGATATTATAAAAAGGATCGAACTAAGAAACACGGTAAAGATAAAAGTGATGGTGATACGATACCGGGGCACTCCCCCAAGCTTGGCAGTTGCCAAGGGGAGTGCCCATACCAGATACTCAGTTCTTCTTTGTTGGTGAAGAAGGTGGAGTTGTTGATGATGGATAGTCGCATATCGAGCGTAGGAGGTTCTCCAACATGCGGATAATGCCCTTGAGTGCGATGATATGCTCCTTTAACAAAATATTTTCACGTATGAGATACTTCTTTTGTATACGGGCTAACTCAATCATCTTGAAAGCTTCGATCTCGGTTGGGGTAATAAGATTGTGATCAAGTTGAAGGATGTCTTCTGCTGCCGGAACTTGGTCCTCCGTGGCCTTCTTGATCCCTTCATCCTTGTTGATCTCTCCGGGCTCTTATCTCTTCAGCTCCATCTTCATTAGCCAAGCATCGTTGCCCTCATTGTTGGAGGAGGAGGGAGACGACATGATGCTTGGCCTTGACAACCCTGGCAGAAAAACAGCTCGAAACAAGAACAGGAGATTTTTGCGTGATACGCTCGTCAAAACCTTTGGGAGATTATATAATGAATTTTTACCGACCAAAAGATGTATCGTGCAAGAAAACGGAGTCCGGAGAGCACACGAGGTGCCCACAAGGCAGGGGGCGTGCCCAGGGGGTAGGGCGCACCCTCCACCCTCGTGGAAGCCTCGTGTCCTTTCCGGTCTGCTTCTTATTTTCCTATTTTTCTAAATATTCCAAAATGGAGAAAAATTGCCATTAGAACTGTTTTGGAGTCGGTTTACTTATCGTACCACATACCTATTCCTTTTCGGAGTCAGAAACATTCTGGAAAGTGTCCCTTATGTATTCCTCCGGGGTTACGGTTTCAATGATATTAGTTTCAACATTTATAGGGTTACCTGAGATATAATGTTTGATTCTTTGACCATTCACCACCCTCGGATTTGTGCCTTCGAAGTTGCTGATTTTTATGGCACCGGAACGATAATCCTCCTTGATAACGTAAGGACCTTCCCATTTAGAGAGAAGTTTGCCTGCAAAAAATCTTAAACGGGAGTTGTATAGCAATACATAATCACCTACATTAAACTCACGCTTTTGTATCCTTTTATCATGCCATCTTTTTACTTTTTCTTTAAACAATTTGGCATTTTCATAGGCTTGGCTTCTCCATTCATCAAGTGAGCTAATGTCAAATAGCCTCTTCTCAACGGCAAGTTTGAAATCATAGTTGAGCTCTTTAATAGCCCAATATGCCTTATGTTCTAATTCAAGAGGTAAGTGACATGCTTTACCATAAACCATTTTATACGGAGATATACCCATAGGATTTTTATATGCAACTCTATAGGCCCATAATGCATCATCAAGTTTCTTGGACCAATTCTTTCTAGATCTATTAATAGTCTTTTGCAAAATTAATTTGAGCTCTCTATTACTTAATTCTACTTGACCACTAGACTGTGGGTGATAAGGAGATGCAATTCTATGATTAACATCATACTTAGCAAGCATTTTACGAAAGGCACCATGAATAAAATGTGAACAACCATCAGTCATTAAATATCTAGGGACTCCAAACCTCGGGAAAATAACTTCTTTAAGCATCTTAATAGAGGTGTTATGATCACACTACTAGTCGGAATAGCTTCTAACCACTTAGTAACGTAATCAACAACAACTAAAATATGTGTATACCCGTTAGAGGAAGGAAAAGGTCCCATATAATCAAAGCCCCAAACATCAAATGGTTCAATAACAAGTGAATAATTCATAGGCATTTCTTGACGTCTACTAATATTACCAATTCTTTGACATTCATCACAAGACAAGACAAACTTACGGGCATCCTTGAAGAGAGTAGGCCAATAAAAACCGGATTGCAATACCTTATGTGCAGTTCTATCTCCGGCATGGTGTCCTCCATAAGCCTCGGAGTGACACTTGCGTAGGATCTGTTCCTGTTCATGCTCAGGTACACAACGTCTAATAATACCATCTACTCCTTCTTTATAAAGATGTGGGTCATCCCAAAAGTAATGTCTCAAATCATAGAAGAACTTTTTCTTTTGCTGGTATGTGAAACTAGGTGGTATAAATTTAGCAACAATATAATTAGCATAATTAGCATACCATGGAGCAGTTCGAGAAGCATTTATGACATTTAATTGTTCATCAGGAAAGCTATCATCAATAGGTAGTGGGTCATCAAGAACATTTTCTAACCTAGACAAGTTGTCTGCAACGGGGTTCTCAGCTCCCTTTCTATCAATAATATGCAAATCAAATTCTTGTAGCAAGAGAACCCATCTAATAAGTCTAGGTTTAGCATCTTTCTTTTCCATAAGGTATTTAATAGCAGCATGATCAGTGTGAATAGTTACTTTAGAATCAACAATATAAGGTCTGAACTTATCACAAGCAAAAACAACTGCTAAAAATTCTTTTTCAGTAGTAGCATAATTTCTCTGGGCATTGTCTAGAGTTTTACTAGCATATTGAATAACATTTAATTTCTTATCAACTCTTTGCCCTAGAACAACACCTACAGCATAATCACTAGCATCACACATAATTTCAAAGGGTAAATTCCAATCAGGTGGCTGAACAATGGGTGCAGATATTAATGCTTTCTTAAGTATTTCAAATGCTTCTACACAATCATCATCAAAGACAAAAGGAATATCTTTTTGTAATAGGTTAGTCAGAGGCCGAGAAATTTTTGAGAAGTCCTTAATGAACCTCCTATAAAAACCGGCGTGACCGAGGAAGCTTCTTATACCTTTAATGTCCTTGGGACATGACATCTTTTCTATAGCATCAACTTTAGCTTTATCAACTTCAATGCCTCTTTCAGAAATATTATGCCCCAAGACAATACCTTCATTAACCATGAAGTGGCATTTCTCCCAATTCAGAACAAGATTAGTTTCTTCACATCTCTGCAAAACTCGATCAAGGTTGCTCAAGCAATCATCAAAAGAGGATCCATAAACAGAGAAATCGTCCATGAAAACCTCACATATCTTTTCACAAAAGTCAGAAAATATAGCCATCATGCATCTTTGAAAGGTAGCATGTGCATGACATAAACCAAAAGGCATACGTCTATAAGCAAAAGTACCGAAAGGGCAAGTAAAAGTGGTCTTTGCTTGATCATCAGCTGACACAGGTATTTGAGAGAAGCCAGAGTAACAATCTAGAAAGCAAAAATGTGTATGTTTGGATAATATTTCTAGCATTTGATCAATAAAAGGTAAGGGTAATGATCTTTTTTAGTAGCCTTATTTAATTTGCGGAAATCAATTACCATCCTATAACCTGTAATAATTCTTTGCGGAATCAATTCATCTTTATCATTAGGAACAACAGTAATACCTCCCTTCTTAGGGACACAATGGACAGGACTTACCCACTGACTATCAGCAACGGGATAAATTATACCTGCCTCAAGGAGCTTTAATATTTCCTTTCTTACCACTTCTTTCGTCTTAGGATTCAGCCGTCGTTGGTGATCAATAACTGGTTTGGCGTCTTTCTCCAAATTTATTTTGTGTTGACATAGAGTGGGACTAATGCCCTTAAGATCATCAAGAGTATATCCAATAGCAGCATGGTGCTTCTTCAGAGTTTTCAATAATTTTTCTTCTTCATGCTCTGAAAGGTTAGCACTAATAATAACAGGATATATCTTCTTTTCATCAAGATAAGCATATTTATGAGTATCAGGTAATGGTTTAAGCTCAAACACGGGATCACCCTTGGGTGGAGGAGTATCCCCTAGGATTTCAACAGGCAAGTTGTGTTTCAGAATAGGACCTTGTTTAAAGAATACTTCATCTATTTCCCTTTTTTCATTCATAAACATATCATTTTCATGGTCTAGCAAATATTGTTCTAAAGGATCATGAGGGGGCACAACAATAGAAGCAAGACCAATAATTTCATCTTTACTAGGCAATTCTTCATCATGGGGTTGTCTACGGAATTTAGAAAAATTAAACTCATGAGACATATCATCCAAACCAATAGTAACAACATCCTTCTTGCAATCTATCTTAGCATTAACAGTATTCAAGAAGGGTCTACCAAATATAATGGGACAAAAGCTATCTTGAGGGGAACCAAGAACAAGAAAATCAGCAGGATATTTAACTTTCCCACACAAGACTTCAACATCTCTAACAATCCCAACTGGTGAAATAGTGTCTCTATTGGCAAGCTTAATTGTGACATCAATCTCTTCTATCTCAGCAGGTGCAATATCATGCATAATTTCTTTCTATAAGGAATGAGGTATTGCACTTGCACTAGCACTAGCACCCATATCACATAAGCCATGATAGCAATGATCTCCTATTTTAATGGAAATAACAGGCATGCCTACAACATGTCTATGTTTATTTTTAGTATCAGGCCTAGCAATTCTAGCAGCTTCATCACAGAAGTAAATAACATGCCCATCAATATTATCGGCCAAGATATCTTTAACCATAGCAATATTAGGTTCAACTTTAACTTGCTCGGGGGGTTTGTGTGTCCTAATATTGCTTTTGTTGACTACAGTTGAAGCTTTAGCATGATCCTTTATTCTAACAGGGAAAGGTGGTTTCTCAACATAAGCAGTAGGAACAATAGGATCATTATAAGTGGTAGTCTGTTCTTCAACTTTAATAGGTGCAACTACTTTTACTTCAATGGGAGGATTATGTTTAAACCACTTCTCCTTAGGGAGATCAACATGAGTAGCAAAGGATTCACAGAAAGAAACTACTATCTCAGAGTCAAGTCCATATTTAGTGCTAAATTTACGGAAAACATCGGTATCCATAAAAGATTTAACACAATCAAACTTAGGTGTTATACCTGACTCCTTACCTTCGTCGAGATCCCAATCTTCAGAGTTGCGTTTAATTCTCTCCAATAAATTCCATTTGAATTCAATAGTCTTCATCATAAAGGAACCAGTACAAGAAGTATCGAGTATGGAGCGATTGTTGTCAGAAAGCCAAGCATAAAAAATTTGAATAATCATTTCTCTTGAGAGCTCATGATTGGGGCATGAATATAACATTGACTTAAGCCTCCCCCAAGCTTGAGCGATGCTTTCTCCTTCGCGAGGCCAAAAATTATATATATAATTATGATCACGATGAACAAGATGCATAGGATAAAACTTCTGGTGAAATTCCAATTTCAATCGCTTATAGTCCCATGATCCCATATCATCACATAGCCTATACCATGTCAATGCATCTCCCTTCAAAGATAAAGGGAAGACCTTCTTCTTGATAACATCATTGGGCATACCTGCAAGCTTAAATAATCCACAAACTTCATCCTCACAGATTAAGTGTAAGTCGAGATGCAATGGTCCATCTCCTGCAAAAGGATTAGCTAGCAGTTTCTCTATCATACCCGAAGGAATTTCGAATTAAACATTTTCATTTTCAGTAGGTCCAGTAGGTTGAGGAGCAACTATTTGCTCTACCGTTCGGGGTGAAGTTACCCCGAACAAGCCCCTCAAAGGATTACTTTCCATAGTAACAAGTGACAATAAATTTCGGCACACTATATAAATTTTTCCTTACCAAATTCCACCTACCAAGACGCTTCACTCCCCGGCAACGGCGCCAGAAAAGAGTCTTGATGACCCACAAGTATAGGGGATCTATCACAGTCCTTTCTATAAGTAAGAGTGTCGAACCCAACGAGGAGCAGAAGGAAATGATAAGCGGTTTTCAGCAAGGTATTCTTTGCAAGCACTGAAATTATCGGTAACAGATAGTTTTGTGATAAGGTAATTGGTAACGAGTAACAAGTAGCAAGTGTAAATAAAGTGTAGCAAGATGGCCCAATCCTTTTTGTAGCAAAGGAAAAGCCTGTACAATTTCTTATATAGAGAAAAGCGCTCCCGAGGACACATGGGAATTGTCGTCAAGCTAGTTTTCATCACGTTCATATAATTCGCGTTCGGTACTTTGATAATTTGATATGTGGGTGGACTGGTGCTTGGGTGCGATCCTTACTTGTACAAGCATCCCACTTATGATTAACCCCCATTGCAAGCATCCACAACTACAATAGAAGTCTTACGGTAAACCTAACCATAGCATGAAACATATGGATCCAAATCAGCCCCTTACGAAGCAACGCATAAACTAGGGTTTAAGCTTCTACCACTCTAGCAACCCATCATCTACTTATTACTTCCCAATTCCTCCCTCTAGGCCCAAACAATGGTGAAGTGTCATGTAGTCGACGTTCACATGACACCACTAGAGGGATGACAACATACATCTCATCAAAATATTGAACGAATACCAAATTCACATGACTACTAATAGCAAGACTTCTCCCATGTCCTCAGGACCAAACGTAACTACTCAGAAAGCATATTCATGTTCATAATCAGAGGGGTATTAACATGCATAATGGATCTGAACATATGATCTTCCACCAAGTAAACCAACTAGCATCAACTACAAGGAGTAATCAACACTACTAGCAACCCACAGGTACCAATCTGAGCTTTGGATACAAAGATTGGATACAAGAGATGAACTAGGGTTTGAGATGAGATGGTGCTGGTGAAGATGTTGATGGAGATTGACCCCCTCCCGATGAGAGGATCGTTGGTGATGACGATGGTGATGATTTCCCCCTCCCGTAGGGAAGTTTCCCCGGCAGAAGAGCTCTGCCGAAGCCCTACATTGGTTCCGCCAAGGTTCCGCCTCGTGGCGGCGGAGTCTCATACCCGAAAGCTTGCTTATGATTTTTTTCCTCGCCGAAAGACTCCATATAGCAGACTCTCATACCTAGGGGGGTAGGGCGCGCCCCCCACCCTCGTGGCTGGTGGGTGGCCCCCCTCTGGTACTTCTTGTGCTCAATATTTTTTATATATTCTAGAAATAACTCCCATGAAGTTTCAGGACTTTTGGAGCTATGCAAAATAGGTCTCTAATATTTGCTCCTTTTCCAGCCCAGAATTACAGCTGTCGGCATTCTCCCTCTTTATGTAAACCATGTAAAATAAGAGAGATAGACATAAGTATTGTGACATAATGTGTAATAACAGCCCATAATGCAATAAATATCGATATAAAAGCATGATGCAAAATGGACGTATCAGGCTCCTACGGTTATTTCACAGAAATACCTTGGCCTAACCTACCAAGGGCTTGGTGTGGGAACAAATGAGTTGCCAGTAAAAGTCCGAATAGCTCTATAGCATACTTCGGCGTCGCAAGTTTGGCCTTATATGCATCAGCTCCGAATCATTGTCTTGGGACAATAGTTGGGTTGCCCGGCTCCTGTGCTTGCTACCCTATGTTCGACACCATCGGCTAGGTTAGTAAAGGGAGAACTACTACGATTGTGCCCTGGTCTAAACCGGACGAGCACCTTAGTAGAGAAAGCCGAAAACTGACTGTCATGATGCGGCGTGAGCTGGTCAACCACTTGATGACTTATTGGAATCTTTAGCGATTCTCTGTGTCACATGAGGGATCTTTTGATGGAAATATGCCCTAGAGGCAATAATAAAGTTATTATTTATTTCCTTATATCATGATAAATTTTTATTATTCATGCTAGAATTGTATTAACCGGAAACATAATACATGTGTGAATACATAGACAAACAGGGTGTCACTAGTATGCCTCTACTTGACTAGCTCGTTGATCAAAGATGGTTATGTTTCCTAACCATAGACATGAGTTGTCGTTTGATTAACGGGATCACATTATTAGGAGAATGATGTGATTGACTTGACCCATTCCGTTAGCATATCACTTGATCGTTTAGTTTATTGCTATTGCTTTCTTCATGACTTATACATGTTCCTATGACTATGAGATTATGCAACTCCCGTTTACCGGAGGAACACTTTTTGTGCTACCAAACATCACAATGTAACTGGGTGATTATAAAGGTGCTCTACAGGTGTCTCCGAAGGTACTTGTTGGGTTGGCGTATTTCGAGATTAGGATATGTCACTCCGATTGTTGGAGAGGTATCTCTGGGCCCACTCGGTAATGCACATCACTATAAGCCTTGCAAGCATTGCAACTAATGAGTTAGTTGCTGGATGATGTATTACGGAACGAGTAAAGAGACTTGCCGGTAACGAGATTGAACTAGGTATTGAGATACCGATGATCGAATCTCGGGCAAGTAACATACCGATGACAAAGGGAACAACGTATGTTGTTATGCGGTCTGACCGGTAAAGATCTTCATAGAATATGTAGGAGCCAATATGGGCATCCAGGTCCCGCTATTGGTTATTGACCAGAGAGGTGTCTCGGTCATGTCTACATAGCTCTCAAACCCATAGGGTCCGCACGCTTAATGTCCGATGACGATATAGTACTATATGAGTTATGTATGTTGATGAACGAATGTTGTTCGGAGTCCGGGATGAGATCACGGACATGACGAGGAACTCCGGAATGGTCCGGAGATAAAGTTTGATATATGGGATAATAGTGTTTGGTCACCAGAAGGGTTCCGGAAATCACCGGAAGGGGTTCCGGATGTTTCCTGGAATGTTTGGGTATGAGAACACTTTATTTGGGCCAAAGGGGAAAGCCCACAAGGTTTTTGGAAAGCGCAAAAGGAAGATTTGTGGAGTCCGGGGGCCAGACGCCAGGGTCCCTGGCGTCTGGGGCCAGACGCTGGGGACCCTAGCGTCTGGCCATGGAGTCCGAGAAGGACTCTTGCCTTTTGGGTGAAACCGACTTTGTGGAGGCTTTTACTCCAAGTCTCGACCCCAAGGCTCAACATATAAATAGAGGGGTAGGGCTAGCACCCAAGACACATCAAGAAACACCAAGCCGTGTGCCGGCAACCCCGTCCCCTCTAGTTTATCTTCCATCATAGTTTTCGTAGTGCTTAGGCGAAGCCCCGTGGAGATTGTTCTGCACCAACACCGTCACCACGCCGCCGTGCTGCCGGAACTCATCTACTACTTCGCCCCTCTTGCTGGATCGAGAAGGCGAGGACGTCACCGAGCTGAACGTGTGCAGAACTCGGAGGTGTCGTGCTTTCGGTACTTGGATCGGTCGGACGTGAAGACATACGACTACATCAACCGCGTTGATATAACGCTTCCGTGAACGGTCTACGAGGGTACGTAGACAACACTCTCCCCTCTCGTTGCTATGCATCACCATGATCTTGCGTGTGCGTAGGAATTTTTTTGAAATTACTACGTTCCCCAACAGTGGCATCCGAGCCAGGTTTTATGCATAGATGTCATATGCACGAGTAGAACACAAATTAGTTGTGGGCGATATAAGTCATACTGCTTACTAGCATGTCATACTTTGGTTCGGCAGTATTGTTGGATGAAGCGGCCCGGACCGACATTACACGTACGCTTACGCGAGACTAGTTCTACCGACGTGCTTTGCACACAGGTGGCTAGCGGGTGTCAGTTTCTCCAACTTTAGTTGAATCAAGTGTGGCTACGCCCGGTCCTTGCAAAGGTTAAAATAGCACCAACTTGAAAAACTATCGCTGTGGTTTTGATGCGTAGGTAAGAACGGTTCTTGCTAAGCCCGTAGCAGCCACATAAAAGTTGCAACAACAAAGTAGAGGACGTCTAACTTGTTTTTGCAGGGCATGTTGTGATGTGATATGGTCAAGGCATGATGCTAAATTTTATTGTATGAGATGATCCTGTTTTGTAACCAAGTTATCGGCAACTGGCAGGAGCCATATGGTTGTCGCTTTATTGTATGCAATGCAATCGCCCTGTAATGCTTTACTTTATCACTAAGCGGTAGCGATAGTCGTGGAAGCATAAGATTGGCGAGACGACAACGATGCTACGATGGAGATCAAGGTGTCGCGCCGGTGACGATGGTGATCATGAAGGTGCTTCGGAGATGGAGATCACAAGCACAAGATGATGATGGCCATATCATATCACTTATATTGATTGCATGTGATGTTTATCTTTTATGCATCTTATCTTGCTTTGATTGACGGTAGCATTATAAGATGATCTCTCACTAAATTTCAAGATAAAAGTGTTCTCCCTGAGTATGCACCGTTGCCAAAGTTCGTCGTGCCCAGACACCACGTGATGATCGCGTGTGATAAGCTCTACGTCCATCTACAACAGGTGCAAGCCAGTTTTTGCACACGCAGAATACTCAGGTTAAACTTGACGAGCCTAGCATATGCAGATATGGCCTCGGAACACTGAGACCGAAAGGTCGAGTGTGAATCATATAGTAGATATGATCAACATATTGATGTTCACCATTGAAAGCTACTCCATTTCACGTGATGATCGGTTATGGTTTAGTTGATTTGGATCACGTGATCACTTAGAAGATTAGAGGGATCTCTTTCTAAGTGGGAGTTCTTAAGTAATATGATTAATTGAACTTAAATTTATCATGAACTTAGTCCTGGTAGTATTAGCATATATATGTTGTAGATCAATAGCTCGCATTTAGCTCCCCTATTTTATTTTTGATATGATCCTAGAGAAAACTAAGTTGAAAGATGTCCTTAATGATGCGGATTGGATCCGTGATCTGAAGATTATCCTCATTGCTGCACAGAAGAATTATGTCCTTAATGCACCGCTAGGTGACAGACCTATTGCAGGAGCAGATGCAGACGTTATGAACGTTTGGCTAGCTCAATATGATGAATACTTGATAGTTTAGTGCACCATGCTTAAACGGCTTAGAATCGGGACTTCAAAGACGTTTTGAATGTCATGGACCATATGAGATGTTCCAGGAGTTGAAGTTAATATTTCAAGCAAATACCCGAGTTGAGAGATATGAATTCTCCAACAAGTTCTATAGCTAAAAGATGGAGGAGAATAGCTCAAGCAGTGAGCATGTGCTCAGATTGTCTGGGTACTACAATCGCTTGAATCAAGTGGGAGTTAATCTTCCAGATAAAATAGTGATTGACATAATTCTCTAGTCACCATCACCAAGTTGGTAGAACTTCATGATGAACTATAATATGCAAGGGATAACGGAAACAATTCCCAAGCTCTTCATGATGCTGAAATCGACGAAGGTAGAAATTAAGAAAAGCATCAAGTGTTGATGGTAAACAAAACCACTAGTTTCAAGTAAAGGGACAAAGGGAATAAAGGGGAACTTCAAGAAGAATGGAAAGCAAGTTGCTGATCAAGTGAAAAACCCAAGTCTGGACCTAAGCCTGAAACTGAGTGCTTCTACTGCAAAGGGACTGGAAGCGGAACTACCCCAAGTAATTGGCGGATAAGAAGGATGGCAAAATGAACATAGGTATATTTGATATACATGTTATTGATGTGTACTTTACTAGTGTTTATAGCAACCCCTCAGTATTTGATACTAGTTCAGTTGCTAAGAATAGTAACTCGAAACGGGAGTTGCAGAATGAACAGAGACTAGTTAAGGGTGAAGTGATGATGTGTATTGGAAATGGTTCCAAGATTGATATGATCATCATCGCACACCCCCTATACTTTCGGGATTAGTGTTAAACCTAAAATAAATGTTATTCAGTGTTTGCATTGAGCATGAATATGATTGGATCATGTTTATTGCAATACGGTTATTCATGTAAGTTAGAGAATAATTGTTGTTCTGTTTACATGAATAAAACCTTCTATGGTCATACACCCAATGAAAATGGTTTGTTGGATCTCGATCGTGGTGATACACATTTCCATAATATTGAAGCCAAAAGATGCAAAGTTAATAATGATAGTGCAACTTATTTGTGGCACTGCCATTTAGGTCATATTGGTGTAAAGCGCATGAAGAAAATCCATGCTGATGGGCTTTTGGAATCATTTGATTATGAGTCAGTTGATGCTTGCGAACCATGCCTCATGGGCAAGATGACTAAGACTCCGTTCTCCGGAACAATGGAGCGAGCAAAAAATTTGTTGGAAATCATACATACTGATGTATGTGGTCCGATGAATACTGAGGCTCGCGACAGGTGTCATTATTTTCTGATCTTCATAGATGATTTGAGCAGATATGAGTATATCTACTTGATGAAACACAAGTCTGAAACATTTGAAAAGTTCAAAGAATTTCAGAGTGAAGTGGAGAATCATCGTAACAAAAATAAAAGTTTCTATGATATGATCGCAGAAGTTAAATATTTGAGTTACGAGTTTGGCCTTCAGTTAAAACAATGTGAAATAGTTTCACTACTCACGCCACCTGGAACACCACAGTGTAATGGTGTGTCCGAACATCGTAACCGTACTTTATTAGATATGGTGCGATCTATGATGTCTCTTACCAATTTACCACTATCGTTTTGGGGTTATGCATTAGAGACAGCTACATTCACGTTAAATAGGACACCATCTAAATCCGTTGAGATGACACCGTATGAACTATGGTTTGGGAAGAAACCTAAGCTGTCATTTCTTAAAGTTTGAGGTTGCAATGCTTATGTGAAAAAGTTTCAACCTGATAAGCTCAAACCCAAATCAGAGAAGTGCGTCTTCATAGGATACCCAAAAGAAAATGTTGGGTACACCTTCTATCACATAACCGAAGGCAAGATATTCGTTGCTGAGAATGGATCCTTTCTAGAGAAGGAGTTTCTCTCGAAAGAAGTGAGTGGGAGGAAAGTAGAACTTGATGAGGTAACTGTACCTGCTCCCTTATTGGAAAGTAGTTCATCACAGAAATTTGTTCCTGTGACTACTACACCAATTAGTGAGGATAATGGTCATGTAACTTCAGGTCAAGTTACTACTGAACCTCATAGGTAAACCAGAGTGATATCCGCACCAGAGTGGTACGGTAGTCATGTTCTAGAGGTCATGTTACTTGAACATGACGAGCCTACGAACTATGAGGAAGCGATGATGAGCCCAGATTCTGCAAAATGGCTTGAGGCCATGAAATCTGAGATGAGATCCATGTATAAGAACAAAGTATGGACTTTGATTGACTTGCCCAAAAGATCGGCGAGCCATTGAGATTAAATGGATCTTCAAGAGGAAGACAGATGCTGATAGTAGTGGTACTATCTACAAAGCTAGAATTGTCACAAAAGGTTTTCGACAAGTTCAAGGTGTTGACTACGATGAGAGTTTCTCACTCATATCTATGCTTAAGTCTGCCCGAATCATGTTAGCAATTGCCACATTTTATGAAATCTGGCAAATGGATAAACAAAACTGCATTCCTTAATGGATTTATTAAAGAAGAGTTGTATATGATGCAACCAAAAGGTTTTGTCAATCCTAAAGGTACTAACAAAAAATGCAAGCTCCAGCGATCCATCTATGGACTGGTGCAAGCATCTCGGAGTTGGAATATACGCTTTGATAAGTTGATCAAAGCATATAGTTTTATACAGACTTGTGGTGAAGCCTGTATTTACAAGAAAGTGAGTGGGAGCACTACAACATTTCTGATAAGTATATGTGAATGACATATTGTTGATCGGAGATAATGTAGAATTATTCTGCAAAGCATAAAGGAATGTTTGAAAGGAGTTTTTCAAAGAAAGACCTCGGTGAAGCTGCTTACATATTGAGCATCAATATCTATAGAGATAGATCAAGACGCTTGATAAGTTTTTCAATGAGTACATACCTTGACAAGATTTTGAAGTAGTTCAAATGGAACAGTCAAAGAAGGAGTTCTTGCCTGTGTTACAAGGTGTGAAGTTGAGTAAGACTCAAAACCTGAACACGGAAGAAGATAGAGAGAGAATGAAAGTCATTCCCTATGCCTCAGCCATAGGTTCTATAAAGTTTGCCATCCTATGTACTAGACCTATTGTATACCCTGCCCTGAGTTTGGCAAGGGAGTACAATAGTGATCTAGGAGTAGATTAATGGACATTGGTCAAAATTATCCTTAGTGGAATAAGGATATGTTTCTCGATTATGGAGGTGACAAAAGGTTCATCGTAAAGGGTTACGTCGATGCAAGTTTTGACACTGATCCAGATGACTCAAAGTCTCAATCTGGATACATATTGAAAGTGGGAGCAATTAGCTAGAGTAGCTCCGTGCAGAGCATTGTTGACATAGAAATTGGCAAAATACACATGGATCTGAACGTGGCAGACCCATTGACTAAACTTCTCTCACAAGCAAAACATGATCACACCTTAGTACTCTTTGGGTGTTAATCACATAGCGATGTGAACTAGATTATTGACTCTAGTAAACCCTTTGGGTGTTGGTCACATGTCGATGTGAAATATGGGTGTTAATCACATGGTGATGTGAACTATTGATATTAAATCACATGGCGATGTGAACTAGATTATTGACTCTAGTGCAAGTGGGAGACTGAAGGAAATATGCCCTAGAGGCAATGATAAAGTTATTATTTATTTCCTTATATCATGATAAATGTTTATTATTCATGCTAGAATTGTATTAACCGGAAACATAATACATGTGTGAATACATAGACAAACAGAGTGTCACTAGTATGCCTCTACTTGACTAGCTCGTTGATCAAAGATGGTTATGTTTTCTAACCATAGACATGAGTTGTCATTTGATTAACGGGATCACATCATTTGGAGAAGGGATACTGGGTCCTTTTCCGCCTCCGTCTTCGGGCGAGGAAAGGTCAATTTCTCCGGACTCAGTGTCCGACTTACCTCCGGAACCAAGGTCATCTTGGATCTTTTCGCCCTCCCGTGTTGGTGCCTAGTATGGCACCGAGGCCAGCTGTAACGCCCCAAGACCGATGTGCCACGTGTCCTCCAGTTATTCACTGTTGTTGCCTTGTCATTGCTTGCGTGTCATGCATTGCATATCATGTCATCATGTGCATTTCATTTGCATACATGTTCGTCTCATGCATCCGAGCATTTTCCCCGTTGTCCGTTTTGCATTTCGGCGCCCCGTTCTCCTCTGGTGGTCATTTCTACTTTCCTTTCGTGTGTGGCGGTTAAACATTTCCGGATTGGACCGAGACTTGCCAAGCGGCCTTGGTTTACTAACGGTAGACCGCCTGTCAAGTTTCGTACCATTTGGACTTCGTTTGATACTCCAACGGTTAACCGAGGGACCGAGAAGGCCTCGTGTGTGTTGCAGCCCAACACCCTTCCAAGGTGGCCCAAAACCCACTTAAACCTCCTCCATCATCTCGGTCGTTCGATCATGATCACGTGGCCGAAAACCGCACCTCATTTGGACTCTCCTAGCTCCCTCTACCTATAAATATGTGCACCCCGTTCATTTTCACGGACGAAACCCTAATCTCCCTCCTCATCGCGCCGCCGGACATGTCCGCACCGCACCGGACATGTCCACCGCTGCCAGGCACCTTGCTCCGGCGAATAAGACGCCGCCACATCGCCCTGCCACCACTCTCCTCCAACCCCTGCGCGCCATGTCACCTGCCCCGCGCCTCCGCCACCACGCGGCCCACCGCGGCCCATCACGGACCCGCCCGGGCCCGAGCCATCCGCCGCCACGCCCGAGGCGCCCGAGCCCGCGCCCGAGGCCACCGCCGCCGCGAGCTTCTCTCGCCGGCGCCGCGCCGCCAAGCCCGCACCCGCCGGTCGTCCGCCAGAGCTGCGTCGCCGTCGCTCGCTCGCCGGCAGCCATCGCTGTCACTCGCCGCCGGCGCCGTCTTCCTCGCCGACGCGCGCCACCCTCGCCGTCGTCGCCCGGCCCCGGATCCGGCCATCCCCAGTTCTCTGGCGACTTCCCTCGCGAACTCCGACGAGCTACAGTGCACTCCGGCCGTCCTCGGATTCCGCGCCCGATCTGGATCCAGATCCAGATCCACCTCGCGGTTGACTTTCTCCTCTAACCCTAGTTATTGTTGCTTACTTTGACGTGCCGTAACTCCTCATCCATAACTCCGTTTTTGGCATATAGCATATCAAAATGTTCGTCTCAGAGAGTACATCATTTCATCTCATTGCATCATTTTCATCTGAGTTCATCTTGATGCCCGAAATGCTATTAGAAGAGTGCTACTCGAGATAATTGTCAGATCTGCTGCTCCATTTAGATATTTGTCATTTTTGCCATGATTATTGTGTGCATGATATGCCCATGAGCTCTACATATGTTTTGTTAAGGGTTTTGCCATCTTTCCAGAGGTGCAACCCATGTATTTTTGTGATGTGTGTGGTGACTAGCACAAGCTTGCAAAGTGAGGCATTTGGTAATGCTGATTTCAGGGACTTAGCATTTCCACCATGTCCTTGAGCTGTTTATCTCATATGGTCATATGTTCATGTTGTTTCCTAGTGGTCCGTGCCTCTTTTGAGGATGATCAGTAAGGATGTTTTGTTAATCTTGTAGTGCTCTATCCATCCATGTCTTTGTTTGCAATTATGGAGCACCCTAGCTTGAGTCAATCGAGCTCTACTTTTGCTACTTCGTGAATCCAGGCAGATTGTCTACTTGTTAGCAATTTTGCCGAGGATGTTGTAGTTGATCCGTGCATGCTATGTTGAGGCCAGGTTCATGCAATTTTGCCGAGGATGTTGTAGTTGATTCGTGGATACTTGTTGGAATTCCAAGTTGAGGCCAGGTTCATGCTTTCCTTGTCAAATCTTGCATATGCTTCGCATACCGCATCCCGCATTTCATTCCATGTTCATGTGTTGGGTGTTTACTATGTTGTGTGCTTCTTTCCGGTGTTTGCTTCGTCGGGTTGGTTCCGGTAATGTCGCTTTTGTGAGGACCCGTTCGTCTACATCCGTTTGTCTTCTTCATGGACTCGTTATTCTTCCTTGCAGGATTTCAGGCAAGATGATCATACCCTCGAAATCACTTCTATCTTTCCTTGCTTAGTTGCTCGCTCTTTTGCTATGCCTATGCTGCGATACCTACCGCTTGCTTTTCATGCCTCCCATATTGTTGAACCAAGCCTCTAACCCACCTTGTCCTAGCAAACCGTTGTTTGGCTATGTTACCGCTTTGCTCAGCCCCTCTTATAGCGTTGTTAGTTGCAGGTGAAGATTGAAGTTTGTTCCTTGTTGGAACATGGAGATGTTGTTCCTTGTTGGAACATGTTTACTCGTTGGGATATCACTATATATCTTATTTAATTAATGCATCTATATACTTGGTAAAGGGTGGAAGGCTCGGCCTTATGCCTGGTGTTTTGTTCCACTCTTGCTGCCCTAGTTTCCGTCATATCGGTGTTATGTTCCCGGATTTTGCGTTCCTTATGCGGTTGGGTTATAATGGGAACCCCTTGTCAGTTTGCTTTGAATAAAACTCCTCCAGCAAGGCCCAACCTTGGTTTTACCATTCGCTACCTAGCCTTTTTCCCTTGGGAGTCGCGCATCCCGAGGGTCATCTTTATTTTAACCCCCACGGGCCAGTGCTTGTCTAAGTGTTGGTCCAAAATAGAGCCCCTTGCAGCGCCACCTCGGGGAAACTCGAGGGCTGGTTTTAGTTGTACGGATTGCTTATCCGGTGTTGCCCTGAGAACGAGATATGTGCAGCTCCTATCGGGATGTCGACGCATCGGGTGGTCTTGCTGGACTTGTTTTACCATTGTCGAGGATGTCTTGTAGAACCGGGATACCGAGCCTGATCGGAATGTCTCGAGAGGAGGTCTATTTCTTTGTTGACCGTGAGAGCTTGTCATGGGCTAAGTTGGGACACCCCTACAGGGATTTGAACTTTCGAAAGCCGTGCCTGTGGTTATGGGCAGATGGGAATTTGTTAATGTCCGGTTGTAGAAAACCTGAAGTTGACCTTAATTAAAATACATCAACCGCGTGTGTACCTGTGATGGTCTCTTTCCGGCGGAGTTCGGAAAGTGAACACGGTTGTTGGAGTTATGCTTGACGTAGGTTGCTATAGGATCACTTCTTGATCATACTTTTATCGACCGTGCTTTGCCTTCTCTTCTCGCTCTCATTCCCGTATGTTAGCCACCATAAATGCTAGTCGCTTGCTGCAGCTCCACCTCATACCTTTACCTTACCCATAAGCTTAAATAGTCTTGATCGCGAGGGTGCGAGATTGCTGAGTCCCTGTGGCTCACAAATACTTCCAAAACCAGCTTGCAGGTGCCGATGAGTCCATGCAGATGACGCAACCAAGCTCAGGAGGAGCTCGATGAAGATCTTGTCCTTTGTGTTGTTTCGTTCTAGTTGATCAGTAGTGGAGCCCAGTTGGGGTCGATCAGGGACCTTGCCGCTTTTGGGGTTATTCTTTTATTTTGGTTCTGTAGTCGGACCTTGATTGTATTTGGATGATGTAATGCTTTATTCATGTATTTGTGTGAAGTGGCGATTGTAAGCCAACTATGTATCTCTTTCCCTTATGTATAACATGGGTTGTGTGAAGATTACCTCACTTGCGACATTGCTTTCAATGCGGTTATGCCTCTAAGTCATGCTTCGACACGTGCGAGATATAGCCGCATCGAGGGCATTACAAGTTGGTAATCAGAGCTTTCGCCGACCTTAGGAGCCCCATTGCTTGATCGTTTTTAGCAGCCGAGTTGTGTCTAGAAAAATATTTTGAGTCATTTAGGAATTATATATCAGAGAGTTTAGGAATTCTTTTTACTTCCCACTCTCCTCATCGCTCTGGTAAGGCATCCTGACGTAGAGTTTTGACTCTTCTCTTCTCAAATTTCACTAAAAAAAATTTAGGATCACGCGAGTATCTTGGAATCGTTCCGATGGTTTTATGACGAGAACATTGTCTTGGTGCCTCCTGTCAGGGGTTTTGTGGAAGTGTCCCGGGGAGTTGAGCTCTGAGGTGTTGTCGTCATAATTTTATCGTTGCAGTTCTGGAATACCTGAGTCTAGTATGCCGACATCGAAAATCTCTTTTATGCAGTTCATTGGTGAGATAACCTCGACGCCACCCAGTACTGGGGCGGGAGTTCGGGAGTATCGCCATAACTCGTATAACGGATGCTTTTCGAAGGTTGAGGTAGATGATTTCCGAAAGTTTCTTGGTTATGTGTTGAAGGATGGATACAGCTGGATGTAGGATTTGCTAGTTTGGGTGAGATATTATGCTTCCCCTATATCCCCAACACCTGATTGCATAACCGGAAAGTTTCGGGAGTTTCATAGGTGGGAATTCAAGTAGCTCTTTGGATATCTTTCCGACAGATGTATGATATGAAATTGGGGTTCGAAGTCTAGTGGCCCGCCTATTCACGATTGGTTTTACAGTGGTCTCGTTGTGTCTTAAAGAGTCCTTGGCTATGCCGACTCGGGGACGCTTCGTATGTCATGTGCACTGCCTTGTACATGATGGTGATGTATGATCGAGCCCGTGTAGGCCCCACCACGAAAACTTCGGACGAAATCTCTATCATATGTTTGTTCCGGCTTATTCCGCAAGCCAATCCATTGTTTTTGTTTTTGAGTTGTGGTATTCGAGTTGCTTCGAAGTCAAATGTGGATTCCATACCTGTCCCATATGGTGTTCTCATACTCCGATGTGGATACCAATCCTTCTTGATCATCAAGATTGTTTTCGTCAATCCTTTTTAACCAGCTTGCTTCTCTTCAAGTGGATCCGATCATTGCAACATCCGCAAGTTTCAATCTCAGCTTTCTCTACGGTGTTCGTTTCATCCATCCCAAGTTGCATTTGTTTTCCCGCCCACCCACCCTTTTTCTTCAAGAACTCGGATTTCTTTATCAAGTATCCATTTTATTATGGAGGTCTCTCCATTCTTCTTCCTTCATGTTCTTACCCGGTGATGCTCATGAAGATTTTAACGAAGTTTCTAGTTCACCATTATTCATTCTTTTTCTTCTCTGGTGGAACCAATTCAAGCTTTCGGCGTTGATCATATTCTTTTCTGTATTTCAATGTTTTCTCATGCCGGTGCAATTCTTAATCGTTCACCTCTCGCTATTCTATTGTCCCGGAGTGCTCAAGATATCTCAGAAGGCTCGTTTTTTTCATTCAAGATCAGTTCAATCTATTTCGAGGTTGTTATCTATTTCAAGTCATTTAATTCAACTGGTGCAATATCTTTCAAGTAATCATTCCAACAGTGTTTATTTTGAGTGGGCCCTAACCCACAGGTCTTTTCCCAGGATCTTACCTGACTCTTCATATTTTCCCGGAGTTATCCTAAATTCTTGTCAAAGTTTGATGTAAGTATGATTTATCATCGGTCAAATATGTTTTCCTCCAAAATCTCTCAAATTCTTTTCATCGTTGTTTCAACATTTCTAATTTTTCATCCCGGAGTGTCTCAACGTTCCATGGTGGAGCTTCTCGTCGCCATTCTCTGTACTTGAAGACCGAAGAAGATTTTCTCTCAATCTTGTTCTTGTCTCTTCAAGATTCATGGTGATAGCTTTATGCCATTCTATCATAATTGTTTTCGGTTGTGAGAATTATTTTCACCCTTCCGGAGCAATTCGAGAGTCTTCTCAGTTTGTTTATCCGGAGCCAATCATCTAAGATTTATTAATTCTAGATTTCAGCTCTCATTTTCAATTCTTACCGGTGCATCGATCAAATATTCTCTAATCAGTGCATGATCTCTTTGTTCTCTCATATATAAATTGTCTCAAGCATCTTCATTCATTTGCAAATTCTTCCCGGTGTTTCTTTATCTTCTCTTCGTTCATTTTCAATTCTTACGGTGGTTTGACCAAGATTCTTCTTCCTTCAATATCATATCAATTCTTTTGTTCTTTCAAACTCTAACGGTGGATCATTGAAGACCTTCTCAAGTTTATGTTATATCTCTCTTAATCTTTGCTACGAGAATAAGTAATATGTCAAATCCGTTGATTGTCATTAATTTAATTGATGAAGGATAAGCATAATGTAATTCTTATTCTTGTTTCATCGACTAAATTCAATTCCTTATTCCGGAGGCTCATCAAATTCTTGTTTCCATTTGTTCATCTTTCTTTACCGGAGTGCCAAGTTTTCTCTTTATCTCGTTGCTAAGCTTCATCTAATCATTGCAAGGCTTCAACCTTACTCTTCTCATCTTCCTTTCTGTTTGATCATTCTTTTGTTACCGGAGTTTGTCATGAAGGTTCTACATGATGGTTCATCAAGGATTTAATTCTTTCTGGAAGTGTCCATTGAGATTCTTTTCAAAGGAGCTCAAGCTTTCTTCATCTTGCTATTCAGAGTGCAATTCTTTCTTCCGTATCGTTGGAGGTGGTATTATGTCATTCTTGATAATTTGAATTCATGTTTCATGATTCACATGTTGTCATGAACGAGATATTTTAAATCCATCAATCTCTTCATTGCTATTATCTTGGGTTATATTTCACCTAAAGCCTTCTCTAAGGTTTGTTGCTATTATGGTGCTTATAAATGATCCAAGTTCTTCATATATCCTTTCCGGTGCGATATACTTTCTCGCCAATTTGTTCATATCAATCCAATTCTTTTTCCGTGAGTGGCAGGTTGTCACCTCATAATATGAGATGTATTCCATAAGACCATATCAAGCTTATTCTTTTAGTTGTTGGTTTTCCAACAACTCCGTTCTAGTATTTGTTGTAAGTGTGCTCTCTCAAGATCGTGTTCCCCTTCATTCATTCCATTCCATTCCATTCTTATTTCTGTTCCGGAGGCTTTGTGATGTTGCTCTCTTCAACCCATCTCCTTGTTTTGTCAGGACCGTGTTCTTTTCTTGTTTTATCCTTTTAACCGGAGTATTGTGTCCTTTTGCTCAAGCTCTTTCATTTTATCAAGTTTTTCATCTCTTTTAAACCGGAGTGCTGTCTGAGATCTTTCTTACCCCTTGTTCCATTCATTCAATACTTCCGGAGGATGTATGTTGTGATTTCATCAAGTATCCTCTCATCCTATCAAGTTCTTATTCAATTTCTGTTATTTTCAACTGGAGTGCTGCCCAAAGTTGTTCTTCCTTGTTCTTTTCCCTAACGAAGTGCTTTCAACTTTATTCATCTTCGTTGTATTCTTTCTTTCAAATTTGTGCAACCTCTCGAGGTTCTTTGGTGTCACTCGTTCGTCAAAGAAGCAACTTAGCTTTACCTCTCCTCTTTCTCTTTCGTTGTCCCTCCGGTGCCATTCTAGATCTCGAGACGAGATCCTCTCGTAGTGGTGGAGTGTTGTAATGCCCCGAGACCGATGTGCCACGTGTCTTCCCGTTATTCACTGTTGTTGCCTTGTCATTGCTTGCGTGTCATGCATTGCATATCATGTCATCATGTGCATTTCATTTGCATACATGTTTGTCTCATGCATCCTAGCATTTTCCCCGTTGTCCGTTTTGCATTCCAGCGCCCCGTTCTCCTCCGGTGGTCATTTCTACTTTCCTTTCGTGTGTGGCGGTTAAACATTTCCGGATTGGACCGAGACTTTCCAAGAGGCCTTGGTTTACTAATGGTAGACCGCCTGTCAAGTTTCGTACCATTTGGACTCCGTTTGATACTCCAACGGTTAACCGAGGGACCTAGAAGGCCTCGTGTGTATTGCAGCCCAACACCCTTCCAAGGTGGCCCAAACCCACTTAAACCTCCTCCATCATCTCGGTCGTTCGATCACGATCGCGTGGCCGAAAACCGCACCTCATTTGGACTCTCCTAGCTCCCTCTACCTATAAATATGTGCACCCCGTTCATTTTCGCGGACGAAACCCTAATCTTCCTCCTCATCGCGCCGCCGGACATGTCCGCGCCGCACTGGACATGTACACCGCCGCCAGCCACCTCGCTCCGGCAAATAAGACGCCACCACGTCGCCCCGCCGCCGCTCTCTTCCAACCCCTGCGCGCCACGTCACCTGCCCCGCGCCTCCGCCACCGCGCGGCCCACCGCGGCCCATCGCGGACCCGCCCGGGCCCGAGCCGTCCGCCGCCACGCCCGAGGCGCCCGAGCCCGTGCCCGAGGCCGCCGCCGCCGCGTGCTTCTCTCGCCGGCGCCGCACCGCCGAGCCCGCACCTGCCAGCCGTCCGCCGAAGCTGCGCCGCCGTCACCCGCTCGCCGGTCGCCGTCGCTGTCACTCGCCGCCGGCGCCGTCTTCCTCGCCGCCTCGCCGGCGCGCGCCACCATCGCCGTCGTCGCCCGGCCCCGGATCCGGTCGTCCCCACTTCTCCGGCGACTTCCCTCGCGAACTCCGACGAGCTACAGTGCACTCCGGCCGTCCTCGGATTCCGCGCCCGATCTGGATCCAGATCCAGATCCACCTCGCGGTTGACTTTCTCCTCTAACCCTAGTTATTGTTGCTTACTTTGACGTGCCGTAACTCCTTATCCGTATCTCCGTTTTTGGTATATAACATATCAAAATGTTCGCCTCAGAGAGTACATCATTTCATCTCATTGCATCATTTTCATTTGAGTTCATCTTGATGCCCGAAATGCTGTTAGAAGAGTGCTACTTGAGATAATTGTCAGATCTGCTGCTCCATTTAGATATTTGTCATTTTTTCCATGATTATTGTGTGCATGATATGCCCATGAGCTCTACATATGTTTTGTTAAGGGTTTTGCCATCTTTCCAGAGGTGCAACCCATGTATTTTTGTGATGTGTGTGGTGACTAGCACAAGCTTGCAAAGTGAGGCATTTGGTAATGCTGATTTCAGGGACTTAGCATTTCCACTAAGTCCTTGAGCTGTTTATCTCATATGGTCATATGTTCATGTTGTTTCCTAGTGGTCCGTGCCTCTTTTGAGGATGATCAGTAAGGATGTTTTGTTAATCTTGTAGTGCTCTATCCATCCATGTCTTTGTTTGCAATTATGGAGCACCCTAGCTTGAGTCAATCGAGCTCTACTTTTGCTACTTCATGAATCCAGGCAGATTGTCTACTTGTTAGCAATTTTGCCGAGGATGTTGTAGTTGATCCGTGCATGCTATGTTATTGTCCTTGCCATGTCTAGCTTGTATTTTGTGTATTCTTGATGGGTGTATGCTTAGATTTTCATGACTTTCTCCGTAGTGAGTGCATCGAGCTCGTAAACATGCCTACTTGATATATGTTTTCAGCATGCTCCAGTTTTCACAAAGTCTGAGAACTGATTATGTTTTTGCCATGTTCACATGCTTGCTAATGTATTTTCTGATCCCTTTTGGCTCAAGGTCACTAAGGGACTTTTGTTAAGCTCTTTGAGTAGCTCCATGCCATGCTTTACTTTGCCATGTTCAGGTCCTGTAGCATATAGTTTTCATGCTCCAAAGTGTGCTACCTGATCTGAAATTCCAGAAGAGTGTTAATTTCACTAAGTCTGAGATCTGTTTACCATATGCATTTTTGCCATGCTTGTTTGAACCTGTTAATGGATGAATTGGCCGTAGCTCAGTGCTAGACTTTTGTTAAGCATCTTGAATGCATCCCTGCCATGTATTTTGATGCCATGTTTGGGTACTGTAGCATGTTCATCTTGTTGCATTTAGATGGCTACTTGCTGTAAATCGCAGAATGTGGTCATATTTGAATCGCTTGCCATTTCCAAACCGTAACTCCAATTCCGGTGATCTTTATATCGTTTTCAAGCGATTTCATCTCATCTTTCCAGTGGCACACTTGGAATTCCATGTTGAGGCCAGGTTCATGCTTTCCTTGTCAAATCTTGCATATGCTTCGCATACCGCATCCCGCATTTCATTCCATGTTCATGTGTTGGGTGTTTACTATGTTGTGCGCTTCTTTCCGGTGTTTGCTTCGTCGGGTAGGTTCCGGTAACGTCGCGTTTGTGAGGACCCGTTCGTCTACGTCTGTTTGTCTTCTTCATGGACTCGTTCTTCTTCCTTGCAGGATTTCAGGCCAGATGATCATACCCTCGAAATCACTTCTATCTTTCCTTGCTTAGTTGCTCGCTCTTTTGCTATGCCTATGCTGCGATACCTACCACTTGCTTTTCATGCCTCCCATATTGTTGAACCAAGCCTCTAACCCACCTTGTCCAAGCAAACCGTTGTTTGGCTATGTTACCGCTTTGCTCAGCCCCTCTTATAGCGTTGTTAGTTGCAGGTGAAGATTGAAGTTTGTTCCTTGTTGGAACATGGAGATGTTGTTCCTTGTTGGAACATGTTTACTCGTTGGGATATCACTATATATCTTATTTAATTAATGCATCTATATACTTGGTAAAGGGTGGAAGGCTCGGCCTTATGCCTGGTGTTTTGTTCCACTCTTGCCGCCCTAGTTTCCGTCATATCGGTGTGATGTTCCCGGATTTTGCGTTCCTTACGTGGTTGGGTTATAATGGGAACCCCTTGACAGTTCTCTTTGAATAAAACTCCTCCAACAAGGCCCAACCTTGGTTTTACCATTCGCTACCTAGCCTTTTTCCCTTGGGAGTCGCGCATCCCGAGGGTCATCTTTATTTTAACCCCCCGGGCCAGTGCTTGTCTAAGTGTTGGTCCAAAATAGAGCCCCTTGCAGCGCCACCTCAGGGAAACTCGAGGGCTGGTTTTAGTTGTACGGATTGCTTATCCGGTGTTGCCCTGAGAACGAGATATGTGCAGCTCCTATCGGGATGTCGGCGCATCGGGTGGTCTTGTTGGACTTGTTTTACCATTGTCGAGGATGTCTTGTAGAACCGGGATACCGAGTCTGATCGGAATGTTTCGGTAGGAGGTCTATTCCTTCGTTGACCATGAGAGCTTGTCATGGGCTAAGTTGGGACACCCCTGCAGGGATTTGAACTTTTGAAAGCCGTGCCGGCAGTTATGGGCAGATGGGAATTTGTTAATGTCCGGTTGTAGAAAACCTGAAGTTGACCTTAATTAAAATACATCAACCGCGTGTGTAACCGTGATGGTCTCTTTCTGGCGGAGTCCGGGAAGTGAACACGGTTGTTGGAGTTATGCTTGACGTAGGTTGCTATAGGATCACTTCTTGATCATACTTTTATCGACCGTGCTTTGCCTTCTCTTCTCGCTCTCATTCCCATATGTTAGCCACCATATATGCTAGTCGCTTGCTGCAGCTCCACCTCATACCTTTACCTTACCCATAAGCTTAAATAGTCTTCATCGCGAGGGTGCGAGATTGCTGAGTCCTTGTGGCTCACAGATACTTCCAAAACCAGCTTGCAGGTGCCGATGAGTCCATGAAGATGACACAACCAAGCTCAGGAGGAGCTCGATGAAGATCTTGTCCTTTGTGTTGTTTCGTTCTAGTTGATCAGTAGTGGAGCCCAGTTGGGGTCGATCGGGGACCTTGTCGCTTTTGGGGTTCTTCTTTTATTTTGGTTCCGTAGTTGGACCTTGATTGTATTTGGATGATGTAATGCTTTATTCATGTATTTGTGTGAAGTGGCGATTGTAAGCCAACTATGTATCTCTTTCCCTTATGTAGTACATGGGTTGTGTGAAGATTACCTCACTTGCGACATGGCTTTCAATGCGGTTATGCCTCTAAGTCGTGCTTCGACACGTGGGAGATATAGCCGCATCGAGGGCGTTACACCAGCATCCTTGTTAACACAGGAGTAGCTGAGTCTTCGGGAAGCGGAGTCAGACACCTAATCAATTCCACCTTCTTTATCCAACCCTGAAAAAGGATGATATTGTTGGTATCTTGCCACTAGGTATCTGATTATGAGGCATTTGGTAAACGGGTAATTACCGGGGTGTCCGGATGGTTACAGTCTAGGCCGACATCTTCGATGGTGTCCGGCCATTGCCTTCGTTTCCCAAAGAATAATCTCCACATTCCTTCGTGCGTTGTGCCGAAGAAGTGCTGAAGAGTCCGTGTCCCTTCTGGATTGAACTCCCATAGGCGGAGAGGCCGTCGCTGGCACGGCAGGGTCCGACGAACTAGCATTACATGAACGACGTTGGCTATGTTGATGTCCCTCTCAATGAGGCTTTGGATGCGACTTTGCAGAGTTCACACATCATTTGTTGATCCCCAATCTAGCCCCTTGTTAATCCACGATGCAAGCTGAGTTGGGGGCTGGATCAAAATGCAGGCGCAGTTGCCCACTTGGAGCTGCGGGGCTCAGTGATATAGAACCACCCCTGCTGCCACAGATCGGAAGACTTGGCGAAGGATCCTTTCAGGAAAACGATGCTAGCAAGCTTGCTCACTATGGCACCGCCGCACTCGGCCTGCTCCCCCTCTACCACTTGCGGCTTCACACCAAAGGTCTTAAGCCACAAGCCGAAGTGCGGAGGAGTTCGGAGGAGGGCTTCGCATGTGACGATAAACGTCGAGATAAGAAGAATAGAGTCCGGGGCCAAATTGTGGAAGTCTAGCCCGTAATAGAACATGATCCCTCGGACGAAGTGGTTAAGTGCAAACCCCAACCCGCGGAGGAAGTAGGGCACGAACACGGCCCTCTCGCCGGATTTGGGGGTGGGAATAACCTGCCCCTCGGCAGGAAGCCGATGATGGATTTCAGCGGTCAGGTACCTCGCCGCCCGAAGCTTTGCATTGTCTTCCTCCGTAACAGAAGAAGCTACCCATCAGCCTTGATGGCTAGATCCGGACATGATTGGGGCTGGTGGCGACAAAAACCCGGGTGCTAGAACTCGGGGTAGCAGGGGTTGAGGAAGAGGCAAGCATGGAAGAAAAAGACGGGTCTGTACCCCTATATAAAGGCTGCAAATATCAAACGTCTCCTCTCGGGCCTCAAAAACTTGCTTGTTTCCAATGAGTTGTACCCAAGCGACGGTTGGGTTACCCACGTCCAGGTCGACAGGAATCCCTTAAAAAGGGAGGCACGATCTCCGCTTGGATAAGACGTGCCAATAAGGCCACATCCTGGGACGTGGGGCGACGGGCCAGCTAAAACGGATCGCAAGTAGTGGCCGGTCAAGCGTGGTGTCATATTACGAAAAAGTGGTCGGTGGGTCGAACCCATGAAATATTATGTCCTCTTCGGTTGTGTATACAAGTCCGGATACAATCATCACATCTGAAGATCAACTAGGAGTTCGGAAGGGGGAACCCGCCTTGCAATGTCGAAGACAATCTATGCACCGGACTCCTCGTCATTGAAGTCAGGTTCAGGGGCTACTGAGGGAGTCCTGGACTAAGGGGTCCTCGGGTGTCCGGCCTGTTATCCATGGGCCGGACTGATGGGCTGTGAAGACATGAAGACCGAAGACTGTACCTGTGTCCGGATTGGACTCTCCTTGGCATGGAAGGCAAGCTTGCCGACCAACTATGAAGATTCATTCTTATGTAACCAACTCTATGTAACCCTAGATCCTCCCCGGGTGTCTATATAAACAGGAGGGGTTAGTCCGGAAAGGAGATACTCATTACCATAGTCATACAGGCTAGGCTTCTAGGGTTTAGCCGTTACGATCTCGTAGTAGATCAACTCTTGTAACACTCATATTCATCAAGATCAATCAAGCAGGACGTAGGGTATTACCTCCATAGGGAGGGCCCAAACCTAGGTAAATATCGTGTCTCCCGTCTCCTGTTACCATCGATCCTAGACGGATAGTTCGGGACCCCCTAACCGAGATCCGCCGGTTTTGACAGCGACAGAGGGGCTAGGCTCGATCGTATCCTTCCTCCCGCCCCTGTGCTCCCATGCGGTACAGAGGAGGAGCAGCGGAGGAAGCGGCGAGGGGGTCGGTCAGCTCCGGCCGTCTCTGGCTAAGCCTAGGGCACCGGTGGGACCGGGGCGGCGAGGGGGTCCCGTTCAGAGGGAGCACGGCCACCGAGGAGGAGAGGGGTGGAGGGGAGAGGTGGCGCCAGGAGGAGGACCGGGACGCGTGGGCGGTGGTGCTCTCCGGCAAAGCACGCACTCCGGAAACCAATAGAGGAGTGGGGGAGGATCTACGGGACGTGGGGAAGCATGTGGTGGCGACTGATACGTCTCCAACGTATCTATAATTTTTGATTGTTCCATGCTATTATATTATCAACCTTGGATGTTTTATATGCATTGATATGCTACTTTTATATAATTTTTGGGACTAACCTATTAACCCAGAGCCCAGTGCCAGTTTCTATTTTTACCTTGTTTTAGGGTTTCGAAGAAAAGGAAAACCAAACGAGTCCAATTGACCTGAAACTTCACGGAACCCATTTTTGGAAGGAAAAAAGCCCAGGAGACTTGAAGTGCACGTAAGGGAAGCTTCAAGGAGGACACGAGGTAGGGGGGCGCGCCCACTCCCCTGGGCGCGCCCTCCACCCTCGTGGGCCCCTCGTGGCCCCCCTGACGTACTTCTTCCGCCTATATATCTCCCTATACCCTAAAAACATCCGAGAGCACAATAGATCGGGAGTTCCGCCGCCAGAAGCCTCCGTATCCACCGAAAACCAATCTAGACCCGTTTCGGCACCCTGCCGGAGGGGGGGAATGCCTGTCCGGTGGCCATCTTCATCATCTCGGTGCTCTCCATGACGAGGAGGGAGTAGTTCTTCCTCGGGGCTGAGGGTATGTACCAGTAGCTATGTGTTTGATCTCTCTCTCTCTCCCGTGTTCTTGAGGTGATACGATCTTGATGTATCGCGAGCTTTGCTATTATAGTTGGATCTTATGTTTCTCCTCCCCCTCTACTCTCTTGTAATGGATTGAGTTTCCCCTTTGAAGTTATCTTATCGGATTGAGTCTTTAAAGATTTGAGAACACTTGATGTATGTATTGCCGTGCGTATCTGTGATGACAATGGGATACCACATGATTCACTTGATGTATGTTTTGATGATCAACTTGTGGGTTCCGCCCATGAACCTATGCATAGGGGTTGGCACACGTTTTCGTCATGATTCTCCAATAGAAACTTTGGGGCATTCTTTGAGGTTCTATGTGTTGGTTGAATAGATGAATCTGAGATTGTGTGATGCATATCGTATAATCATACCCACGGATACTTGAGGTGACATTGGAGTATCTAGGTGACATTAGGGTTTTGGTTGATTTGTGTCTTAAGGTGTTATTCTAGTACGAACTCTAGGGCTGTTTGTGACACTTATAGGAATGGCCCAACGGATTGATTGGAAAGAATAACTTTGAGGTGGTTTCGTACCCTACCATAATCTCTTCGTTTGTTCTCCGTTATTAGTGACTTTGGAGTGACTCTTTGTTGCATGTTGAGGGATAGTTATGTGATCCAATTATGTTATCATTATTGAGAGGACTTGCACTAGTGAAAGTATGAACCCTAGGCCTTGTTTCAACGCATTGCAATACCGTTTACGCTCACTTTTATCATTAGTTACCTTGCTGTTTTTATAATTTCAGATTACAAAAACTTTATCTACTATCCTTATACCACTTGTATCACCATCTCTTCGCTGAACTAGTGCACCTATACAATTTACCATTGTATTGGGTGTGTTGGGGACACAAGAGACTCTTCGCTATTTGGTTGCAGGGTTGCTTGAGAGAGACTGTCGGTGTCAAAACCGGCGGATCTCGGGTAGGGGGTCCCGAACTGTGCGTCTAGGCCGGATGGTAACAGGAGACGAGGGACATAATGTTTTACCCAGGTTCGGGCCCTCTTGATGGAGGTAAAACCCTACGTCCTGCTTGATTAATATTGATGATATGGGTAGTACAAGAGTAGATCTACCACGAGATCAAGGAGTCTAAACCCTAAAAGCTAGCCTATGGTATGATTGTTGTATGATGAAGTTGTCCTACGGACTAAAACCCTCTGGTTTATATAGACACCGGAGAGGGTTAGGGTTACACAAAGTCGGTTACAATGGTAGGAGATCTTGAATATCCGCGTTGCCAAGCTTGCCTTCCACGCCAAGGAAAGTCCCATCCAGACACGGGACGGAGTCTTCAATCTTGTATCTTCATAGTCCTCGAGTTTGGCTGAAGGTATAGTCCGGCTACCCGAACACTCCCTAATCCAGGACTCTCTCAGTAGCCCCTGAACCAGGCTTCAATGACGACGAGTCCGGCGCGCAGATTGTCTTCGGCATTGCAAGGCGGGTTCCTCCTCCAAATTCTTCATAAAAGTTTGTAAACACCAAGAGTAGTGTTCGGCTCTGCAAAATAAGCTTCCATGTATTGCCATAGAGAGAATAATATTAACACAAATCTAATCTCGATCTGCTGACATATTCTGCAGCGTGACATCACACTACGGCCAAGCCTTTATTCGAATCATTTTCACTTCTCCACCTCAGCGTGTTTTGCGAGGCGGTTTCCTTGGCACGTCTTGTCAAAGCAGAGATCGTGTCCCCTTTGTTTACGGGATTCTCGTTAATACGGACGTGGGTAACCCAACCGCGCCACTTATCACGGCGCATGGGAGGCAAGCGAGTTTTACTAGGCTGGTGGGGACGCATAGTCGCATCCGCCCATATAAGGGGATAAGGATCCACCTTTTTACCTATGCCTTCTTCCTCCTTTGCCTATCCATCTTCTGCGCACCCGAGCTCCAGCGCCCAAGCCCGCACCTCCTACCTCAACCCTCTCCAACAATGTCCGGAGCGGGAGGCAAGTGGATGGTCTCCTCCGTCACGGAGGGCCATGTCAAAAGGTTAAGGAAGGACGGATACTTGTCCAAAGACATCGCGCACCGGCTTCCTGAGGAGGGGCAGCTTCTCCCCACCCCAAGGCCCCATGAGAGGGTAGTATTTCTTCCCCACTTCGTCCGCGGACTGGGTTTTCCTCTCCACCCATTTGTCTCCGGGCTAATGTTCTACCATGGCCTAGATTTCCACGATCTGGCCCCAAACTTCATCCTCAATATCTCGGTGTTTATCGTCGTGTGCGAGGCTTTCCTCTGCATTCGCCCCCATTTCGGCCTCTGGCTCAAGACCTTCAACCTCAAGCCAAAGGTGGTGCGCGGCAACCAGGCGGAGTGCGGAGGTGCCATGGCGGGCAAAATTGCCAACGTCCTATGGCTCGAGGGCTCCTTTGTGGAGACCTTGAAGGGGTGGCAGTCAGGGTGGTTTTACATCACCGAGCCACGCGATCTGAAGTGGAACGCAGCCCCTGAATTCCGATCCGGACCCCCTACGCGGCTCACGTCCTGGAAGGAGACGAGCTTGTCGTGGGGCGACGAAGAAGAGTTGACCGGACTGAAAAAATGCATCCAGTCCCTGGTGAACAAGCAGCTCAAGCTTGTCAACATAATCCAGGTCATGCTCATTCGCCGGATCCTTCCGTGTCAATAACGGGACTTTAATTTGTGGGAGTTCAACCCGGTGCAACACCGAACTCTGAGCAGGCTCTTCGACACGACGTACGAAGATGTCTGGAGGGGGCTAACCAAAGGCACCGAGGCTCCCACATCCGCCTCCGAAGACCGCGGATTCAGCTCGCAGCGTCCTGCTGGCGAGGTAAGATATTTCCATCTTTTACAGGATGTTAAGTTTTTGTCATAGTTTGACTCTATGCGGGATCTAAACTCCCTCACCTTTGACAGGATTGGCGGGAGAAGTCCGGACAGATTAACTGTTCGGCTCCCTTGCCCGAAGACCCAGCCCCTGCTCTCCTAGAGAAGCTGCTGGTTCCGGCACCTTATGTGGTGCCGGAGAAGAATGCCAAGAAGAAGAAGGCCACGAGGACTCGAAAGAGTTCCCGGCATATGGTGGTGTCAGACTCGTCGTCCGACGAGTCCGAGACGCACTCCTCCCATGAAGACGAGGAGGAGGAAGAAGAAACCTCTCCCCCTCCAGCGGGGGGAGGAAAGAAGAGGAAGGCCGCCCCAGTAGGGGAGGCCGAGGGGTCCAAGAAGAAGAAAACCCCTCCGCCGGACTATGTCCCCGACGTCGACGAGGACGAAGAGGAGTGGCCGGACAGGGCCAAGCGTCCGGCGAGATCGTAAGTGTTCGGATACCAGAGTAACTCGTGATATTCCTTTTGTTGCACAACTTTCCATAATGTCGGGTATAATCATGCAGTCCGCCCAAGGACGGGCTCGACGAGTCGTCGAGCGGCTCCCTGGATTCATCGGACGTGAATTCAGTACCGCCCACTGCTTCCCCCTGTGCTGCGGATGACGCCGAAGTGGCGTAGCGACAAGCTCCGGGGCGAGAGGAGGTGGTCCAGTAGGAGCCGCGAGGCGACCTCCCGGACTCCAGGAGTGAAGGGGACAAGACCCCCCTGGGCTCCAAGTCCGGCTTTAAGCCGGACACTGCGCCGGAATCATCAGCGGTTCCGGACCACGGTAGGCGAACTCCTGCCAAGAGGAGCAAGCCTACTGAGCCGGTGTCCTCTGTCCAACCGGAGGCGCCGGACAATTTGCTGGAGGAGCTTAAGGGCGCCTCCATCGACGAGGAGCACCGTGCCATCATGAGTACGGTGGTCCAGAAGGTTCGGTCCGCCAAAAGCGGACTGACTGAAGCTTGTGCTAGCCTTCTAACAGACTTCGAGGTAAGTAAAAATATGTAAAAATATTACTGTATAGACAGTAGCCCCTGATGCTCTGTTTGGCGTTCGGAAAGAAAATCCGAATAGAGGATCTATTAAATATCGCAGGAGTCTAACTAAAAAGGAGTCAATATACGTATGCAGGCTTCGCTGCTGGCCACCGCCGCACTGACTGTGGAGGTGGGTGCCCTGAAGCAGGGCCTCGAGCGGACCGAGCAAGAGCTCGGCCTTGCCAAACGGTAGCTCGAGGAGAAAGAAGGTAAGAGATACCTTATAGAAAAAATGCCTATAGGAAGGCGCAATTGCAAAAAATGACAGTAGTATACTGCTTATTGTAGGGGCCACAACTGAGGTGGCGACCCTCAAGTAGGCGCTGTCCGAGGCCGAGAAGAAAGCAGCCACGGAGCGTGCCGAGCGGGAGAAATTTGAGGCGCAGGTCGGCGAGGTGCGGCAAGAGCTTTAGGTTCTCATGCAAAAACATGAGAGTTTGGAGCTCGACTCGAAGACGCGAGCGTTCGAGCTTGCTACAGCCCTTAAAACTGCCAAATCTGCCAAGGCCGAAGCCTAGAAGGCCCTCCAGGAATTGGATGCGGTGAAAAAGATAGCGGTGGGTAAGGCATTCTATATGCAAAGCAGACATATAAAAGTAAACTACTTGTTACTTACCCGAATCCGGAGCTCTCCAAGGGCATTCGCAGATCTTCCCTGTAGTGTATCCGATGCCGCCGCATTCTACCGAGCCGAGGGAGGCAGCTCGACAGAGAAGGTGTTCTGGTCTCAGTATGCTGAGGCCGGACACCCTGTGCCCTTGAGCGACCAGCTGAAGCAGCTGGTCGAGCTCCACAAGGCAGTCGAATAGGCCCTGAAGGGCTTCATAGTTCGGCTGTGGCCTGGAGAGGCCCTGCCTGGGAGCTACTTCGGACTGGTGCGGCGGCTGGTGGAGACTTGTCCAAGGCTCGAGGTCATCAAGCGCTCCGTCTGCATTGAAGGTGCCTGTAGGGCCCTTGCCTGTGCAAAGGTGCACTGGGGTAAGCTGGACGGTGAGAAGTTTGTGAAGGACGGGCCGCCGCCGGGGAAGGAGCATCGCAAGCCCGAGAACTATTACAAGGATGTTCTTGCTGGTGCCCGCCTTGTGGTGGATGAATGTACCAAGGATGTAATTTTTGAATGAACTCGCTCGTGTTATCCTGTGCGCTGAAAACTTGTTCATATGCGCTAAGCAATGCTTGAATTTAAAATATTACTTTCTGTGCAGCCGTTTATCAAAAAATTGAGAGATGGCCAGTCGTCGGCTTCTGCCCCCATGCCACTAGTGCTAGGGTGTTCGGGATAAACCTGAGCGCTCTTTTTCCCATGATTGGGTCCGTCGAGGGAGGCGGTCAGCACAACGAACAAGGCAATCGGACTATAATGCTTGAACACTCTCACTTAGCCATAGAACTCTATAATTTTAAATTTCGGCAAAGCCCCTAGTATTCGGAAGACCGAGTTCGGGGCGCTATCCACGCCTTGGCCGGACAAAGTCGGTTCCTCGCTCGAAGCGGCATAAGCCTTTAAGGACTTGAAAAACCTCTCGAACAGCGACCGGTCTCTCACCTCATCATGACAGTCAGTTTTAGCTTTCTCCACTGAGGTGCTCGGCCCAGCTCAACTGGGGCACAATCGCAGTGGTTCTCCTAGTGCTACCTTAGCCGATATAGCGGAACGTAAGGCACCAATACATAGGAGCCGGGCAAACCCAACTATTGACCCAAATCATGATTCGGAGTCGATGCATATAGTGCTATAAGTTCGGGGTGCCGCACTTGTGAAAGTGGACGGACTTCTCACGCCATATTGATGGGTACTGAAGCCCCTGCAGTATTTTGCCGTACCATAGTGTATGGATGCAGCATGTTATTAATAAACATATATATAAAAAAGGGTAATGCAAAAAATAGACAAAAAGCTATGCATTGTTTATAGAAAGGCTGCTATGAAAGCGGAACAATAAAAATAGTGTGATAAGCAAAATAAATTGGACTATTTAACATGTCCTGGCCAGGGGCAGGCCGTGGAATTGTATTAAAAAACAGGTATACTGCTCGCAATAGAGACCATCTGGGAGTTCCATAATGCGGCGTGACTTGTCTGCTTCCCTGGATCTTGCATCGTTTGTGTGGCAGTTGAATTGCCGAACGGGTCGTCCGAAGTGTGGAGTCCTGAGAGTAAGAGAAAAAAAGAAGGAATCCGGCAGCCCCTGGTGCGGTTTAAGCCGTTTTTCGGGCGTGCCGTGATAGTGCCCCTTCCCTTGTGCCCATGGTATTTCAAGAGCGTAGTTATGTACGCGAAGCGCTGGTTTCGCTATATCGTGAGGGCTAGGGTTGGGGCCGCATTGCTACGCTAGCTCGGAACGTGCCAGGCGGTCTTGTTGTAGGGTACTCCAGGCACGCTTGACAGTGTCCGGCTTTTTGAAGGCCGAACTGGAGAACTGCCGAGAGAGGATGCTTTGTACTTCTGCTGCGAGCGTTGCCGTGTGCTCCTCCATTCGGAGGGAGCGTTCAGTGTTCCCATTGACCGTGATTACTCCTCTAGGGCCTGGCATCTTGAGCTTGAGGTATGCATAGTGCGGTACCGCGTTGAATATTGCGAATGCGGTTCGCCCGAGCAGTGCGTGATAGCCACTACGGAACGGGACTATGTCGAAGATTAATTCCTCGCTTCGGAAGTTATCTGGAGATCCTAAGACCACTTCCAGTGTAACTAAGCCTTTACAGTTGGCTTCTACACCTAGTATGACGCCTTTAAAGGTCATTTTGGTGGGCTTGATCCTCGAGGGATCTATGCCCATCTTTCGCACTGTATCCTGGTAAAGCAGGTTCAGGCTGCTGCCGCCGTCCATGAGGACTCTCGTGAGATGAAATCCGTCAATGATAGGGTCTAGAACCAATGTGTCGAAGCCGCCGTGACGGATGCTAGTGGGGTGGTCCCTTCGATCAAAGGTGATCGGGCAGGAGGACCATGGGTTGAACTTTGGGGCGACCGGCTCCATCGCATATACGTCCGTAATGCACGCTTCCGCTCCCTCTTGGGGATGTGGGTTGCGTATATCATGTTCACCGTCCGCACTTGCGGGGGAAATCCCTTCAGTCCACTGTTGTTCGGCGGCCTGGGCTCCTCCTCGTCGTCGCTATGCAGCCCCTTGTCTTTGTTTTCGGCTCTTAACTTGCCTGCCTGTTTGAACACCCAACAATCCCTGTTGGTGTGATTGGCTGGCTTTTCGGGGGTGCCATGTATCTGGCACAAGCGGTCGAGTATTCGGTCCAAACTGGACGGGCCCTGAGTTTTTCTTTTGAATGGCTGTTTCCATTGACTGGATTTGTAGCGTCGGAATCCGGCATTAACTGCCGTATCCTCGTTGATGTCGCTGTTAACGCGGTGCTTTTGTTTGTTCCGACGTGACCTGTCACTTTTGTCCTTGGTATTCGAATTACCAGTGTTCTTGGTTAAGTTGTTACTGCGAGCTAGCCAGCTGTCTTCTCCCGCGCAAAAGCGGGTCATGAGTGTTGTGAGGGCTGCCATAGATTTCGGCTTTTCCTATCCCAGGTGCCGGGCCAACCACTCGTCACGGATATTATGCTTGAAGGCTGCTAAGGCCTCTGCGTCCGGATAGTCGACTATCTGGTTTTTCTTTGTTAGGAACCGTGTCCAGAATTGCGTGGCCGATTCTTCTGGCTGCTGAATTATGTGGCTTAGGTCATCGGCGTCCGGTGGTCGCACATAAGTGCCCTGGAAGTTGTCAAGGAATGCGGCTTCCAGGTCCTCCCAAGAACTGATTGAGTTTGCTGGCAAGCTGTTAAGCCAATGCCGGGCCGGTCCCTTAAGTTTGAGTGGGAGGTATTTGATGGCGTGTAGATCATCGCCGCGGGCCATGTGGATATGAAGGAGATAATCCTCGATCCATACCGCAGGATCTGTTGTGCCATCATACGATTCGATGTTTACGGGTTTGAAGCCCTCAGGGATTTTATGATCCATTACTTCATCTGTGAAGCATAGTGGGTGTGCGGCGCCTCTGTATTGGGCTATATCATGACGCAGGTCGAAGGAGCTTTGTCTGTTGAGTTCAGCCCAGCCGGATTCATTGCGTCTGGAGTGACGATCACCGTCACATGCCGTGGGGCGCCTGCGTGATCCGTAGATCGATCTTTCTTGCCTTGCCTTGTCCTCCAGGATGTCGCGCAGGTCGGGCGCATTTTCCCGTGCCTTAGTATGCTTGACGCGGTGCCGGGGCATGGATTGAGTGAAGGGCAAGAGGCCTCTCTGTCGCGGCCACGAGGTGGCCGGTCGGCCATGTCATGCGCTGGTGATGTAGGTGCTTCCTCCTCTAGTCGGGGTAGCAGCCTGCGCTTTGGGTAACTCTTGGAGGGGCGTTCGAGTTCATACTCTTCGCCCGCAAGGACTTCAATCCATCTGTCAGCTAGCAAATCCTGATCAGCTCTAAGCTGTTGCCGCTTTTTCTTGAGGCTGCTTGCCGTGGCCATGAGCCTGCATTTAAAACGCTCTTGTTCGGCAAGATCCTCTGGCACGACGAACTCGTCGTCATCGAGGCTTGCCTCGTCTTCGGAGGGAGGTGTATAATTATCGTCCTCAACCTCTTGGTCCGCCGCCCTCTCGTGAGGGCTGGCTTATCTGTCCTCCGTGCCGAATTTTGCTGGAGGGGGTGTTCTTCGGCGCTATCCGGAGTAGTATTATCTTCCGTGCCGGAATCACCATTTTTGCTTTGGTGGGATTTAGAGCGGCGCCGCTGATGCCGGCGCTTGGGCTGTTTCTTAGAGGTATCGTCCATCGCTGTTCCATCGCCATCTCCATCCTTTGGAGTGTCCACCATATATATGTCATATGACGAGGTGGCCTTCCAACGCCCTATAGGTGCTGGTTCTTGTTCGTCTCTTGCATCATCGTCCATGCCGTCGATGTCTTCGAAGTTGAAGTCAAGCATGTCGGTTAAGTCGTCGACGGTGGCTACGAAGTGGGTGGTGGGTGGGTTTTGAATTTCTTCATCGTCCGTATCCCAACCTTGCTGACCGTAGTCCGGCCAGGGCTCTCCTGATAAAGAGAGAGACTTTAGAGAATTCAGGATGTCGCCGAAGGGCGAGTGCTGAAAGATGTCCGCGGCGGTGAACTCCATTATCGGCGCCCAATCGGATTCGATCGGCGGGGGCGCGTGGGGCTCGGAGTTCGGAGAGGAATCCGGCTCCTCGGAGTCATGGGCCATGCGGAGTGCGGGGCTGGAGTTCGGCCCGATCGCCTTTGAGATTGCAGCCCCTGAGGCAGCGTCCAACCGCTGATCCTCGATTGGCGCAGTGGGCTCCGAATCAATGGTCGGAACCGATGCGTGTGCGACCTCCAAGGCGTTGTTTGGCGGCAGAGCTATATCATGCCCATCGAGACAGTGCGGCACGCTTGGCTGTGGCTCGAATCCGTCGAAGATCAAGTCCCCGCGGATGTCAGCCGTGTAGTTTAGGCTTCCAAACCTGACCTGATGGCCAGGGGCATAACTTTCGATCTGCTCAAGGTGACCAAACGAGTTGGCCTGCAGTGTGAAGCCGCCGAAGACGAAGATCTGTCCGGGGAGAAAAGTCTCACCCTGGACTGCATCGTGGTTGATGATCGAAGAAGCCATCGGGCCTGAAAGCGACGACACAGAGGAACTCTCAATGAAAGCACCAATGTCGGTGTCAAAACCGGCGGATCTCGGGTAGGGGGTCCCGAACTGTGCGTCTAGGCCAGATGGTAATAGGAGACGAGGGACACAATGTTTTACCCAGGTTCGGGCCCTCTTGATGGAGGTAAAACCCTACGTCCTGCTTGATTAATATTGATAATATGGGTAGTACAAGAGTAGATCTACCACGAGATCAAGGAGGCTAAACCCTAAAAGCTAGCCTATGGTATGATTGTTGTATGATGAAGTTGTCCTACGGACTAAAACCCTCCGGTTTATATAGACACCGGAGAGGGTTAGGGTTACACAAAGTCGGTTACAATGGTAGGAGATCTTGAATATCTGCGTCGCCAAGCTTGCCTTCCACGCCAAGGAAAGTCCCATCCGGACACAGGACGGAGTCTTCAATCTTGTATCTTCATAGTCCTGGAGTTCGGCTGAAGGTATAGTCCGGCTACCCGAACACCCCCTTATCCAGGACTCCCTCAGAGACCATCTTCATCCTACACCTCCTACAGATTGATAAACCTTAGGTCATCCACTTGAGGGAAATTTGCTACTATCCTACAAACCTCTGCACTTGGAGACCCAACAACGTCTACAAGAAGAAGGTTGTGTAGTAGACATCAGCGACGGGAGAGAGAGGGAGAAGCTCCGGATTGTCAAGACGGGGCGGTGGCCGAGAGGTGGAGGCGGTGGCTGAACATGGAAGCCATGGCCATGGTGCACTTCGGCGAGGGGAGAGGTGGTGGGGCGGCTCAGTGGGACTAGGGGGACTCGGTGGACGTGGTAGGAGGAGAGCAGGAGGCTCGGGTTGGTCGGAACCAAGCCGAGGCCGAGGCGGCCATGGAGGACAGAGGCGAACTTCGGCGAGATGGGGCGATCCTGGTGACCAAATGAG